>NC_034183.2:37253544-37559169 GCF_002021735.2 Oncorhynchus kisutch
CAATTTCACGAAGCTCCCGACGAACAGTTCTTGTGCTGACTTTGCTTCCAGAGGCATTTTGGAACTTGGTAGTGAGTGTTGCAACCGATGAGACTATTTTTATGCTCTTCAGCACTCTGCGGTCCCGTTATGTGAGCTTGTGTGGCCTACCACATCGCGGTTGAGCCGTTGTTGCTCCTAGACGTTTCCATTTCACAATAACAGCACCTACAGTTAACCGGGGCAGCTCGATCAGGGCAGAAATTTGACGAACTGACTTGTTGGAAAGGTGACGTCCTATGCCAGTGTCACGTTGTAAGTCACTGAGCTCTTCAGTAAGGCCATTCGACTGCCAATGTTTGTCTATGGCAATTGCATGGCTGTGCTCGATTTTTTTTATACACCTGTCAGCAATGGGTGTGGCTGATATAGCAGAATTCACTGATTTGAAGGGGTGTCCACATGCTTTTTTTGTATGTATAGTGTATGAAAGCCAAAATAAAACAAAATTGCAAATACTATTGTTGCATTGTACTTTTCACTGGCTGGCCCTCTGGTTGTGGCAGGAGGCCACATACTGTCCTTGTCTGCCCAAACTACACATTTTGGTTTTTCATCCAATAAATATATTTTTTAATAGTTTTTGGAAAAAAGATTATCATTTATTGCATCGAATTTGTTTTATTTTATAGTTTCAATCTTAAGTCTAAGTATTTTTCACAGTGTAATAGGAAATCCAGCTTTCTCTACCTTTCCCCGGGAGCAGAGTTGGCATAGCCTGTCCTGTGTCATCTTTCGCTCTCTCTCTGTAGGTATAAGACCTATATACTGTAAAACTTAAATTAATAGCCCGGGCATTTATTTGCTTAAATCACTGAACTCAACAGTCACTTATTACAGACAGGCTTCTATTTGAGTTAGGCGTCTAATTTAATGCACAGCTTTTGCTGATTTGCATAGTTAATTGTTTAATTTCAGCATTCATCACTTCCAGCATTTTAATACATTTCTCCCTTTTCTGCACTGTTATCATTTGCACACTGTCACATTTCTCGCTCTGTGTATATATATATATATATATATATATAATATAAAAATGACTCTTTTCCTTGACAGAATAATATTCTTCTCCTCTTTAACTGTGCATTTGTCAGTTCTTACTTTTGCCATTAGATGGCACACTGCTGATTTTCTAGGGGTATTTAACCCTGAAGTTGTTTACTGTTTTTGTGCTTGCCAGCTAGCAGTTCTCAGCTGTTTCTTACTGGCAATTTAAAAACGGATGATCGCCATTTATTTTTTGGAGTCATTACTGAATTATTTAATGTAACAAATCAAACATTAAACCTTGTAAACAATTCATGGTGACCTCGTAAATGATTCATTTAGACCTAGAGTTTATTTGAAACAGTGTTTATTTGCTGAAGTGTGTGCCGTTGACCGGCTATTAAAAGGGACAGGTGGCTATTTGAGACTGTGTTTAATTGTAACTTGGTGCTCCAGACCATGTCTCAGCCCCTAGTGGAAGCCTATGTTCCATTCTCCTGTCTCTCTTCATCTGTCTTTTACTCTCTCTCTCGCTATAGGTATCAGATGTGTATAGCTTGGTGCTCCAGACCATGTCTCAGCCCTTAGTGAAGGACTATGTCCCATTCTCCTGGGCCTCCATGGTTCAGGTGAAAGCAGAACACTTCAGAGCTCTCTCACACTACTATGCTGCTGTCGCTCTCTGTGACCTCACACGTAAGTTCCACCGTGCGGTGTGAGGTGGGTTTATGTTCAGTCTGATATTGATGATAACAGGAATGACGATTGTGGTGGTTCGGAAATTGTCCTGTTTGTGTGTGTCTTAGTATGAGTGTGTGTATTCCAGTAAATGTGTGTCTATCTGCCAGTGTGTGTTGTGTCCCGTAGAGTCCATTGATGAAGAAGAGTGTGATGAAGAGGGAGAGAAGGCTCTCTTCCAGCTCCATGTCAGTATTCCTGCTGGACCCCCACTCAGCCAGGTGCTCAGAGACCCCGAGGAGAGACGCAAACTGGGTGAGAACGCTCGCACTCACCACACACACAAACGCATACAGTTGAAGTCGAAAGTTTACATACACCTTAGCCAAATACATTTCAACTCAGTTTTTCACAATTCCTGTCATTTAATCCTAGTAAAAATCTCCTGTTTTAGGTAAATTAGGATCACCACTTTATTTTAAGAATGTGAAATGTCAGAATAATAGTAGTGATTTATTTCAGCTTTTATTTCTTTCATCACATTCCCAGTGGGTCAGAAGTTTACATGCTGTCAATTAGTATTTTCTAGCATTGCCTTTAAATTGTTTATCTTGGTTCAAACATTTCAGGTAGCCTTCCACAAGCTTCCCACAATAAGTTGGGTGAATGTTGGCCCATTCCTCCTGACAGAGCTGGTGTAACTGAGTCAGGTTTTTATGCCTCCTTGCTCGCACACGCTTTTTCAGTTCTGCCCACAAATTTTCTATGGTATTGAGGTCAGGGCTTTGTGATGGCCACTCCAACCCATTTGCGACCAAGCTTTAACTTCCTGACTGATGTCTTGAGATGTTGTCCTGACTGATGTCTTGAGATGTTGCTTCAATATATCCACATACTTTTCTTGCCTTGTGATGCCATCTATTTTGTGAAGTGCACCAGACCCTTCTGCAGCAAAGGACCCCCACAACATGATGCTGCCACGCCCGTGCTTCACGGTTGGGATGGTGTTCTTCGGCTTGCAAGCCTCCCCCTTTTTCCTCCAAACATAACAATGGTCAATATGGCCAAACAGTTCTATTTTTGTTTCATCAGACCAGCGGACACCAGAGGGCAATCTTTGTCCCCATGTGCAGTTGCAAATCGTAGTCTGGCTTTTTTATGGTGGTTTTGGAGCAGTGGCCTCTTCCTTGCCTGTCGATATAGGACTCGTTTTACTGTGGAAATAGATACTTTTGCATCTGTTTCCTCCAGCATCTTCACAAGGTCCTTTGCTGCTGTTCTGGTATTGATTTGCTCTTTTCGCACCAAAATACGTTAATCTCTAGGAGACAGAACACGTCTCCTTCCTGAGCGGTATGACGGCTGCGTGGTCCCATGGTGTTTATACTTGTGTACTGTTGTTTGTACAGATCAACGTGGTACCTTCAGGCGTTTGGAAATTGCTCCCAATGATGAACCAGACTTGTGGAGGTCTACAAATGTTTTTCTGACGTCTTGGCTGATTTTCTTTTGATTTTCCCATGATGTCAAGCAAAGAGGCACTGGGTTTGAAGGTAGGCCTTTAAATACATCCACAGGGACACCTCCAATTGACTCAAATGATGTCAATTAGCCTATCAGAAGCTTCTAAAGCCATGACATCATTTTCTGGAATTTTCCAAGCTGGTTAATGGCACAGTCAACTTCGTGTATGTAAACTTCTGACCCACTGGAATTGTGATACAGTCTTTTAATAACTGTTGGAAAAATGAATTGTCATGCCAAAAGTAGGTGTCCTAATCGACTTGCAAAAACTATAGTTTGTTGCCAAGATATTTTTGGAGTGGTTGACAAATGAGTGGTTGAAACACTTAGTTTGGAGTCATTAAAACTAGTTTATGTGAACTTCTGACTTCAACTGTATCTATATTTGATGAGCAAGCATGGCCTTTGTGAGATCCTACTAAAGCTTTTCCTGTGTGTCTCTTTGCGTGAGTGCTCTAGGTAAGGCCCACCTGCGTCGTGCATTGATCAGACATGAGGAAGCTATGAGAGTACACGGTCTGTGTAAGATCTTAAGGAAGATGGATATTCTACAGGAGGTGCTCTCCTTCGTGCACAAACGCTCTTTGGACAAATACTCTGAGATGGACCGAGAGGACGACTTCGACGAGACAGCAGAGGCTCCCGAGATACACTGTGAGTGTGTTTTGTAAGTGTGAGCACCAGTAATTAGACTGTGTGGGTGCAGTTGTGTGAGTGAGTTTTCCAGTAAAGTAATGTGCATGTGTAGAGATACAGATATCTATCAAAAATAAAGGAAACACCATCATAAAGTGTCTTAATAGGGCGTTGGGTAACCACAAGCCGCCAGAACAGCTTCAATGCGCGTTGGCAGAGATTCTACATGTGACTGGAACTCTATTGGAGGGATGCATCACACAGCAAAATCAATGGTGTACATTAAACTGGGAATGTGTTAAATGTGCAATTTCAGACTGATTTCCCACTGAACTGGTGTCATAAGACTTTTGGAAGTGTTCCAAATGTAACTCTTTTGCGGTGTTCACCATTCAACTCTTAGTGTTCTTGATTGTGGTTATTATTTAGTGGTAAGGGGGTAGATCAGCTTTACTATTACACCTAGATTGTAGGTTCTATCAATTTAATTGTTTTCATTTATTTTGTTTTTTTTTCTATACTTTTTCTTCCCCTACCATCCCTACCCTAATTGGAGTAAACTAACGGACAACAATACTTCCACTGCTATTTCGCTGTCATCTACGGTACCTGTAGTTAAATAATTATACATATATTTCTAACTTCCTTTCTTCAAGTGCTGGATTTTCACCCAGAGTGGCCAATTCACTATTAATTCTGAGCTCAACTCCAACACTCCACAGATTAACCCATCTTTCCCTATAGAATACCATTTTTATATTTCCATTTGCAATGAGGGTCCTGAACCTTCATATTTGTAAAATGTCTACTGATATTGCCCTAAAAATAATGTACCCAAGTGTATAATGATACACTATATATAGTGCATTCAGAAAATATTCAGACCCCTTGACTTTTCCCACATTTTGTTACGTAACAGCCTTATTATAAAAGTGATTAATGACAATGTTTTTATTTAATCAACACACAATAGCCCATAATGACCAAGTGAAAACAGGTTTTTAGAAATATTTGCAAATGTATAAATTAAACTCATTTACATAAGTATTCAGACCCTTTGCTATGAGACTCGAAATTGAGCTCAGGTGCATCCTGTTTCCATTGATCATCCTTGATGTGTCTACAACTTGATTGGAGTCCACCTGTGGTACATTCAATTGATTGGAAATGATTTGGAAAGGCACACGCCTGTCTATATAAGGTCCCACAGTTGACAGTGCATGTCAGAGATTAAACCAGGCTATGAGGTCTACGGAATTGTCCGTATTGCTCCGAGACTGGATTGTGTCGAAGGCACAGATCTGGGGAGGGGTACCAAAAAATGTCTGCAGCATTGAAGGTCCCAAAAGAATACAGTGGCCACAATCATTCTTAAATCGAAGAAGTTTAGAACCACCAAAGCCCCTTCCTGGAGCTGGCCGCCCGGCCAAACTGAGCAATCTGGGTAGAAGGGCCTTGGTCAGGCAGGTGACCAAGAACCCAGCGGTCAAACTTAGAGCTCCAGAGTTCCTCTTTTGAGATGGGAGAACCTTCCAGAAGGACAACCATCTCTGCAGCAGTCCACCAATCAGGCCGTTATGGTTAAGTGGCCAGACGGAAGACACTCCTCAGTAAAAGGCACATGACAGCCCGCTTGGAATTTGCCCAAAAGCACCACAGGACTCTGACCAAGAAAAACAAGATTCTCATATTTGATGAAACCAAGATTGACTCTTTGGCCTGAATGCGTCTGATGGAAACCTGGCAACATCTCTACGGTGAAGCATTGTGGTGGCAACATGCTGATGGGATGTTTTTCATTGTTTCATTTTTATATATATACAGTTGAAGTCGGAAGTTTACATATACTTAGGTTGGAGTCATTGACTAGTTTTTCAACCACTCCACACGTTTTTTGCTAACAAACTATAGTTTTGGGAAGTCTGTTAGGACATCTACTTTGTGCATGACACAAGTCATTTTTCCAACAATTGTTTACAGACAGATTATTTCACTGTATCCCAATTCCAGTGGGTCAGAAGTTTGTATACACTAAGTTGACTGTGCCTTTAAAAAGTTTGGAAAATTCCAGAAAATTAGGTCATGGCTTTAGAAGCATATGATAGGCAATTTGAAATAATTGAAGTCAATTGGAGGTGTACCTGTGGATGTATTTCAAGGCCTACCTTCAAACTCAGTGTCTCTTTGCTTGACATCATGGGAAAATCAAAAGAAATCACCCAAGACCTCAGAAACAAATTTGTAGACCTCCAAGTCTGGTTATAAAGTATAAACTCCATGGGACCAAGCAGCCATCATACTGCTCAGGAAGGAGATGCGTTCTGTCTCCTAGAGATTAATGTATTTTGTTGCGAAAAGTGCAAATCAATCCCAGAACAACAGCAAGGACCTTGTGAAGATGCTGGAGGAAACCGGTACTGAAGTGTCTATATCTACAGTAAAACAAGTCCTATGAATTAGAAGTGAAATAATCTGTCTGTAAACAATTGCTTCGTGTCATGCACGAAGTAGATGTCCTAACCGACTTGCCAAAACTATAGTTTGTTAACAAGAAATTTGTGGAGTGGTTGAAAAACGAGTTTTAATGACTCCAACCTAAGTATATGTAAACTTCAGATTTAAACTGTATATACAATTTCAGTACAAATGAGACTTTAAGAGAGAGGCTTAATGCCTTAAAATGTAAGTTTTAATTATCATTATTATTTATAATATTATTATATAAATATGCTCATTTAACTTGATCTGGTTTGCCATTCCAAATAAAGTGGACAAAAAATCTCACATTTTAAAAGGTTGTCAACCAATTTCGAATGTGAGATTGTCTTACCTGATGACGTGAGAACCTCGCTGCTTCCAGAGGGTTCCAAAAGTATGTACCACGCCAAATGCATATCTACTGTCAGTGTAAATGGTAACAGTTTGCCCTTTAGCCAAAATGCAAGCTCTCATAAGAGCAAACAACTCAGCAGCTTGAGCTGAGGTGTGAGGGCAATTTAGCCCTCAAGTGTGGTAGATGCTGTTACAGCATAAGCCACAAGTGGCTCTCCCTTGTCAGACCTCTGAGCTGAACCATCCACAAATTTTTCCAAATGAGCATTCTGTATTGGTACATGAGTTAAGTCTGACCTTGGTTTGGATACCATCTTCAACAAGGGCTGTGCAGTCATGAGGTTCTCCATCATCAGGGGTCGGCAACAGTGTAGCTGGATTGGGCACAGTGCACCTCTTCAGGGTCACATGAGACATTGTGAGCAGCACATTCAGATTCTCCCTGGAGTCAGGTGTGCTCTCTTTGCCTGTGAAATAAGAGCATGGACCACATGTAGGACGTCAACAGCACATAGCCACAATATCTGCACACGCTAACACAGTTTCAGTAGCAGCAGCCACCGCCCTTTAAACAACACAGCAAACCTCTCGCCACACTGTCCACACTGTCCACACTGTCCACTGGTCTCTGCTTTCCTCCATGTTCCTGTGTCAAAACAGAAGACCCCAAACCATTTTTCTCACACACCAACAGATGAAATGGTTTAGAGTGGTTAGGGAGCCCCAAGCATGGGGAAGGAGTCACGAGTTGTTTCAGTTTTGTCAGGGCCGTTAAACCCTCGGGTCCACTTTATCTTATCATTCATAGCCATTTTGTGACCATAAGTGAGATCAGAGAGAGGATGGACAACCTCAGCATAGTCAGGCAGCCACACTGTACAATAACCTGCCATACCAGTCAGTGACGTGTTGCTTGGTAACAGGCTGTGGGACCGAGAGAATGGCTTGCACTCTCTGTGCCCAGCTGGGAGTGATATCATGACCCAGATATTGAACCGTTTGGGAGATTAGTTGCAACTTCTCTTTTGATACTTTGGCCATTCTCTGACAGAGCTCCTGTGTCAGTTTCACAGGACTGGAGAGTTTCAGAGCATAGCAATAAGTCATCCACGTACTGTATGAGAGTGCTCCCCTCCGGGGGAAGGAAACCCTCAATTTTGTGCCAATGCGGTTGAAAAAATTGCGGGGGGGGGGGGGGAGTCCGTGTACCCCATGGGGACCATCGGTCCAAGTAAATCTCTTGCCAAGGAACGTAAAAGCAAACCAGCACTGAAGATCTATTGCCACGGGGATGCTAAAAAAAACGCATTAGCCAAATCAATAACTGAAAACCAATTTGCTGTTGCTAGAACTGCAGACAACAGTGTCGTAGGATTGGGAACCACATAGGTGATGCTGTTTGCGCTCATGCCCGAGACCTTTCTTACTGGCCAGATAGGGGTGTTGCAAGGTGAGTGGACACAGGACTAATGCTCCGTGTTCTAACAGTGAGGCATGTACATGTGTGATACCTGCAATTAGCATCTTTACTAAGTGGATACTGTGCTCTGGAAGGGCGCCTGGTATCTTTGGGAGTGACTACAAGGGGCTCAGCCCCCTTCATCCTGCCAAAATCATACTTATCCCTTGCCCGTAGGCAATCTCTATGTTCCAAGATGGCGTAGCAGTCGGACGTGTGATATTGTCTTGTCCCTCCCTGTCCCATGTAAACATTGTTTTTCCTTGTTTTTTTTCTCGTATATATTTTAATATCACTTTCCATCTACGGACTGAATATACTCTCCTGCAACCCGCCTCACCCAAGTGGTACGGATTTGCTATTTTATACTTAAGGGCCTCCCGGGTGGTTAAGGGTGCTGTACTGCAGCGCCAGCTGTGCCATCAGAGTCCCTGGGTTCGCGCCCAGGCTCTGTCGTAACCGGCCGCGACCGGGAGGTCCGTGGGGCGACACACAATTGGCCTAGCGTCGTCCGGGTTAGGGAGGGCTTGGTCGGTAGGGATGTTCTTGTCTCATCGCGCACCAGCAACTCCTGTGGCGGGCTGGGCACAGTGCGCGCAAACCAAGGTTGCCAGGTGCACGGTGTACCCTCCGACACATTGGTGCGGCTGGCTTCCGGGTTGGATGGGCGCTGTGTTAAGAAGCAGTACGGCTGGTTGGGTTGTGTATCGGACTTTCAACCTTCGTCTCTCCCGAGCCCGTACGGGAGTTGTAGCGATGAGACAAGATAGTAGCTACTACAACAATTGGATACCACGAAATTGGGGAGAAAAAGGGGTAAAAAAAAAAAAGAATCCGGATCCCCCATCAAAAGCTAGCAAGCTAACTTGCTACCAGCTAACTGTCTACTAGCAAACTACGGCCCGCTACTGCCTAGAACACATCAGACTGTCAGCTAAAGAGGCCCATTGGACAAATTCTTTGGCCACTGTACCTTGTTTGCCAATTGGCCTGGTTTCACCACGCGGATCCCTGCTGATCCGTCTTCTGAACCGTAACTCTAACAGAAGCTAGCCAGCTACTAGCTAGTAGTCAGCTAGCCACTGCTAGCAGTCATCAGCTACCTCTAGCACGGACAGCTCTCGCCAGTCTGCACAGCGCAACCCAAACCAGAGAAAAGCTGACATTTTTCTCCAGATTCCTACCTCAAGCTCCGGCCTTTTTTTCCACCTGGATCATCGCAGCTAGCTAGCTGATATCCGAGTGGCCACTCCTGGCTAATGTCTCTGTCCCGAAGCAAGAACCAATTAGCCTGGAGCTAGCCTTGCTAGGCCCACGGCTCCGGCGTCGCGTTCTCCCCTGAATGCCCACCCGCTAGCATATTAGCTGTGGCCTGCTAGCTATCCAGAGCACATCGGACTGTTGGCTTAAGAGGCCCATCGGACAAATTCTTTGGCCACTACACCTATTTTTTTTTTTTGCCAATGGCCTGGTTTACCACACGGAGCCCTGCTGATCCGTCTGCTGACGTAATAGCACGAGGGGTCCACAACAAACTTCTGTCGCGACATCCATCCAAGGCCCTTTTGCTAGCCCCGGCTGCTTCCTGCCTGAAGCCACTCACTGGACTCCTATGTTCACTCGGCTACGCATGCCTGTTGCTAACGTCAATATGCCTTGTTCATTGCCATTTTGGTTAGTAATTATTGCCTTATTTCACTGTAGCGCCTCTAGCTGCTCAATACGCCTTATTTAACACTTTAGTTCTACCTACCACACATGCGGTGACATCACCTGGCTTGAATTACATTTCTAGAGACTATCTCTTTCATTGTCACTCTATGCACAGGTTTACCCTCACTGTGCTCGCATCCTATCATACGTTATGCCTTTAATATCTTCTACCATGCCCAGAAATCTGTTCTGAACGTACTAGGCGACCAGTTTAGTCGTACCCTCATCCTACTCCTCTGTTCCTCTGGTGATGTGGAGGTGAATCCAGGCCCTGCAGTGCCTAGCTCCACTCCCATTCCCCAGGCGCTATCATTTGTTGACTTCTGTTACCGTAATAGCCTAGGTTTCATGCATGTTAACATTAGAAGCCCTAGCACACTCTGCCAACCCAGATGTCCTGGTTGTGTCTGAATCCTGACTCAGGAAGACCATGTAAAACCCAGAAATTTCCATCCCTAACTATAACATTTTCCGACAAGATAGAATTGCCAAAGGGGGCAGTGTTGCAATCTACTGCAGAGAGAGCCTGCAGAGTTCTGTCTTGCTATCCAGGTCTGTGCCCAAACAGTTCAACCTTCTACTTTTAAAAATCCACCTTTCCAGAAACAAGTCTCTCTCCGTTGCCGCTTGCTATAGACCACCCTCTGCCCCCAGCTGTGCCCTGGACACCATATGTGAACTGATTGCTGCAGTCAAACGACCACCCCTCATCACTGTCAAACGCTCCCTAAAACACTTCTGTGAGCAGGCCTTTCTAATCGACCTGGCCCGGGTATCCTGGAAGGACATTGACCTCATCCCGTCAGTTGAGGATGCCTGGTCATTCTTTAAAAGTAACTTCCTCACCATTTTAGATAGGCATGCTCCGTTCAAAAAATGCAGAACTAAGAACAGATACAGCCCTTGGTTCACTCCAGACCTGACTGCCCTCGACCAGCACAAAAACATCCTGTGGCGGACTGCAATAGCATCGAATAGTCCCCGCGATATGCAACTGTTCAGGGAAGTCAGGAACCAATACACGCAGTCAGTCAGGAAAGCTAAGGCCAGCTTCTTCAGGCAGAAGTTTGCATCCTGTAGCTCCAACTCCAAAAAGTTCTGGGACACTGAAGTCCATGGAGAACAAGAGCACCTCCTCCCAGCTGCCCACTGCACTGAGGCTAGGTAACACGGTCACCACCGATAAATCCATGATTATCGAAAACTTCAACAAGCATTTCTCAACGGCTGGCCATGCCTTCCGCCTGGCTACTCCAACCTCGGCCAACAGCTCCGCCCCCCCCGCAGCTACTCGCCCAAGCCTCTCCAGGTTCTCCTTTACCCAAATCCAGATAGCAGATGTTCTGAAAGAGCTGCAAAACCTGGACCCGTACAAATCAGCTGGGCTTGACAATCTGGACCCTCTATTTCTGAAACTATCTGCCGCCATTGTCGCAACCCCTATTACCAGCCTGTTCAACCTCTCTTTCATATCGTCTGAGATCCCCAAGGATTGGAAAGCTGCGGCAGTCATCCCCCTCTTCAAAGGGGGAGACACCCTGGACCCAAACTGTTACAGACCTATATCCATCCTGCCCTGCCTATCTAAGGTCTTCGAAAGCCAAGTCAACAAACAGGTCACTGACCATCTCGAATCCCACTGCACAGCGGAGAAGGTACAATCTGGTTTCCGAGCCGGTCACGGGTGCACCTCAGCCACGCTCAAGGTACTAAACGATATCATAACCGCCATCGATAAAAGACAGTACTGTGCAGCCGTCTTCATCGACCTTGCCAAGGCTTTCGACTCTGTCAATCACCATATTCTTATCGGCAGACTCAGTAGCCTCGGTTTTTCGGATGACTGCCTTGCTTGGTTCACCAATTACTTTGCAGACAGAGTTCAGTGTGTCAAATCGGAGGGCATGCTGTCCGGTCCTCTGGCAGTCTCTATGGGGGTGCCACAGGGTTCAATTCTCGGGCCGACTCTTTTCTCTGTATATATCAATGATGTTGCTCTTGCTGCGGGCGATTCCCTGATCCACCTCTACGCAGACGACACCATTTTATATACTTCCGGCCCGTCCTTGGACACTGTGCTATCTAACCTCCAAACGAGCTTCAATGCCATACAACACTCCTTCCGTGGCCTCCAACTGCTCTTAAACGCTAGTAAAACCAAATGCATGCTTTTCAACCGTTCGCTGCCTGCACCCGCACGCCTGACCAGCATCAGCACCCTGGATGGTTCCGACCTTGAATATGTGGACATCTATAAGTACCTAGGTGTCTGGCTAGACTGTAAACTCTCCTTCCAGACTCATATCAAACATCTCCAATCGAAAATCAAATCAAGAGTCGGCTTTCTATTCCGCAACAAAGCCTAGTAAAACTGACTATCCTACCGATCCTCGACTTCGGCGATGTCGTTTACAAAATTGCTTCCAACACTCTACTCAGCAAACTGGATGCAGTTTATCACAGTGCCATCCGTTTTGTCACTAAAGCACCTTATACCACCCACCACTGCGACTTGTATGCTCTAGTCGGCTGGCCCTCGCTACATATTCGTCGCCAGACCCACTGGCTCCAGGTCATCTACAAGTCCATGCTAGGTAAAGCTCCGCCTTATCTCAGTTCACTGGTCACGATGGCAACACCCATCCGTAGCACGCGCTCCAGCAGGTGTATCTCACTGATCATCCCTAAAGCTGGAGTTGGAGACTTTTATCTCCCTCACCAACTTCAAACATCTGCTATCTGAGCAGCTAACCGATCGCTGCAGCTGTACATAGTCTATTGGTAAATAGCCCACCCATTTTCACCTACCTCATCCCCATACTGTTTTTATTTATTTACTTTTCTGCTCTTTTGCACACCAATATCTCTACCTGTACATGTCCATCTGATAATTTATCACTCCAGTGTTAATCTGCAAAATTGTAATTATTCGCCTACCTCCTCATGCCTTTTGCACACAATGTATATAGACTCCCCTTTTTTTCTACTGTGTTATTGACTTGTTAATTGTTTACTCCACGTGTAACTCTGTGTTGTCTGTTCATACTGCTATGCTTTATCTTGGCCAGGTCGCAGTTGCAAATGAAAACTTGTTCTCAACTAGCCTACCTGGTTAAATAAAGGTGAAAAAAATAATAATAAATTGCCCCCCATCCATCTTCAGAGCTTGTGCTGCTAGGGTTAAATTCTCGGGCCGATTCTCTTCTCTGTATACATCAATGATGTCGCCCTTGCTGCTGGTGATTCTCTGATCCACCTCTACGCAGACAACACCATTCTGTATCCTTCTGGCCCTTCTTTGAACACTGTTAACTAACCTCCAGACGAGCTTCGATGCCATACAACTCCCCATTCCGTGGCCTCCAACTGCTCTTAAATGCAAGTAAAAGTAAATGCATGCTCTTCAACCGATCGCTGCCATCACCTGTCTGCCCGTCCAACATCACTACTCTGCACAGTTCTGACTTAGAATATGTGGACAACTACAAATACCTAGGTGTCTGGTTAGACTGTAAACTCTCCTTCCAGACTCACATTAAGCATCTCCAATCCAAAATGAAATCTAGAATCTGCTTAATATTTCGCAACAAAGCATCCTTCACTCATGCTGCCAAACATGCCCTCGTAAAACTGACCGTCCTGCCGATCCTCGTCTTCGGGGATGTCATTTTATAAAATAGCCTCCAACACTACTCAACAAATTGGATGCAGTCTATCACAGTGCCATCCGTTTGGTCACCAAACCCCCATATACTGAATGGGAGGCCTGAAGCCCCTACAGTTTTGACTGGGAGATTTTGTCATAGCTTTACAGTTAATCACAGATATTGCAGCTCACGTATCAGTAGAAATATTATTGACTCACCATTGACGCAAGCCTCCACTGTTGGCTAAATTCGAGGAAGGGTATGGTTCTTTAAAAACACTTTTCTGGTTGTTCTGACGATTCTAACTCAATTACTACCTCCTTCGCCCGTCAATATTCTCCCTCGGTTGGTTGGTTGCTGCCATGGTTGTTGTTGGGCAGGGGGATACCACAGACTTTGTCCTCCTAGTGGACCTCTTCCTCGAGGGGGGGGGGGGGGGGGGGACTTGGGGCTCCTCTGCCTCTGGATCCACCCCTGTCGGTCCTTCTGGGCAGCTAGCAGCAAAATGGCCTGGTTTACCACAGTTGTAGCAATTTCTTCCTCCAGCCGTGCCTTGATCCGCCGCCCCTTGGTAGAACGTCAGCTGAGCCTTCCTGAGTTCGGTACTCTTCAGGTTCTCCCTCTTGACCTGTGCCTTCACCTGGGTGCACTGCTGTCTCTCAGCGTGCTTAGTGTTGCACCACAGTCGCCAGTGGCTTAGTCTCCCAACTGATGCACGTCGTTCTCACCGCTCTCTCCAGGTCAGGTGCCAGGCCCCTCACTAGGAAGTCCTTCAACAGGTCTCCATAGGCCGTGGAGAGGACCCAAGAAACAGGGGAGGAGGCGCAGTGGAGGAAGGCGGGGTGTAGTTCAACTGGCGGGGTGTAGTTGAATGGTAGTTGGCCCCTCCCCCGGCTGCGGCCACTGGTGCTGGCAGCACTGGGTAGAGATTGGGAGGAAAAGAGTGGGGGGTGGGGGGGGGATCTCTCATCCTCTTTTTTTTGTTCTTTCTCACTGTCTTACTGTCTTGTCTTTATCGGTTTTCCCTTCCTATTCAGTCTGCACTACCATATTCTGACGGGGCTGTCCCCTAAATGGATCCTGTCTTTGTGCATGCCTTTCTGCCTCTCTTTCCCATTTTCAATATTTAACCCAGTTTAACCCATACACTCTCCCTGACTTTGTCTAACATTGTTAAACTCAGTGTCCCTGTCAAGGTAAACCACCTTCCCTATGCCATAATTGCACCTGGTCCAGAATGTCCCTTCCCCAACTAATCTGCCATGACCTTCTGGGCCCCCTTGGGGGGGATCTGGAATACCGTGTCCCATGGTGCCTGTTCCACTCGCACACCACACACAGACAGACTGACACAGAGGGGTAGACAAACAAAGGAAACCATTTAGCGCTGTTTATACTTTAGACTCTTTCCAAAAACACAGGAAAACCCATACTATTATCAAAATATTGTAAATTCATTGGGCCTAGGGCAGGGTGTTGCCTCTACACCAGAATTTTACCTACTGCAATAATGGTGGTATAGATCCTTTTTTTGTCTATCCAGATATGCAAAACTACCTACAGAATACCCGTGTTGCCTACCTAATTGTGTAACATGGTCCCAAAAGTCCAATCTAACTTTGTATTTTCTAACCTCCACTTGTGGTGAAGTGTCAGGTATTACAAAACTTTCACAATAACATCTAACAATTGTAACCCAGGGCATACCTGTCTATTCTAATGCCCAATTTAATCTATTCAAGTGTCTCACCCCGACTCAAAACGTGACACACAGACTCAGCTGGCTCTGGTCCCTCACCTAACTGACCTCACTGGTCTGCTGGGGGATCAATCTAACCAACCAGACTTTTGGTTACTCTAAACTGGTTCCACCAGCAATCAATCCCAGAGGACACTTACTCTGAAATAATTCCTCTGAGATATTGCCTGGTTTACCCAATTCTGTCAGTTACCTCAGCTGTGACCCCTTAAGGGAGTCTCTGCTTCTAGGAGTACCCTCACAGGAGCATCTTAACCTATTGGTGGTTTATTCTGCTCACCTCTCTCAATACTATGTTCGGGATGTGGTATCCACCCTCACCCGCTTCCTCTCAGATCTTCGGCGAGTCCAGCTGCTCCTTTCAAGGAGTGCGGCTTCCCTGAGACCCCAATTTGGAATCTCCCGTGCATGGTTTACCCGGGTCTTCAGGAGCGGTCACCAGGTGAAGTTTCACATCCCATCGTCAAGAATGTGGTAGATATTCTGATTTAACAAATGAGGAGAGCCAGAACCAATCACCAAATCTGGTTATACTTGATCAAAAACCTTTATTGTACTTATTAATAAGGGAGCCGTCACAACATTTTATTTAATTTTTTTACCTTTATTTAACTAGGCAAGTCAGTTAAGAACAAATTCTTATTTTCAATGACGGCCTAGGAACAGTGGGTTAACTGCCTGTTCAGGGGCAGATGACAGATTTGTACCTTGTCAGCTCGGGGGTTTGAACTTGCAACCTTCCGGTTACTAGTCCAACGCTCTAACCACTAGGCTACCCTGTGAATATAATGAGAGTTCAATGATTCTGGGTTGGGGCTTGCATTATGTAGCCCAACTTTGTTACATTTCCTTAATCCACCATGAATGGATTAAGGAAATGTGTCGAACCTAACTGATACCTAACTGATATCTACTGGATGAGGTGGCCAAATTCTGTCCCCTGTGTTAACTCGTGAATACTAAGAATGGTTTGTTCTTAGAATAGAGGTTAAGGAGCGATACCTCGTTCCGAACATGCAAGATTCAGAGTACAGAGGGTGGGGGAAAGACCACGAGCTGTGGTGTATTAGGCACAGAGTTAGGTGAAAACGGCACTTTACACAACCAGAGTACAGGATTGATACCTAATAATTTCAAGTACTGCTAATACAAATGTTTTGCCCCCACATGATATCACAAAACTTTTCATCAAGTGAGATTGGAGGAACTTGATGAACATTTTTTATATTTTACATCCTCATTCACATTCACTTTTGCTGAGAGAAGGATTTCTACATCGATTGTGACTGACTATTTTTTGTAGGTTCTTTTTGGACATGTTTCTATATTGAAGATTTAGGAAAAACTTGGTGCATTCTTCGCTGTTTTCCATCCAATTTTCTAAATTTTTTAAATAAATGAAACCTGATCCTTCCTGAATAAGTTCCTCAAACTCCTTTTGTTTTGCGTTGAGTTTATTCAATGCTTCTGCATTACATTGATCTACACAATTGATGTGTAATGTTAGATTTTATATTTCTGCTTTTTTCTCTGACTCATACTGTTTTTGTGATGAACGTTGAATTGAATGGCCTTTAAAGACATCCCATGATGAGTGGTCTGCTGAACCTGTACTTTGCCCCCCAAAAAAGTATGTTATTAATTCCTTTGTTTTTGTTTTAGTAGTGTCCGTCCAAAATTCCTGGTAAAATTTCCAATATCCCCGCCCGCCTGGAAAGTCTGTCATAGTTACATGGAGGCCAATAAGCTGATGGTCTGATCACATTTTGGCACAATAGAAAGGATACCAGAAAATAATCAATCCGACCAGTTTGATTAAGCCTCCCAAGTATCTTATGAGATCCAGGTGTTTTAAGCCTTCAAATATCCATAAATTCCAACGTGTGATAGTTGGTAGTATGATTGCCTTTCTGGTCCACTGATGTACCTAAACTGTGTTGTAGTCCCCTACCATTATATTATAATTATTTCTATCTTGGATTGGAGACTAATTTGATTATAATAAATGTTTTCAAAGAAGTTTGGATTGTCATTTACAGTCTATATAGATTTATGAGCCATAACTGTTCAAGTAGTATATTCAAGGCAATCTGTTTTCTTTGACCATCTACTTTAACGGATTGTACCTCCATTATCAATTTTTTTTTATAGGATCATAACACCTTTTGAATTTCTTAACTTCTTTGGGCTCATTGGAACGCTAGTGTCCCACATCGACATCATCCGGTGAAATTGCAGAGCGCCAAATTCAAATGACAAAAATAGTAATAATAAACATTAATGAAAATAATAAGTGTTTTACATCGGTTAAAAGATTAAGGAAGATTGTGGATTTATTGAAGCAACATCTCAAGACTTCAGTAAGGAAGTTAAGGACAACAAAGTCAATGTATTGGAGTGGCCATCACAAAACCCTGACCTCAATCCTATAGAAAATATGTGGGCAGAACTGAAAGAGCGTGTGCGAGCAAGGAGGCCTACAAACCTGACTGTTACACCAGCTCGGTCAGGAGGAATGGGCCAACATTCACCCAACTTATTGTGTGAAGCTTGTGGAAGGCTACCCGACATGTTTGACCCAAGTAAAACAATTTCAAGGCAATACTACCAAATAGTGTATGTAAACTGTGATCCTAACTGACCTAAGGCAGGGAATTTTTACTAGGATTAAATGTCAGGAATTGTGAAAAACTGAGTTGAAATGTATTTGGCTAAGGTGTATGTAAACTTCCGACTTCTTACCTTTGACGAACACTCCAAATGTCCCAGTTACATCACACATGGTCATTTTTGTTCGATAAAGTCCTTCTTTATATCCATAACTTAGTTTAGCTGGCGCACTTCATTCAATAATCCACCAGTTTCCCTCCTTCAAAATGCATACAAAATGAATTCCAAACGTTACCAATAAACTTATCCAAACAAGTCAAACAACATTTATAATCAAACCTCAGGTACCCTATTATGTAAATAAATGATAAAATGTAAGACTGAGAATAGTATTTTCATTACCGGAGATAAATAACAAAGAACACGCTTTCACCCACGCGCATGGAAACACTACAGCCACTTAGGAAAAACTACAATTTCTAGCTCATTTTTCCAAAAACCAGCCTGAAACTCTTTCTAAAGACTGTGGACATCTAGTGGAATCCCTAGGAACTGCAATCTGGGAGGACTTCGCCTCATAATAAACATGAAAGCCATTGGAAACAGTGGAAGGCTGAATTATTATTATTTATTTTTTATGGTTTGTCCTCGGGGTTTCGCCTACCATATCAGTTCTGTTATACTCACAGACATCATTTCAACAGTTTTAGAAACTTTAGAGTTTTATATCCAAATCTACCAATTATATGCATATCCTAGCTTCTGGGCCTGAGTAACAGGCAGTTTACTTTGGGCATGCTTTTCATTCGGACTTGAAAATACTGCCCCCTACCCAAGAGAGGTTAAATGAGAAACCACTGTAGCTCTTTGAAGAGTTCCAAATTTCTTTGATTTAAGAATTTTGGAGGCCACTGTGTTCTTGGGGACCTTCAATGCTGCAGACTTGTTTTTGGTACCCTTCACCAGATCTGTGCCTCGACACAATCCTGTCTCAGAACTTTGCGGACAATTCCTTTGACCTCATGGCTTGCTTTTTTTCCTCTGACGTGCATTGTCAACTCTGGGACCTTTTTATATAGACAGGTGTGTGCCTTTCCAAATCCTATCAATTGATCAAGTTGTAGAAACATCTCAAGGATGATCAATGGAAACAGGGTGCACCTGAGCTCAATTTTGAGTCTCATCGCAAAGGGCCTGATAACTTATGTAAATAAGGTATTTATTTTTTCCTTTTTTTATACATTTTCAAAAATGTCTAAAAACCTGTTTTCGCTTTGCCATCATAAGGTATTGTGTGTAGATTTCACGAGGAACATTTAAAATTTGGCTGTAACTGTGGAATGTGTAAATAGTGAAGGGGTCTGAATAATTTCCGAATGCACTGTATAGTATTGGCCAGACTTAAATGCGCTCTAGTCAAACTTGTCCTATTTTAAATAGAGTCCAGGCAAAGGTTTTGACACACCTACTCATTCAAGGGTTTTTCTTTATTTTTTACTGTTTTCTACATTGTAGAATAATAGTGAAGACATCAAAACTATGAAATAACACATGGAATCATGTAGTAACCAACAAAAGTGTTAAACAAATCAAAATATTTCAGATTCTTCAAAGTACCCACCCTTTGCCCTGATGACACCAGTGCTTTCTCAGTGTATGAAATGAACACCTTTTAGTGTTACAGTAAATAATTTTTTGGTGTTTCAAAACTATAAGGTGTAAAGCCTAATTATCATATATTCGTGGTTGCTTTTTCTTTTTGAGTGAATTGTAGAGTTACCACCCATGACAGTATTTGTTAGTGACAGTGGTTGTTTAATTATTTCATTCTAAAGGCCTGTGGCTTTCACTGAGTGAGTACCAAGGCAAATGTTACCATTATAATCTATGACTATGTAATACTTATATCATAAGGCCTTACTTTGATTGCCTAGTTTTACCCTAACACAGTGGTGTTATGAAACTCCTGGTTTACAGGCCACATCAGGCCTGTAAATCACATTATGCAATGTGATGTGTAATTCTTATTGGAATCCAGCCAGTTAGGATATCCAACAGTTGGAGTTTTTATTCACCCACACCTGCATTCAGAATGAGAATGATAAGAGTATCTATACCATTTAAACTCTAACAACCATTTCAGTAACCGGTGAAATAAATGTAAGTAACTGATTTGGATCAGTTTAGATGTGTTATTTATCTTTTGTGAAGCATAAGATTAATCAATGTACTTGCAAAAACACATATACAGTGGGGCAAAAAAGTATTTAGTCAGCCACCAATTGTGCAAGTTCTCCCACTTAAAAAGATGAGGCCTGTAATTTTCATCATAGGTACACTTCAACTATGACAGAAAAAAAATCCAGAAAATCACATTGTAGGATTTTTATTGAATTTATTTGCAAATTATGGTGGAAAATAAGTATTTGGTCAATAACAAAAGTTTATCTCAATACTTTGTTATATACCCTTTGTTGGCAATGACAGAGGTCAAACGTGTTCTGTAAGTCTTCACAAGGTTTTCACACACTGTTGCTGGTATTTTGGCCCATTCCTCCATGCAGATCTCCTCTAGAGCAGTGATGTTTCGGGGCTGTTGCTGGGCAACACGGACTTTCAACTCCCAGCAAAGATTTTCTATGGGGTTGAGATCTGGAGACTGGCTAGGCCACTCCAGGACCTTGAAATGCTTCTTACAAAGCCACTCCTTCGTTGCCCGGGCGGTGTGTTTGGGATCATTGTCATGCTGAAAGACCCAGCCACGTTTCATCTTCAATGCCCTTGCTGATGGAAGGAGGTTTTCACTCAAAATCTCACGATACATGGCCCCATTCATTCTTTCCTTTACACGGATCAGTCGTCCTGTTCCCTTTGCAGAAAAACAGCCCCAAAGCATGATGTTTCCACCCTTATGCTTCACAGTAGGTATGGTATTTTTTGTCCTCCAAACACGACGAATTGAGTTTTTACCAAAAAGTTATATTTTGGTTTCATCTGACCATATGCAATTCTCCCAATCTTCTTCTGGATCATCCAAATGCTCTCTAGCAAACTTCAGACGGGCCTGGACATGTACTGGCTTAAGCAGGGGGACACGTCTGGCACTGCAGGATTTGAGTCCCTGGCGGCGTAGTGTGTTACTGATGGTAGGCTTTGTTACTTTGGTCCCAGCTCTCTGGAGGTCATTCACTAGGTCTCCCCGTGGGGTTCTGGGATTTTTGCTCACCGTTCTTGTGATAATTTTGACCCCACGGGGTGAGATTTTGCGTGGAGGCCCAGATCGAGGGAGATTATCAGTGGTCTTGTATGTCTTCCATTTCCTAATAATTGCTCCCACAGTTGATTTCTTCAAACCAAGCTGCTTACCTATTGCAGATTCAGTCTTCCCAGCCTGGTGCAGGTCTACAATTTTTTTCTGGTGTCCTTTGACAGCTCTTTGGTCTTGGCCATAGTGGAGTTTGTAGTGTGACTGTTTGAAATTGTGGACAGGTGTCTTTTATACTGATAACAAGTTCAAACAGGTGCCATTAATACAGGTAACGAATGGAGGACAGAGGAGCCTCTTAAAGAAGTAGTTACAGGTCTGTGAGAACCAGAAATCTTGCTTGTTTGTAGGTGACCAAATACTTATTTTCCACCATAATTTGCAAATTAATGAATAAAAAATCCTACAATGTGATTTTCTGGATTTTTTTTCTCATTTTGTCTGTCATAGTTGAAGTGTACCTATGATGAAAATTACAGGCCTCTCATCTTTTTAAGTGGGAGAACGTTCACAATTGTTGGCTGACTAAATACTTTTTTGCCCCACTGTACTAAAAACAATCGTAAAGTATCGACCTTCAGTAGGGCATGCTGGGAAATATGAAAATGATGGGTGTGGCTTTGATGTAACCGTTTTACTCTCCACAGTGTAAAGCAATAACTGGTTATTAACACTAACACTGGGGGTTATTTTATACCCCTTGTAGAGTGAATTTAACTCCTGAATCAACACTAGAAATGTTACACTGAAAAATAAACATTGGCCAATGTGCTGTGCACAAGTCTTCCACAAGAAATTAAATAATTTGATGTTTTGTTGATTGTGTTGGAAAATGCTGTCAGGCATCACTCCAGAATCTCCCATAAGTGTTCAATTGGGTTGAGATCTACTGACTGAGACACACGCACACACAATTTAAACCCTCTATGCTCCTTTGAGACCCCTCTTTCAAAGTCACTGAGATCTTTTTAATTTTTTTTTAGCTATGATTGCCAAAATAATGGGCATCTGGGCATTTTTATATAGGACCCTAAGCACCTGCTTTGAAAATACGTTGTATCCCTCATTTACTCACGTGTTTGCTTTATTTTTACAGATTATCTGTGAGAAACAGTAATTGATCATTTGTCTCTCCTCTTCTTCCTCAGCTCAAACCCAGCAGAAGCCTGATATAATTCCACCCAATTTCTCCACTGTCCAAGTCACTGACATCTTCCGAAGGCTGGTAAGTCTTTTTTTATTTTATATTATTTTTTTGTGGTCCACAAGAGAGCAGAGAGAGAGATCATGAGCAGATGGGCTCCCACATTTTTCAGCATGTTTTTACAAAAAGATGGATTTAGATAAACTTGGATTTTTTCCGCAAGGACATATACAGAATTCTACACTCCACAACATAACCTTCACTCCCAATCAAAACTCCAAACCTATAACCTGATTTTGGACAAAATTAACTTGAAGGATTCCTACTACCAAAGATTCTTATTTCTAAAGTCTATACAGAAAATGCTCTGGCAAAAGAAGGACAAGAAACCTGAAAACACCATTCAACCTGGAACTGAGTGAGTAATGTTTAGTCTGAAGCTACTTTTAAAGCCAAGAACAAAATTAATTTGTGATATATTTTACTTTTATAGGGACTGCATGCTAAGTTAAGGCTACCAAGCGTGCTAGGACAGAACTGATCAATTAGCACTGAGGTGTGAAGTGAAAGGTGTCAAAGCCCTTGACACCAACAATGGCAGGGGAGTTTTACAGCCTTCCCCACCCAAATGCAGAGGCCTTTGAAGCCCCCTCCATCTGTGCAGAGGTCCTTACAATACAGTACCCCCTGGATTCACCTCAATTTTGAACTGATATGCAGCCATGACACTTAAATTGTAAATTAATTCAATAAGAAACATTATCGTTGCTTTGATCACATCAGGAGATGATTTCAAATACAACAGCCACAGGACAACTTTGTTTGGATGTCGTAAAGGACCATTCATCGAAACTGAAGAGATATAGCTAGCTAACGACCTCCTTTTCCATGTGGGAAAAAAAACGGACAGAGACTTGCTAGTTAGGCAAAAAATTTCTTCAAGGAATCTGCCTCCCCAAAAAAAGCTTCTTCCAAGTGGGTGTGACACCTACTCCCGTTGCCTGCTGGACTGCTGCTTGGATTCCACCTAGCTTTCTGTTCACTGTCTGCCCTGGCCTGTCTCTCCCTGTCTGGTACAGGTACCCCCACCACACTCCCCCCTCTCTCCCAATCTTTCACTCGCCTCCACCACACACGCACTGTTGGGGCGAGTGACTCTGAACTTACAATGGCTAGCCCCAAGTCAATATTTTTTTTCTTGTGCTTTATGCTATTTGCCTCATGACTCCTGCTTGCTTTGTTGAATATGAACTTGCTTGTTTACCCAACCTTGGGATAGACTGTTCCCACACTCAGGACTCTGACTCTATTGGTTACACAGACTTTTGGCCTCCCATCCTATTCTAACCACCTCTTTGTATTCATGTTACCTGATGAAACTGCTGTACAATATGATCTTGTTGCCATCTAATGCACATTCAAGTGTCATAAATCAACACTGTAGAGATCTGCCTGTCCTCTGCCATGCCCTGATTGTATTACTGCTGATGATATCTGGAAATGTGCATGTACACCCTTGCTAGCTCCAATTCTGATTTCTGCTCTGATATTTGCTTCACTGATTTCTGCTCTCATAAAAGCCTGGGTTTTCTGCACGTTACTATTAGAAGCTTATTACCTAAAATGGATAAATTGAAAATGTGGGTTCACAGCTCCAATCCAGATGTGTTGGTCATTACTGAAACGTGATTAAGAAAGTTTGTTTTGAACACTGATGTTAACCTTTCTGGTTATAACCTTTTTCTGCAAGACCGATCTTCCAAAGGTGGTGGAGTGGCAATCTTTTACCAAGGAACACATTCATTGCTCAGTTGTCTTCACCAAGTCTGTCCCCAACAATTTGATATGATGGTTTTAAGCGTTAAACTTTCAAATAGCTCTTTGTTGACTGTTGCTGAGTGTTATCGTCCACCATCAGCACCGGCCTGTACCCTAAATGCCCTAAGCTCTCTCCTGGCCCATTTAACCTCTTGATACTACCCATCCCGGGTCCGGGAGCGTAATCATCAACTGACACTAATTAGCATAACGCAACGGACAAATATTACTAGAAAATATTCCTATTCATGAAATCACAAGTGAAATATATTGAACCACAGCTTAGCCTTTTGTTAATCACCCTGTCATCTCAGATTTTGAAAATATGCTTTACAGCCAAAGCAAGACCAACATTTGTGTAAGTTTATCGATAGCCTAGCATAGCATTATGACTAGCTAGGAGCAGGCAACCTGGTCACAAATCAGAAAAGCAATCAAATTCAATCGTTTACCTTTGATGAGCTTCGGATGTTTTCACTCAAGAGACTCCCAGTTAGATCGCAAATGTTCCTTTTTTCCCAAAATATTATTTTTGTAGGTGAAATAGCTCCGTTTGTTATTCACGTTTGGCTGAGAAATCAACAGGAAATTGCGGTCACTACAACCCTGAAAAATATTCCAAATATCAGGACAAGATGCTAGAATATGCATATAATTGACAGCTTAGTATAGAAAACACTCTAAAGTTTCCAAAACTGTAAAAATATTGTCTGTGAGTATAACAGAACTGATATTGCAGGCGAAAGCCTGAGAAAAATCCAATCAGGAAGGGACTCTTATTTAGAAAGCTATACGTTCCTATGCGTCCCTATTGAGCAGTGAATGGTAATCAACCAGATTCATTTTTCTATGGCTTCCCTAATGTGTCTAGTGTCACAATGCATAGTTTCAGGCTTTTATTTTGAAAAATGAGCCTGAACGACAACATTGCGTCAGTGGTCAGCCGTAGGCTCTGAGTGTTTTGTGCGTAATAGACAAATGCGGCCATTGTTTCTCTCTTTCCTACTAAGAAGCCACCTGTCCCTGTTGATATATTATCGAATATATATTTGAAAAACACCTTGAGGGTTGGTTATAAAAAACGTTTGCCATGTTTCTGTCGATATTATGGATCTAATTTGGAATATTTTTCGGCGTTGTCGTGACTGCAGTTTCTGGTGGATTTCTCAACCAAACGTGAAGTACAAACGGAGGTATTTCGGCTATAAAAAATAATCTTTATGGGACAAAATGAACATTTGCTGTCTAACTGGGAGTCTTGTGAGTGAAAACATCCGAAGCTCATCAAAGGTAAACGAT
This sequence comes from Oncorhynchus kisutch, assembly GCF_002021735.2. Classification (NCBI taxonomy): domain Eukaryota; kingdom Metazoa; phylum Chordata; class Actinopteri; order Salmoniformes; family Salmonidae; genus Oncorhynchus; species Oncorhynchus kisutch. The sequence continues at coordinate 37,278,955 of NC_034183.2, forward strand.
TTAATTTGATTGCTTTTCTGATTTTCGTGACCAAGCTGCCTGCCTGCTGCTAGCTAGGCATAATGCTATGCTAGGCTAGCGATAAACTTACACAAATGCTTGTCTTGCTTTGGCTGTAAAGCATAATTTCAAAATCTGATGACAGGGTGATTAACAAAAAGCTAAGCTGTGTTTCAATATATTTCACTTGTCATTTCATGAATATGAATATTTTCTAGTAATATTTTTTAGGTCTGTTGCGTTATGCTAATTAGTGTCAGTTGATGACAATTCTCCCGGATCCGGGAGAGGGAGTTCCAAGAGGATAATTATTAAGGAGCAGTTCTCTCTCTGGGTCTAACCCCAAGAAGTTCTGGAAAACTATTAAAGACCTCACAACTACCCATGTCCCTTAATATTGATGTGGTTGTTACTGACAAGGAGCACATGGCTGAGCTCTTTATTCACCACTTCGTTAAGTCAGGATTCCTAATCCGCTTAGCCATGCCTTCTTGCCCATCCAACATTTCCTCATCTACCACCCCTTCTAATGTGACTAGCCCCGATGCTCCTCCCTCTTTTCCCCCTGCCCCACTACAAAGTTTCTCCCAGCAGGCAATCACTGAGTCAGAGGTGCTAAAGGAGCTCCTTAAATTTGACTCAAAAAACATCTGGGTCAGATGGTTTAGACCCTTTCTTCTTTAAGGTTGCTGCCCCGATCATCGCCAAGCCTATCTCTGACCTTTCTAACCTGTCTCTCCTCTCTGGGGAGCTTCCCATTGCTTGGAAGGCAGCCATGGTGCGTCCTTTATTTAAAAGGATTAGCTTGATCTCCCCCAACTGTTATAGGCCAATTTCTATTTTGCCATGTTTATCAAAAGTGTTCAACTTCTCAAGAAAGCCAGTCAGTTGAATATTGACATCTGTATTATTCTCTCTTGTATGCAATCTGGTTTCCACTCAGGTTATGGATGTGTCACTGATGATGTCACCATTGCCCTTGATTCTAAGCAATGTTGTGCTGCTATTTTTATTGACTTGGCCAACGCTTTTATACGGTAGACCATTCCATACTTGTGGGCCGGCTAAGGAGTATTGGTGTCTCTGAGGGGTCTTTGGCCTGGTTTGCTAACTACCTCTCTCAAAGAGTGCAGTGTATAAAGTCAGAACATCTGCTGTCTCAGCCACTGCCTGTCACCAAGGGAGTACCCAAAGCTCAATCCTAGGCCCCACGCTCTTCTCAATTTTCATCAACAACATAGCCCAGGCAGTAAGAAGCTCTCTCATCCATTTATATGCAGATGATAGTCTTGTACTCAGCTGGCCCCTCCCCGGATTTTGTGTTAAACCCTCTACAACAAAGCTTTCTTCGTTTCCAAAAAGCTTTCCCTGACCCTAACCTTGTTCTGAACACCTCCAAAAAAAAGGTCATGTGGTTTGGTAAGAAGAATGACCGTCTCCCCACAGGTGTGATTACTAACTTTGAGGGTTTAGAGCTTGAGGTAGTCACCTCATACAAGTACTACTTGGGAGTATGCCTAGACGATACACTGTCCTTCTCTCAGCACATATCATAGCTACAGGCTAAGGTTAAATTTAGACTTGGTTTCCTCTATCGTAATCGCTCCTCTTTCACCCCAGCTGCCGAACTAACCCTGATTTCAGATTAGATTTCAGATTGCCCAGATTTCAGATTGCCCTGCTAGATTAATGAGATGTAATTTATAGATCGACAGGTAAGGATGCTCTCGAGCAGTTCTTTACCATTCGGCCAACAGATTTGCCACCAATGCTCCTTATAGGACAGATCACTACACTCTATACTCCTCTGTAATCTGCTCATCTCTGTATACCCGTCGCAAGACCCACTGGTTGATGCTTATTTATAAAACCCTCTAGGCCTCATCCTCCACATACAACACCGTTCTGCCAGTAACATTCTGTTAAAGGTCCCCAAACCACACACATCCCTCCTCTTTTCAGTTCGCTGCAGCTAGCAACTGGAACGAGCTGCAAAAAACTCTCAAACTGGACAGTTTTACCTCAATCTCTTCATTCAAAGACTCAATCATGGACACTCTCTTACTGACAGTTGTGGCTGCTTCGCGTAATGTATTGTTGTCTCTAACTTCTTGCCCTTTGTGCTGTTGTCTGTGCCCAATAATGTTTGTACCGTGTTTTGTGCTGTTACCCTGTTGTTGTGTTGCTGCTATGTTGTTGTCTTTAGGTCTCTCTTTATGTGGTGTTGTGGTGTTTCTCTTGTCGTGGTGTTTTTTTTATTTATTTATTTTATCCCAGCCCCCGTCCCCGCAGGAAGCCTTTTGCCTTTTGGCAGACCGTCATTGTAAATAAGAATTTGTTCTTAACTGACTTGCCTAGTTAAATAAATCAAATACAAATGGTAAGACTGATGGTGACAATGATGATGATGATCATTCCACCTAGCTGTCTTAAGATGACTGCACTAACTGTAGGTCGCTCTGGATAAGAGCGTCTGCTAAATGAGTTAAATGGAAATGATGACGCCGATGACTGACTGATTTTGATGGTGATGTTTCTTTAAATGAATGATGAGTCGTATAATGAAGATGGTCTCTCGCTGTCTTCCCTGCAGGGTCCCTTGTCAGTGTTCTGTGCCCGGGCGCGCTGGGGGCCGGTGCGTTTGGTGTGTCTCCAGCGAGGGGAGGGGGGTCTGGGGCTAACTCTCAGAGGAGACTCTCCTGTTCTGGTGGCTGGAGTAGTGCCGGGGGGGTGTGCTGAGGTGAGAGTAGTACCCTGTCTCTCTCGTCTTAACCCTCTTTGCATTCCTATTATTCCTATTGCCTCGAACTGAAAATGTACAGTATTTCATGCACCACTGGAATGTACTGTGTGTGTGTTCTCAGGAGGCAGGTCTGAGAGAGGGGGACTACATAGTGGCGGTGGATGGAGAGAACCGTAAGTGGGCTAAACATGGAGAGGTGGTCCACAGCCTGAAGAGCTGCAGTGACCGAGGAGTGGAGCTCAGCGTCATCACACTGCACACACACGACACACAGGTATGTTTCATAGCACTGCACACACACGAAACACAGGTAGTTTTGTGTGTGTGCGTTCGAGTGATTTGTCTGTGTGTATGTATTACTGTGTCTGCATGTGTGTTTTGAGTGCTTTGGTGCATCAGTAATGTGTGTTGTGTGTGTTTGTTCAGGTGGAGAGGAGGTCAGTGATGCTCTCCCCCAGAGGAGACAAAGAGAACACTTGCCAACGGCCCATGGGTGGGGCTAAGGCCCAGAGCTCCGTCTCCTTACTCAACTGGAACAGGAAGAAAAACAGGGAAGGGGGAGGAGTCACCAAGAGACTGGGCAGCACCTTCAGTCTGCCATTTGGAAACCTGGGAGACGGTGAATCCATGTACTGAGATAGATGGAGGGCAAGCTGAAATGGTGCTCGATTCCATACAGTGCACTTCCAGCCAAAAGTTGTGCACTAGGGAGTAGGGTGCCATTTCAGACTGTGCTATAGACAGACAAACCACTCAGGGAATGGCAAAGGGACATGTTCCAATACAAGGATGAGTTGTATATGACTGGATACTCCTAGATATTGTAATGCATTATTGCAGCAAATGCAAGGAACATTCCGAATAGGAGAATTGTACGAAGAGAAGAAGAGGGGGATGCTATGTCCAGATGCCCAGGGAAACTACAGTGGTTTTAGAAAGCACCCAACTGCAGGTATATGTCACTGAAGGGGTTAAGAGCATCATGTAAATTGTCTTAAAATAGACTAATAGTTGTGGCCCAGTATTATTGTAGCTGACTTACTATACAGCTAAAGGTCTTTAGAGAGTTGAAAGAAGATTAACTGGACTTACTGTCAAACTACAGCCTCTGGTCTTAAGACAATGTTATCATGTTGTTTTAATGTTGAAAACATTTTGTTTTACTTTACTGTTTACTGTATCCCAGAGTCTTGCTTTTCCACTCCGGTCTTAATGAGGTTTCTCTCAACAGTAAAAACAACAGTCACACCTACATCCATTTAGTACCTGAGCTTAGCTCTTACTTCCTCAAGCTAGAGCATTGTGAATCTTCTTTTTTGTTGTTGTAAGATTTAATTTTATTTGATGTTTAACAAAGGACACAAATGACATCACACAAACATCAACTACATCACACCTGCCCAGACTTATTAGCACACACACCCATCTCCAGTGCCTGCATAATTTTCCGCCACATGGCCTCAAACTGCATCAATTTATTTCTCTCCGTAGCCCACTCACTCTAAATTTTTTACAATAAATCATTAGATTTTTCCATTGTGTTAATGATGCCGGATGAATTGATTTCCACATTTTTAATATACGTTTTTGCAAAGTGATTGATGAGAAAAGAATTGTCCAGCCCATTGGGTATCTCACAACACCCCTATATTCCATGTCTTGAAATATGCATACTTATAGATTAAGATTAACATCGTAATACTTCTGACAGCCCACTTTCTAGCTCCGCCCACAAAAAAGACTGGATTATTGAGTCATTGGATGCGTTTGTAAATTCACTCTGGATATCTACTCCGATTTCAGAGCTCTCTGGACTGAGTGCGCCAGAGTGCAGAATTACTGATGAATTTACGAACATTTGAATATGAACGGTGTCAGTAAACATTAGCAAAAAAAAAAAAATAATTTAATTGTTGCCAGCAGCACAGTTACGGTCACCAACGCTCTAGACAACATGAAAACACCCTAACCAGCTCTGCCAGGGTGAATGAAAATGGTCAGAATGAGGTGTTCTCTCATTTATGTCTGGAAGTACAGTAGCTAGCAAGCTAGCCAACTTTAGCCAGTTAGCTTGAGTGCTTGACAGCCGTTGTGAGGTCAGAACATTCGGATGAACTTTACTCCTCAGCCAGAGCGTCCAGTGTGCGCTCTGAACGCTCCGAGAGCGAAACACTCTGAATTTGCCATTAACAATGGACAATCTGATATCCGTTCTGAATATTACGAACGCCCAGAGCGCACTCTGAGCTCACTCTCTGGCACTCCAGAGTGAATTTATGAGCACACCCATTATAGTTTTACACTTGGGACATGACTGCTGTTGTGCTGTAGAATTGGTGAATTCTGTGTCTTGTACTGTATCATCAATTCTATAGATAAGTTTATACTGGGTTAAGCATACATTTTCGTTAACTGTAATTTCATGAGTTATGCTCCAACTTTCCCTCCATCTTGTGCCAACATCAGTTCTTTTTAGGTCTTGGTTCCAATAGTTTCTTCTTTTTTTTCTAAGAGATTGTCAGTTTGATATGCTGCTGGCAAGGTATTGTATATCGTCCCTATCATATGAACATCCTTATCTGACTCAAATCAAATTCCTTCAAGGTTGCTCTGATATCCAAAAGATGTGTAACTTTAAAATTGTATGTATTCGAAACTATATTGGTCAGTCCAAAATTGCTTCAATACTGTCATGGAAATAAATGTATTCCCTGTTGCCAAGTCATTTACAGTTTCTATGAATTTAGTTTTCCAATTTATCTGTGAATTCTGAAAAGCTATCCAAGGATTGTTCCATAAGGTTGTGTTTTTATGGAGTGATATTGGTTCTTGTAGAATGTTTCAGTTTATTCCATATTGTTGTAGTGTTCTTAGCTATGAAGTTGTTAATGTTCTTAGCTTAATGCTTTGAAAATAGACACGTGGGCAGCATCTTGAAGCACACAGAGTTTACAGCGGTAGCCATGTTACTGCATTCTGTGCTCCTACCAGTGTATTTGATGTGAACGTTTTTCTTTGTCTCTCTTTTGTCATCTTGATTGTTGGGTACAAATGACTACCCACAAGGCACTACAATAGTTATGTCACAGGAGGTTGCTGGTACCTTAATTGGGAAGGACAGGCTCGTGGTAATGGCTGGAGCGGAATTAGTGGAATGGTATCAAACATATAGTTTCCATGTTCCAGACATTAATATGATCCGTCCTCCCCTCAGCAGCCTCCTGTGTTATGTGTAATTTTTAGTTTTTCTTCTGGTGTTTTGTAGTTTTTAATTTTGTACGACATTCTTATGCACCGGGACTTCATAGGAGGAGGAAAAACTAATGCTCTACGTATGTCATGACACTGAAATGGTTAACGTGGTAATATGCACATTAGGGGATTGACTAAAGACTTTTATATGTCTGGTACTTAGTAAGAGTTGAATAGGAGAATGGACAGTCTACCATGTAGAAACCAGCTATCAATGTAACCATAGAAGCATAGAGGAGAGCTGACACAATTGTTAGACACTTTTTTATTTGTATTTTTTATGTTCACATTTTCAATATTTGGATGCAAATACTATTTTAAATTGTAATCCATGTCTTTTTTGTTCAAAATAATGATTGAGATGTGTATTTCAGATTGTGAATTAAGTCTGCCATTGTGATCTGTGGTTTCTTGTTTGAGTGAGTGTAATTGTGTAAAGGGATTTGTATTTCTTTTGTTTATTATGTGAAAGACTGATAATCATGGCTGGCTGCTCATATGATCAACCATCAATTCCTCTTTTGAGGTGTGCTTGTGCGCATGCACGTGAATCCTTTTCGTGTGTGTGTTATTTGTAGAGTATTTGCACATAATTTTGTTGATGAATTAAAGGAGTGGATCAATGCATTGTCTCTCTCACACTGATTTTTCTCCATTGATGCTAACAGATTCTGGTGGTTCTCAGGGTTATGTTCAGTTGTTACCAGCATCAAAATAGTTACCAGCATAATGTGTGTTTAGTGGTTTCCAGCAGGTGTCACTATATCCAGGCTATTGTGTCAGATGGGGCCAGATTGGTTTGTGAAAGTATTTTAAAGCAGACAGATGTACACTATATAAGCAAACTTATGTGGACACCCCTTCAAATTTGTGGATTTGGCTATTTCAGCCACACCTGTTGCTGACAGGTCTATAACATTTAGCACACTGCCATGCAATCTCCATAGACAAACATTGGCAGTCGAATGGCCTTACTGAAGAGCTTAGTGACTTTCAATGTGGCACCATAATAGGATACCACCTTTCCATCAAGTCAGTTCATCAAATTTCTGCCCAGCTAGAGCTGCCCCAGTCAATTGAAGTGCTGCTGTTTTGAAGTGGAAACAACGGCTCAGCCGCGAAGTGGTAGGCCACACAAGCTCACAGAACAGGACCACTAAGTGCTGAAGCACATAAAAATCATCTGTCCTTGATTGCAACACTCATTTCCGAGTTCCAAATTGACTCTGGAAGGAATGTGAGCACAAGTGCTGTTCGTCGGGAGCAGCTTAAGATCACCATGCACAATGCCAAGCGTCGGCTGGAGTGGTGTAAACCTCGCCGCCATTGGACTCTGGAGCAGTGGAAACGGGTTCTCTAGAGTGATGAATCACGCTTTACCATCTGGCAGTCCGACGTGCAAATCTGGGTTTGGCGGATGCCAGGAGAATGCTACCTGCCCCAATGCATAGTGCCAACTGTAAAGTTGGTGGAGGAGGAATAATGGTCAGGGCTGTTTTTCATGGTTTGGGCCAGGTTCCTTAGTTCCAGTGAAGTGAAATCTTAATGCTACAGCATACAATGTTATTCTAGACGATTATGTGCTTTCAAACTTGTAGCAACAGTTTGGGGAAGGCCCTTTCCTGTTTCAGCATGACAATGCCCCCTTGCACAGAGCGAGGTCCTATAACCCCTCTTGCATGAATCTACACAGATGTTTATGCCTCTGTACTACCCTGTGTGTGCACATACACACACTCACTCTATTTCCCTGTCTCTCACACACACACATTCTCTATCAATCCAGTTGTAAATCTAAGTGGATCTGTATTCCCCTCTGACCCTTGGGCAGAGTGCTCCTGTGTTTACTCCTCAGACAATAATTTTTCAATCAGTAATCAATGAACAAAGTAGCTGGGAATTATTGACCCAAGCCTAGGCCCAGCACCACATGATGATAACCCAGGGAGTTCTGCAGTGTTTGTTTCCGCACGCATCTGTGTGTGTCTGTGTAAGCAATATGCATTTTTAGGTTAAAAAAAATACATTTAGGGTGGACACCAATCATAGAACAAGGAATCACAAACACTTTAATTTACAACTTGGCTTCATGGTGAATGTGTGTGTGATTGTTATATCCTCTGAGCAGCAGATTATTTCTGTCTGTCAGTGAGGTGTGTGTGTGTGTGTGTGAGTATTTTTCAATAGGTTAAGGTCACATTACGCTACCCTTAGCGAAGGACCTCCACCCTATCTTCCTGTTCAACCCTGACAGCCAATCAGAAACATGGTTGTTGTTAGTGGATGTCATTCCTGTAGTCTTCACCAAGTGTGTGTCTAAAATAATATTTTATCATAATTCGATTACAATAAAAATGTATTGTTGACAATACCATACTCCGACAGCCTAGTTTTTCCTAATACTGTAGTCTGAAACTACTGCAGTAGTCACATTGGCAAGTCATATTATGCTGGCTTGTAAACGTGTTATATAATTCCTATTGGAATCTAGCCGGAGTTTAAAAAAAATATCCAACAATTTGAACTTGGCACCACCCGCAATCTGCAGTTAAAATGACTGCCATTGTAAAGAAGATTGATAGATGACCCTACCTAAACCTTAAACTGGAACAACCAGCTCAATAACAGTTGAAATACGTTTTGTAGATTGGATTGGTTTCGAAAAATGTGTAATTTATCTTTGTGTTGTTTAAGATCAATTCATCAATCAATGTGCATGCAGAAACATAGCTATTAAAACAAACTATTATAAAAGTATGCCGGGAAATAGGATCATCAGACCCCTCCCATGTCTTTTTCACTCCGAGACAGTTAATGGAAATGAACTCAACACAGTTCAGTAATAGCAACACCACCTGGACAACACTTTGTTTATTCACCGCAGGTTTTGTCCATTTCAATCCCACTGGTGTTAACCCCTAAAGAATCAACACTCAGATATAACACTCACAACACTATTTACCTCAAAACCGCGATTTTAACACCCGCAAATTCAGCCTCACCAGCCACCCAATGACACTGTGGCGTCAACGCAGGGGCCTTGTACACTTCCAGCCCCAGGGGAAGTTGGAGGGTAGTGTAAGGGGCAGGATAGAGGGTGGGGTTGGATGAAGGTGAGGATTGGAGGGGTACCACGTGAGACTCCTAGTTTCAGAGAGTCAGTTTGTGACCTATATCTTCACTGACCCCTTCTTCAATCCACTCACAATCCACTGCTACAAAGAGATAAATTTACTTATGTGCTTCCTTTCTACCTAATCCCTCAAACTCCTTTTTCCTTCTCTCTCTACCTCACTGACTGTCTCTCTCACCCTCCCTCTCGTCTCCTCCCTCCACACTTTCTCTCTCTCTCTCTCTTTGTTATCGAGGTCCAGACTAGTAGATGTATATTTTATGGTTGGCTCTGGAGGCTTTTACCATTAATTATACAATACCACTAAGCTCTCCATTTGGCGGACAGATGTTATTTTTTCTTTAGGAGAGAAAGGGGACTGCTACTCCATAATTTAGAGGTACTCCTGTTCACCAAGAATAAATAAATAAACAAAGCAACAAACAAACCAATGTAGGCACACTAGAGCTCGGCTACTGCACACATGTGGAGACAAGTAGTGCATCAGCACATGCATAGTAGTGGACAGACCCATTTAGAGTGAGAATTATTTTTTTATTTCTTTGTCAGTAGATTGAAACTATATTCTTGTCGTATTTCTGGTTGTTCTCATAGGGCCTGGTTCACATTTAGTAAATATACACCTTTCCTATGCACTTCTAAATAGTTGGTATTCAGACTTACTTAATGCAGGTGTGTAATGCGCCTTACAGGTGTGTCTAACTTGCGCGCACTGAGTAAATGTAATTCAAGCACTGAAAACCCTCCCACTTGCTGGCAAACAGATTTTCTCATGGAGTTTTCATTCAATAGGGGTTTCAGCACATTTATATTAAGCCATTCCTTTAAATAAGTGTGTACCTTTACTTCAAATTTTGTTGACCGACTTGCTAGAATACATTGTTTAAGAATATAGGGATCAGTGAAAGAAATCCATCTAAATATATGCATATTCGTCTCCGTTTCAAACCCAACTGGTAGATTAAGAAATACTCTGATTTTGTATATTATTTAGAAACATGTTATGCTTCTATTCACACACCTTGACTTTTTCCACATTTTGTTGTGTTACAAAGTGGGATTAAAATTTATTTAGTTGTCATTTTTGGTTAGCAATTGACACAAAATACTCTGTAATGTAAAAGTGGAAGAAAAATTTGAACATTTATTTAAAAATGATGACAAATAAAACACAAATATATATTTTTTGATAACTATTCATCACCCTGAGACAAAAGATGTTAGAAACACATTTGGCAGCAATTACAGCTGTGAGTCTATCTGGGTAAGACAAAATATTTGGACATTATTCTTTAAAAAATTCTTCAACTCTGTCAAGTTGGTTGTTGATCATTGTTAGAAAGCCATTTTCAAGTCTTGCCATGGATTTTTCAAGCGGATTTAATTCAAAACTGTAATTAGGCCACTCTGGAACATTCAATGTCGTCTTGGTATGCAACTCCAGTGTAGATTCGGCCTTGTGTTTTAGGTTATTGTTCTGCTTAAGGGTGAATTTGTCTCCCAGTGTCTGTTGTAAAGAAGACTGAACCAGGTTTTCCTCTAGGATTTTGCCTCTGCTGTATTCCGTTTCTTTTTATCCTAAAAACTCCCCAGGCCTTGCCGGTGGCAAGCATACAGTACCCATAACATGATGCAGCAACCACCAAATATAACACTTGCATTCCTTTTTATTTTTTGCAGTATTACTTTAGTGCCTTGTTGCAAACAAGATGCATGTTTTGGATTACCTACAATGTTTTCTCATATCACAACTATTAAACTCTGTAACTGTTTTAAAATGACCATTGGTCTCATGGTAAAATCCCTGAGCAGTTTCCGTCCTTTCCGGCAACTGAGTTAGCAAGGATGCCTGTAACTTTGTTGTGACTGGGTGTATTGATACACCATCCAAAGCCTAATTAATAAACACCATGCTCAAAGGGATGTTCAGCATCTGCTGTTTTTTTTTTTTTTTAAATGTACACATCTACCAATCGGTGTCCTTTTTTGTAAAGCATTGTAAAAACCTCCCTGGTCTTTGTGGTTGAATCTATGCTTGAAATGTACTACTTGATTGAGTGAGCTTACAGATAATTTAATGTGTGGGGTACAGAGATGGAGTAGTTACTAAAAAATCATGTTAACCACAGTGACTGTACGTACATACCCCAACCAGAAGTAATGGATTACAGGCAACATCTGCACTGAGCTAAAGGGTAGAGCTGCTGCTTTCAAGGAGCGGGAATCTAACCCGGACACTTATAATACATTCTGTTATGCCCTGCGACAAACAATCAAACAAGCAAAATGTCAATACAGGACTAAGATTGAATCGTACTACACCGGCTACAAAGCTTGTTGAATGTGGCAGGGCTTGCAAACTATTACAGGCTACAAAGGGAAGCACAGCTGCGAGCTACCTGTGACACAAGCCATGCCAGATGAGCTAAATAACTTCTATGCTCGCTTCGAGGCAAGCAACACTTAAGCATGCATGAGAACATCAGCTGTTCCAGACGACTGTGTGATCACGCTGTCCGTAGCCGATGTGAGTAAGACCTGTAAACAGGTCAACATTCACTAGGCCCCAGGGCAAGACGGATTACCGGGACATGTACTCCAAGCATGCGCTGACCAACTGGCAAATGTCTTCACTGACATTTTCAACCTGTCCCTGACCGAGTCTTTAATACCAACATGTTTCAAGCAGACCACCATAGTCCTTGTGCCCAAAAACACCAAGGTAACCTGCCTAAATGACTAGCACTCACATCTGTAGCCGTGAAGTGTTTTGAAAGGCGGGTTATGGCTCACATTAACACCATTATCCCAGAAACTCTAGACCCATTCCAATTTGCATACCTCCCAAAAGATCCACAGATGATGCAATCTCTATTGCACTTCACACCTGGACAAAAGGAACACATACGTGAGAATGCTATTCATTGACTACAGCTCAGTGTTCAACACCATAGTGCCCATAAAGCTCTAAGCTAAGCTAAGCTAAGGACCCTGGGACTAAACACCTCCCTCTGCAACTGGATCCTGGAATTCCTGACGGGCCGCCCCCAGGTGGTAAGGGTAGGTAACAACACATCTGCTACACTGAACCTCAGCACAGGGGCCCCTCAAGGGTGCATGCTCAGCCCCTCCCTGTACTCCCTGTTCACCCATGACTGCATGGCCAAGCACAACACAAGTCAGAAATAGCGATTAAATTAATCACTTTTCTTTGATGATCTTCATATGGTTGCACTAACAAGACTCCCTGTTACACAATAAATGTTTGTTTTGTTCAATAAAGTCCCTCTTTATGTCCCAAAAACTCTGTTTTGTTGGCGCGTTTTGTTCAGTAATCCACTGGCTCCAGGGCAGTCAAAACATGCAGACGAATACATCCTAATAGTACCGGTAAAGTTTGTTGAAACATGTCAAACGATGTTTATAATTCATCCTCAGGTTGTCTATTGTCTAAATAATCAATAATATTTCAACCGGACAATTGTGTTTTCAATAGAAAGGAAAAACAACAAACGGCACACTATCGGTCATGCGTGCAAAGCAGCTCTGCATTATTCCCCTGTCCTCTGACCAAAAGGTCTTTTTACTCATCGTTTTTCAAAATACAAGCCTGAAAGCATGTCTAAAGACTGTTGACATCTAGTGGAAGCCATAGGAACTGCAATCTGGGCCCTAACCCATAACATAGTCAATAGGCATTCAATTGAAAACAACTCACATAAAAATCCCACTACCTGGATGGATTTTCCTCAGATTTTCACCTCAATATCAGTTCTGTTATACTCACAGACATTATTTAACAGTTTTGGAAACTTCAGAGTGTTTTCTATCCAATACTACCATGCATATGCATATCCTAGCTTCTGGGCCTGAGTAACAGGCAGTTTACTTTGGGCACGTTTGTTAACCTAACTTCAAAATACTGCCCCCTACCCAAGAAAGGATAACAAACTTTCCCTCAACGTGATCAAGACAAAGGAGATCATTGTGGACTATAGAAAAAGGAGGACCAAGCACTCCCCCATTCTCATCAACAGGGCTGGAGTGGAGCAGGTTGAGAGCTTCAAATTCCTTGTTGTCCACATCAGCAACAAACGATCATGGTCCAAATACATCAAGACAGTCGTGAAGAAGGCACGACAATGCCTTTTCCCCCTCAGGAGACTGAAAATATTTTGCATGGGTCCTCAGATCCTTATAAAGTTATACAGCTGCACCATCAAGAGCAACACCGCCTGGTATGGTAACTGCTCTGCCTCCGTCTGCAAGGCACTTCAGAGGGTAGTGCTTACGGCCCAGTACATCACTGAGGCCAAGCTTCCTGCCATCCAGTACCTCGATACCAGGCGATGTCAGAGGAAGGCCAAAAAACTGCATTGTTGTTTAAGGGCTTGTATGTTAGAATTTCACTGTAAGTTCTACACCTGTTGTATTCGGCACATGTGACAAATAAAATTATATTTGATTTGATTTGATATTATTGAACACAGAAAGAGTCCATGCCACTCATTATGTGATTTGTTAAGCACATATTTACACTTGAACTTATTTAAGCTTGCCATAACAATGGGGTTGAATACTTATTTTTATATATATATTTTACATTTTCTACAAACAAAATTCCACTCTGACATTATGGGTTACTGTGTGTGGATCAGTGACAAAAACATCTAAATTTAATCAATTTCAAATTCAGGCTGTAACACAACAACATTTGGAAAAAGTTAAGGGGTGTGAATCACTGTATATATGAATCATAAAGAAAACAGCTGTTGTGTATTGATACATAGGGTTTGGTTCATCCTGGAAGTAAGGTTTCCATATTAAATTGCTCAAACCATAAAATATTGGAAGGTGAGAAAAGTTTAACAGTCGTCTATAAGTCTATAAATCTACCCTAATAATCCTCACTAGACATGGAACTGACAACTGTCCAGTCGTCGAGAACCATGCGCCATGGCTTCAGGTGTAAACGGCTATGTAGGGTCTGCGTTCCATAACGATTCAAATCGGCTACATGTCCCAAATTATTGCAGAACTTGTATTATATTAGCCTATTATGATCCACGATTGCTAGCGATCCTCAGGAACAACCACACTAATGTGTCAGGGAAAAGAAAGGTAAGCTAATGATGTAATGGAATGATGCAAAATGTAAGGAAGTTACACAAAAGTGACAGTTGTAAATGTATATCGGTATAACCATAGAGATCCTATTAAATTCATATTAAATTCATATTCCTAATTATATGGGTGTAACTAAAGGTGGCTATAAATAGTGGCTAATATTTTACACGATGAAAATTGCAGAAAAAACATGGAGAAGCTTGGGTCTCCAAGTTTCATCCCTGCTAGCTATAAGGCCAGCATTTACCTCACTGTGGGTGATTACGTTGATATGCTTCAGTTTGCTGCCATTAGTTGGTTTCACATTTGTCTCTAGCGATCATAAGGTAAAATAGATAGAAAACAATAGTAATTTATATTTACAATCCTCTTATCCAAACGGCTTACTCCTTTACCTAGCTCTTATCAATTTGTAAATTGCAGTGCATGGTGTTATTTCTATCGGGAAAAATAAAGTAGGTTGCTCAACCTTACTCATCGTTTCATCACGCATAAGGGTGAGGGAATTAAATCAAGGTCGGAATATGGCGCGTCTGTAGACACACCGCCACACCTTAATTGATTTGATCTCCACCCCAAAATAATAGCGGGTGAATAGCATGCTGTTATCATGCTTAAGTTAATGGTCAGAATGCATATAAAAAGAAAATATAATTAAAAGGAAAGTATGTTCCATGTATGCACACTTAACACGGGTTGGAAATTCCCCCATACAAATGATAACCAAAAGCCTGTGTTCAAAATGTCTCTTATATCTAGCCCTAAAATGTTACATTTTATATTTTGAATTAAAAACTGGAAATGAGGTTATTACAATAGCTGAACATTTGAAAAATAGAATAGTAGAGGAAATTAGAAATTAATATATGTTTAATATTTATTCATAATAAGGAAAATCACAGTAAGTCAATCAAATGTGATGCATTTAGTACTGTAACAGAGAAGCAGTGTGTTATGTGTTAGGCTAGGTATCCTGATGTCTAGTCTTGGGGTTTGGGGTCTTGGCAAGATGAAACGCAACCCAGAGTTAGGCAATGACCACACACACACACACAGACACACACACACACACATACACGCACACACACACACACGCAGACAGGGATAATAGGAAATGGGTTGGAGGAATCCCTGTGTTTTAGAGAGGAATCCTATTAAATGTTTATGAGTGTGTCTGTCTAGGAATCAAAACACCGCTCTCCTCCTCTTCCTCTTCGATAGCAAGAGGCTCAAACATGGTGTGTGTATGTGTGTGTGTGCATTGGCTTATAACTCATTTATGATGGGTGGTATTAGGTCATCCTGTGGTGGGTGTCACCCTGCTGGACACACGGATACCGTCAAACACATGTACACACGTACACACAAACACAGACACACACACAAACACAGCAGAGACAGCAGAGGGGAGGCAAAGGAGGATGAGGATGTTGATATTGATGAGAGGAAGAGTAGAGGAAGATAGGTGAAAGGGTATTGAGACTAACTCAACTCTATGCTGCAGTTTGGATGGAAACCTCATCTCATTGACTTTTGTCACCTGACACCTAACATCTACTGTGTCTGTCATCATAATTATCCACCAATATAGTTCATACATTTTATATGAGTAAATTTGCTCGTCCAATTTCCACTCAGCGGACAAATAAAGTCAATTCAGTTCAATTCATTCACTTTAGGTGTGTTATATATAAATGATATGGTCTAGTTATTAGCAGACAATCTTTGTTATTAGGTGTGTTTTTCCCTACCATTATTTATCATTTGTAATAGCTGTACTTGGTATCTATATACATCACATCTCAGAGAATGAGTGAATATCCAATGGCATGTTTCTCTTGTCTGACTGCCCTTTCCAAATCTATAGCTTTGTGTCCTGTCTGCTGCTGAAATTCCATCAAATTACTGGAGGTGACATCTGATAATAAATATTTCATTTTCTACAGGGATGAATCTAGCATGATATATATTTCAACTATCAACAGCCAAAAGAATAACTCTGAAAGGTGAAAATTAAATGGAGATGCGGCATACCCTAATTCACCAAGTGATAATATCCTAATAGAAATCAGCTTACGTTTTCTTGTAGTCTTTGATAAAGGTTTTAAAACTAGAATCATTCATTGCAACAATAACAAATGGGTTACTCCACCTCTGTTTTGGTAAATAGCTAAGAGAGGGTCCTGGAGACATGTAACCACTCTCAGATTGATAGACAGAGCTATGGATGCAAGGACTGACTATCCATGATATCAAGATGACAGTTGTAACCATGTTTTGAGGCTATACAGTGCGCGTTTACGTTCCCATTGTTTACAAACAATGGAGTAAACCAAGCACATATGTTGGGGTTCTGATTGGGTACGACAGTTGAACTAAGCTCATGAGGCATTTGTAACTTATATTCTTCAAGAATCAATGGGTATTCATTTCTAAGTACAAAAAGGATGTAGAAACTAAGGATACTAGCTTGAATCAAATCATTTTCACATTAGTTGTAGCCTACAATATTTAGGCTAAATGCACTCAGTAATTAAATGCATATTAAAATGATTTTAATAATGTAAGATAAAGGGCTAAAAGACAGAATATAATAGATGACAATATATAGTTGTAGTACAGAAGACAACATGGATCCAAAAGTGTTAAGGAAGAAGTGAACATTAAACATTAAACATTAAAGTGAACATCAAACAAGAAATACAATTATTATAATAACAATAATATTACATTATAATCAATATTGACATTGTTCATTTTAAGCATTAAACATGAATCATTATAATACGGTTTGGTCATTAATCTTAGTGTTTCAAATCAATTATAACTCATTTGCGTATTATTCTATTGCTTTAAGCAAAGGATTTTCAGAGATACCTGCCTGACCAAAATACATTCAGAAAAAAAGGATGGGATGATTCAAACACATATCGTACAAATCTTAGTGGCGTTTCGTTTGATGTTGCTAATGTTGATCAATCTTTTTCATACAAATTAACATTACATATGTAAATATTGTTAAATGTAACATTTTAATATTCGTCTCATAAAAATGTGTATAAGCGAATAGCGCTCACCAATACACTAG
Source organism: Oncorhynchus kisutch (assembly GCF_002021735.2). Classification (NCBI taxonomy): domain Eukaryota; kingdom Metazoa; phylum Chordata; class Actinopteri; order Salmoniformes; family Salmonidae; genus Oncorhynchus; species Oncorhynchus kisutch. The sequence continues at coordinate 37,296,298 of NC_034183.2, forward strand.
GTCTACTACACGCAGAACAAGCACATTTCCTCCTCCACTTCCACCCTAACTTGTCTGTCAGTTTGTTTTGAGTTGGTTTGTTCAGCGCGATGCCTCTTAAAATGTAGGATTTTATTAGGATCCCCATTAGCTAGTGCCTGAGCAGCATTAACTCTTTCTGGAATCCATAACTCTTCCTGGTCTCTCTGTCTCTCTCTCCCTCTCGCTCTCTCTCTCTCTCTCTCTGGCAGGGACAGTTAAAAGACCCTCGGTTCAGTAGAGATCCGATAGACACCAGGAGGCTGCAATTAACATCCTTACCAAACGGTGGCGCTGCTCGCAAACAAATCCAGCCTGCTGCCATAAAGAGAACGTATGTATACACACCAACAACATGCAGTACCTTAGGACACCATCATAGCCTGCTATAAAAGAGAGTGGACAGTGAGTAGTTTACGATGTTTTTATTCTAATACACAAATCATTTTTTGGTTAAGCCTACGGAGGGGGGTAACATCCCAACTAGTTCCCCTCATCGATCCTTTATTGTCTTGTTTCACTTCCGCCTTGTTTTTCATCGTTGTTGGAAACCGGAAGGAATGCAACTTTTTACATATCGGTGATCTGGGTTTCTGTATCCATTGTGTTAGGCTTCAGGTAAAGAGCAATAAACACGAATGATAAACAGATAAAGACAACTGTCCATATTTATACCCAGATCGTGTGAAAGAAGCTCAGGCGTAAGGCGCTGCTCAAGACAAGCTTTCTCCCAGGCTGTCCTCTCTCAGGAGAATTATCTTGCTCCCCTTATTTCTCACCTTGCCTAACCTGGCCTCACCTCTCCTCTCTTCTCTTCTCTTGCTCCTCTCCTCTGTGAAAGGTGTCTCCCATCCTGTGTACTCTCCCTGGCGATGCTCCAAGGACGGATGGAGACGGAGTTTGTAAAGGGAGTAGAATGAGCAGGGAGAGCGGCGGGGGGGGGGGGGGGGGGGATCTGGGTAGCGTGTGTGTGTGTGTGCCCTGCGCTGCGGAGCTGACAGCTGTCACTTTGGCTGGCGCTAGTGCAGATGGGCTAATCTGGAATGGGCATGGACAAGCTCAGAGCTGAGGGCTCACAGTGTCCCAAGGATCACCACACCGTGTCACTGACTGACTCTCTACTGCCTGAGAGGCCTGCATTCTCTCCATCTGTGCCCTATTTGGAGCAATAGGTGTGTGTGTGTGTGTGTGTGTGTGTGTGTGTGTGTGTGTGTGTGTGTGTGTGTGTGTGTGTGTGTGTGTGTTGGGGGGGGGGGTGGACTGGAAAATAAACAGGTACATTCTGGTAAAGAGATGCAGGGACATTGTGTTTAGTTCTATCTTTAGTATGTATGAGTCAAGGGGGAGGCAGAAAGGTTTGTGTGTGTGTGTGTGTGTGTGTATGTGTGTGCGTGCGTGCGTGTGTGTGTGTGTCCCTGTGTGCATGTCCCTGTGTGCATTTGAGTGTGTATCTGTCCGCGTGTGTGCAAGCTCAGAGTTGTGTGGGTGTGTGTGCGTATGTGTGTGGGTGAGCTCTAAAGTGTGTGTGTAGAGCACTGAGGAGGTAGAGGGTGCCGGGGTGGCCGGGTAACGGGGTGGTTAATGGGTAGGGAGAGATAAGGGAGCGGATATAAGAGGGGTCAGCCGGGTCACAGTGTGGTTAGCACAGACAGCAGGGGGAAGGAAAGTGATCCAACAGCTACTGAGTGGGGAAACCAGACAGGGTTTCAGGGAGGGAGGGAAACAGAACAGAAAATATAGTGACCAGGGGAGGGGAATACGTTTTCGATGTCCATCCATGTCTGAGGACGTCGGGAGACGACGAGGAAGCCGGCCTCTAGGGGGCAACGGTGAGCACTGTTACCTTCAAGTAGGTTTCGGTTTTGCTAGAAGGTACGTATCTGCCTCTGATTCAAAAGGTTGCAAGTCGGAATCCAGCTATAAAAAATGTGAGATTTTTGGTTTAAGCCTACACCAAACCTTAACCCTTACCTTAACCATTCAGAGTTAATGCCTAACCTTCACCTTAAACATATTGTCCTTTGCAACAACATCGGAATTTGAACTTTGAGAAAGCTGGATGAACGTCTAATTCTGATGTGAGACTGTGAGAGCTAATTTAGGTGTGGAGCGGAGGGATATATTTGAGTTGTTGTGTAAAAAGAGTATTGATGGAGAAGAATGGAGCTGCAGAGTGTACGACAGTTGCAGTCTGTAAAATGACCAGTATGTGTGTGTGTGTGTGTGTTGTGTGTGTGTGTGTGTGTGTGTGTGTGTGTGTGTGTGTGTGTGTGTGTGTGTGTGTGTGTGTGTGTGTGTGTGTGTGTGCGTGCGTGCGTGTGTGTGCATGCGTGTGTGTGTGTGTATATACAGTTGAAGTCAGAGGTTTACATACACCTTAGTCAAATACATTTAAACTCAGTTTTTCACAATTAATGACATTTGATCCTAGTAAAAATTGCCTGTCTTAGGTCCGTTAAGATCACCACTTTATTTTAAGATTGTGAAATGTCAGAATAATAGTTGAGAGAATGATTTATTTCAGTTCCTCTGTCCGGTGTCTGTGTCCTGTTGCCCATCTTCATCTTTTCTTTTTATTGGCCCGTCTGAGATATGGCTTTTTCTTTGCAACTCGGTGTCCCGGAGTCGCCTCTCCGCTGTTGACTGGTGTTTTGCGGGTACTATTTAATGAAGCTGCCAGTTGAGGACTTGTGAGGCATCTGTTTCCCAAACTAGACACTCTAATGTACTTGTCCTCTTGCTCAATTGTGCACCGGGGCCTCCCACTCCTCTTTCTATTCTGGTTAGAGCCCGTTTGTGCTGTTCTGTGAAGGGAGTATTACACAGCGTTGTATGAGATCTTCAGTATTTTGGCAATTTCTTGCATGGAATAACCTTCATTTCTCAGAACAAGAATAAACTGACGAGTTTCAGAATAAAGTTATTTGTTTCTGACCATTTTGACCCTGTAATCGAACCAACAAATGCTGATACTCCATATACTCAACTTGTCTAAAGAAGGACAGTTTAATTGTTTCTTTAATCAGAACAACCATTTACAGCTGTGCTAACATAATTGCAAAAGGGTTTTCTAATGATCAATTAGCCTTTTAAAATTATAAACTTGGATTAGCTAACACAACGTGCCATTGGAACACAGGAGTGATGGTTGCTGATAATAGGCCTCTGTACGCCTATATAGATCTTCCATAAAAAAATCTGCCGTTTCCAGGTACAATAGTCATTTACAACATTAACAATGTCTACACTGTATTTCTGATCAATTTGATGTTATTGTAATGGACCACATTCTTTATTTTCTTTCAAAAACAAAGACATTTCTAAGTAACCCCAAACTTTCAAACTGTAGTGTATGTCAGAGTTTCCTCCTCTCGCTGCATACGGTAGCAATAGCCGCTGTACGTGTGCTGAATCAGCTCGTTATCTGGTGGAGCCGTAGACAGAATGGGTTTAAATCTCAGCATCGCCGCAAGGCCCTCCAACATTCTCTTCATCTACTGTTTGTTTTCTCCTCCCTTTTACACACACACGCACGCACAAACACACACACACACACACACTGTTAATTGATTATTGATTTCCATTACCATTAGTATCTATCTATTTATCATGCTACTGTTTACCTGTATATATTCAACAAGCTCTTACAGCCTCACATCCGAATTAGATTCATCCAGGTTTCTCTAACGTAAAATTGTCGTAGTTGTTCCAAATGTCAAATTGGTTTGGTTACTTCTCTGTATCGTTCCAAGGTTAAGTTTAGCCATTAACTCTGAAGTTTAGCCATTAACTCTCCATTAACTCCCCACACTTACACTTATACACACACGCACACACTCACTCACTACTATTATTAGTAGTAGTAGGAGTAGTAGTAATATTATTAGGATTAGTTATTCTGCCTGTCACTTTCTCCTAATCATTGCCTACATGTAGATATCTACCTCAAATATTCCACTATCCCTCCACTATCCCTGCTCATTGTACATTTACTCTGTATATAGCGTCCCCTCTTATTTATTATTTGTCATGTTATTTAAAATAAAAAGAAAATGCTATACTTTTTTTATTGAATACTGCACTGTTGAGTAAGGCTTGCAAGTTAAGTATTTCACTGTACTTATGCGTGTAACAAATAAAACATGAAACTTGAAACCCACACATTACTAATGCACGCACAAGCACACGCACACTTCCAGACCTTTTGCCGGCAGAGGCTTATAAAATTTAAGAAGACTCTTTCTCACCCCCTGTTTATTTTTGGCAAAATGAGCAGCTAGAAAGTGTTCAAATGATACATCAGGAGAGAGGGGAGGATGGAGGAAAGAGGGAGGACATTCATTTGGAGATTATCCCCCAACAGAAATCTGTTAATTAATATCAACGGGTAGTTCCGGTGTTAATTCAGGTTCACGGTCCGCTAGACTAGTAATCAGGATAATCTGTCTATTACAGCTGGATTACAACAGGTTAGAAAGATAGGACCTGAAACTGGGTTTTGGGCTTTAATAAAACTTGCGTTACGCTCATTAGCATCATCTAATACTAATTTAATATTAGAGCTAATATTATGGACAGGCTTGGGACATCCTTTCATGTTCAGACGCATACTCATACAGGCACAGCTAAACATAGGCTCAAAGGTCGTGCGTGTGTGTCTGCACCCAGAAGAAATGGTTGTTCAACATGCCCCCGTCTACGTACACATACTGACACATAGTCACACACGTTGTCACGCTTAACACACCAGGTCTGTGCCACTGTGACTGCACTCCTCTCTCTCCTCACCATCCCCCCTCCTTCCGCCTGCCCTGTCCCTTCCGTTGGCCCACAAGTCCGGTGTGAAACGCACGCAAACATTTTAATATTTTAGACAGTGCACTCGCTCAGCCATACACACACACACTGTCCTTGACATAGCTCAAAGAGAGCGGGAGAAAGAGAGAGAGAGAGAGAGAGAATGGGAGAGAATGGGAGAGGGCGAGAAAGAGAGGGGACATATGGAGATAAAAGGAGAGAGAGGGTGATAGACAGAGAGAGGAAGAGAGAGTGAGAGATATCCCAAGAGAGAGAGAGAGTGAAGGAGAGAGAGGGAGAGAAGGAGGGTAGAGGTAGAAAGAATGTAGAGAGAGATGTGGGGTACCAACATCTTCATAAATAGTCCATGAGAAATGGCCCCTCCTCAACTTGTCAAAGGCACACAATGATTTATTGATTTCTTTATTTGTCACATAAAAATGGAAACTTTCTATTTCCCACTGTCGCAATTTCTCTATTTCCCTTCGCCTCTCTCTCTTTCCCTCCATCTCTCACTCTCTATCCCATCCGTCTCTCTTTCCCTCTGTCTTTCTCTCCTTTCTTCCTCTCCTTCTCTGCCTCTCCTTCTCTGCCTCTCCTTTCTTCCTCTCCTTCTCTGCCTCTCCTTCTCTGCCTCTCCTTTCTTCCTCTCCTTCTCTGCCTCTCCTTTCTTCCTCTCCTTCTCTGCCTCTCCTTCTCTGCCTCTCCTTTCTTCCTCTCCTTCTCTGCCTCTCCTTCTCTGCCTCTCCTTTCTTCCTCTCCTTCTCTGCCTCTCCTTCTCTGCCTCTCCTTTCTTCCTCTCCTTCTCTGCCTCTCCTTTCTGCCTCTCCTTTCTTCCTCTCCTTCTCTGCCTCTCCTTCTCTGCCTCTCCTTTCTTCCTCTCCTTCTCTGCCTCTCCTTTCTTCCTCTCCTTCTCTGCCTCTCCTTTCTTCCTCTCCTTCTCTGCCTCTCCTTTCTTCCTCTCCTTCTCTGCCTCTCCTTTCTTCCTCTCCTTCTCTGCCTCTCCTCTGACAAAAAGCAGCGGAGGACAAATCGCCGCTTGACATGTTGAAAAGAGGGGGTTCCCTGTGTGTGTGGTGTGTGTGTGTGTGTGTGTGTGTGTGTGTGTGTGTGTGTGTGTGTGTGTGTGTGTGTGTGTGTGTGTGTGTGTGTGTGTGTGTGTGTGTGTGTGTGTGTGTGTGTGTGTGTGTGTGTGTGTGTGTGCATGTGTGTGTGTACTTGAGATGCTGCATATACTATACATTATATTTTCTAGCATGTTGTCACTCGCATCTCTTTCTGTATTCTGAAAAGCAGAAAAATTATATTTATCTCACATTAACCTTATACTAGTTGTCATAGACTGTACTGTCTGAGACATTAACAAAAAACTGTTATTAAAATAACAAACATTCAGTCAGGGTCACAATCATAATTTATTATCAATTCTAATTCTAATTACACTGCAGCAGCTAAATACAACATGACTGTTATAAATGTATAAACTGTCACAGCTCTGTCCCTTAGTTCCCCGTTGAGGCCTCTGAGTGTTCTGAACAGGACAATGATCATTCTTGTTGGTTGTTGTTTTCCCTGATATGTCTCTCCCATCGCTCTGTCTCTCTAACCTTCAATCTATTTATCCTCCTCTCCGCTCTCTTGTGCGTCATTAGACTGTTGCTTTTTCGCCTTTCTTTCTTCCGTTCTTCCTCATTCTCTGTTTAGCTGTCTCTTATTCCATCTCTCTCCATTCCTCTTCTAGCTGTCCCTCACTCTGTACCCCTCTCTCCCCTCCTGTGCCTCCCTGTCCCGCTCTTAGGTTGTGTTGGCAGACATGTCGAAGCTATCCGTCAGTGAGGGGGCAAGCCCAGTCAATGACCCTGGCAGTGTGTTTGTGTGTGTGTGTGTTTGTGTGTGATTGCACGTGCTTGGCTGCGTGTGTGCGTGCGTGTGGGAGGCCCAGTCGATGACCCTGACAGTGTGCAGTTATCGTCCTAATTAAGATGCCACACTTGAGTTAAACCGGAGCATTAGGATTTGATGGGGAATTGATCAGTGTCAGAGGCGGGACGGAGAGAGAGAGAGATGGAGGGAATGAGAGGGTGACAGAAGGGGTGGGGGAGGGGGAGGGAAAGGGAGTATGACTGACATATAGGAGAGGGGATGGAGATAGACACGAGAAAGAGGAAAAGGAAAGCAGGGCAGGGAGGTTGAAGAGCAGAGAGAAAGCGGGAACGAGACAGACAGAGAGAGAGGGGTGGGGCTTCCTGTCTCTGCGTTGATGATGTCTGAGTTAGAAGGTCAAAGGTTAAGATGATCCTTGAGTCCAGTTGATCACCTCACATCTCCACTCGATGAATTTAATGACTGGGTTACAGATAGCTGTTTTGTGTGTGTATGTGTGTGTATGTGTATGTGTATGTGTGTGTGTGTGTGTGTGTGTGTGTGTGTGTGTGTGTGTGTGTGTGTGTGTGTGTGTGTGTGTGTGTGTGTGTGTGTGTGTGTGTGTGTGTGTGTGTATGCTCGTGTGTGCATTTGTATTTATTATGGATCCCCATTAGCTACTCTTCCCGGGGTCCATGTGCCATGGTTTGTTTTATCAGAACAGTTGTTGATTGTATACAGTAAAGACCGGTCTCGAGTAGGGCTGTTGTGGTGACCATATTATCGTCACACTGGCAGTCACGAGTCACGAAGGCCCATTTAGTCACTGTAATTAGGCTTCTCCAAGCTCTGATACTGCTGATGGACATTAGTAGCCTACCAAATTTGCTAGCTACCTGTTACTCAGCACTCTATTGTCTCTCTAATCCCTCTGACATCAATGCAAATGTAATCTAAAATCTAATCAAACACTCCATGAGAGCCAATGAGCTCATGTTGCACAACATTTCTATAGGCTTTGCAATGGCGTGACAAACCACAGTGATGTCCTCTTTTAAAAAGAGGAGGATCCCATCAGCTTTCTACAGGCTAGGCTTACTATATTTATTTCTCAAATGTCCTAATATTAAGCAAATATTAAGCACAATGCTTATCTTTGCAGCAGGAGTATAGACTACCTGGCCGGCATGAAAATGATCCACAGGAAAAGCTTCCTCCCTTTTCCCCTGCTTCGAGACGCGTGCATGATAATGGTCCATTCTATATCAAAACACATACAGTGGGGCAAAAAAGTATTTAGCCAGCCACCAATTGTGCAATTCTCCCACTTAAAAAGATGAGAGTGGCCTGTAATTTTCATCATAGGTACACTTCAACTATGACAGACAAAATGAGAAGAAAATAAATCCAGAAAATCACATTGTAGGATTTTTAATGAATTTATTTGCAAATTATGGTGGAAAATATGTATTTGGTCAATAACAAAAGTTTATCTCAATACTTTGTTATATACCCTTTGTTGGCAATGACAGAGGTCAAACGTGTTCTGTAAGTCTTCACAAGGTTTTCACACACTGTTGCTGGTATTTTGGCCCACTCCTCCATGCAGATCTCCTCTAGAGCAGTGATGTTTTGGGGTTGTTGCTGGGCAACACGGACTTTCAACTCCCTCCGAACTGGCTAGGCCACTCCAGGACCTTGAAATGCTTCTTACGAAGCCACTCCTTCGTTGCCCGGGCGGTGTGTTTGGGATCATTGTCATGCTGAAAGACCCAGCCACGTTTCATCTTCAATGCCCTTGCTGATGGAAGGAGGTTTTCACTCAAAATCTCACGATACATGGCCCCATTCATTCTTTCCTTTACACGGATCAGTCGTCCTGGTCCCTTTGCAGAAAAACAGCCCCAAAGCATGATGTTTCCACCCCCATGCTTCACAGTAGGTATGGTGTTCTTTGGATGCAACTCAGCATTCTTTGTCCTCCAAACACGACGAGTTGAGTTTTTACCAAAAAGTTATATTTTGGTTTCATCTGACCATATGACATTCTCCCAATCTTCTTCTGGATCATCCAAATGCTCTCTAGCAAACATCAGACGGACCTGGTCATGTACTGGCTTAAGCAGGGGGACACGTCTGGCACTGCAGGATTTGCGTCCCTGGCGGCGTAGTGTGTTACTGATGGTAGGCTTTGTTACTTTGGTCCCAGCTCTCTGCAGGCCATTTACTAGGTCCCCCAGTGTGGTTCTGGGATTTTTGCTCACTGTTCTTGTGATCATTTTGACCCCACGGGGTGAGATCTTGCGTGGGGCCCCAGATCGAGGGAGATTATCAGTGGTCTTGTATGGCTTCCATTTCCTAATAATTGCTCCCACAGTTGATTTCTTCAAACCAAGCTGCTTACCTATTGCAGATTCAGTCTTCCCAGCCTGGTGCAGGTCTACAATTTTGTTTCTGGTGTCCTTTGACAGCTCTTTGGTCTTGGCCATAGTGGAGTTTGGAGTGTGACTGTTTGAGGTTGTGGACATGTGTCTTTTATACTGATAACAAGTTCAAACAGGTGCCATTAATACAGGTAACGAGTGGAGGACAGAGGAGCCTCTTAAATAAGAAGTTACAGGTCTGTGAGAGCCAGAAATCTTGCTTGTTTGTAGGTGACCAAATACTTATTTTTCACCATAATTTGCAAATAAATTCATAAAAAATCCTACAATGTGATTTTCAGGATTTTTTTTCTAATTGTGATGACCCTCCCACTCTGTCTGCCAGGATAAATAGACCTCTTCCACATTCATGGAAGAGACTCTCTCCATGCAGACACCTTTCTAGATTTTGTTGTGTTTCTTGTTCGCCTTTTGGTTGTTTGCTTTGGCACCTTTCAACACCCTGCATTATCACATTCATGCATGCAAAACACTCACTTACACTACTGATTACTGATTACACACACCATTGTATATTGTACCTAGTTATTTATTTAATAAATATATATTTTGTTACTCCTTATCTCCACGTTGTCTCCCTTTTGTTAATTTTGCCTGTCATAGTTGTAGTGTACCTATGATGAAAATTACAGGCCTCTCTCATCTTTTTAAGTGGGAGAACATGCACAATTGGTGGCTGACTAAATACTTTTTTGCCCCACTGTATATTATTAATTATATGTAAAGACAAGATTAAATCAAGAATAGTCTGATGGGTGACAGTATTAGCCTATCATTTGTGAATTAAATATTATCACAATTACTTTTTTGTGTGACTTTTTTAAATCATAGTCACACACCTCATGTAGCCTAGCCCATAGACCTATATGTTTTGATAAGGTTTGTATCGCAACTAAAGTGGCCAAATAACGTCTTAAAATGAAGCACATTAATCTGCTTTACAAGGGGTTTAGAGCCTAACTTGCATACGTACTATACGCAGCACGAGATTCATGTTTGGGTAAGAGCATTTTCATCATACAAATCCACCTTTATATTAAAAGCATTGCATGCATAATCACATTTGTGGTCATAATGGTGTTTTCCCACTAATTGAACATTTACACTTATAGCCTACTGTCATATGCACATTGCTGCACTTATAATGGGTAAAACATAGCCTTATAGTTTATCAACATTTTAAGCTAAAAGTGTGGATCTGTTTCGTCAGCCTCATTACGTAAAAAACTATTTTTGATGCTAGTGGTTAATTTATTAATTTGGGATATCGCATCACAACTGTCGCAGTCTGTTTGGAATATTTATTTCTCGCACAGAATATGTCAACTTTTGTACAATGGGGGATAGTAGATTGAAATAGGCTAGTGCTTTTGCTGTTTGTTAGGCCTACTCTTCTTGTTGGCTGATGAAAAGTAAATGTGGACTGTTCTTCCAATAGCTTCAATATGCACCTCGGAATTGGTTAAGGACGCACACAGTTGCGTTTCAAATGTGTTTGTCTTCACTTGTAGCCTGTGAGAAAGACCCGTTTATGTAAAAATGAGGGGTTCAACAAGGGTTCTTCAGAGGGGTTCTTCAGAGATCCTCAAAGTTCTTTGAAAGAACCTTAAGGTTCTTGGCACTAAAAATGGCCCCCAAAAGGTTCTTACAAGAAACCCATAGGAGGCGGGGTTCATCGAGGAAACCCCTTAGTTGGTGGGGGTTCTTGCAGGAACCTAACTGCCCAACTGAAACATTTATATTTGAAAGGACAGCAGGTGCAGTCACTTAACTGAAACATGTAAAGATCTCATCAATTTAAGGTATGGTTTGTATGATCTAAATTTATATTGTTTTATGATGATACCATATATCTTTTCATATTTGTGCCAATCTTTCTATTAACAAAGAGGTAAGAATATGTAGGCTATAAGAATATGTTGAAGGCTAGCTGTATTGCGTGCAGATGACTGAACTGCTCACGTTTGTGTCTGCAGGTATACAGACGAGGATGCATACAAAGGTATGTCAATTGGTATTGGTATGTTATGCAGATCACATTTACCAGCCACCTCCCTTATCTCTTCAATGAATATCCCATAGGCCTCTACATTATGGAGAAGGTATGCGTATGAAAACCCTAATCAAAACCGTTTTTTTTTCTCATTCAAATTCACTACAAAAACAAAGGTACGAATTCTGTCGTTTCATTAATCATCACAGACTTAACACTCCCTACACCTCTGATGAATATAACAGGAAACCTGTTCGATCACCATGCACTGCTAAATCATTGTGGCTGTGGATATGGAGAACATCAACACATTAACGTCAACATGCCAGAGGATATACCCATTGGACTTGGGGCTCTGCTGGAAGTTCACCTCACATTTAGATTTTTTTTATTCTGCTTTGCCACTAAAATCGAAATAAACACTCACAACTAAAATATTGTGTTTAGTTATATTAATAATAATAATTGTATTATTGCGTGCAGTGGAGGGGGGTAGTTCAAAAAATGTACCCCAAAAAGTTATTCAAAGGTTTCTTTGAGGATCCATTAAAAGGGGTTATTTGAAGAACTTATAGGGGTTCCCCCACAATTTCAATTGGAAGAACCACTAAAGGATACTCCATGAATTTTTTTTTAGAGTGTGAGGGAGAGCCTTGTGAGTGAGAAGTGCGGAGCAGGCAGCACTTAGGGAGAAGGGCTGCAAAAGGCATGGATTTTTTTAAGGTGCATTATGGCCACACTTATAGGAGTGCCTATTTCTTTGTTAACAGGCTCAGCACTGAATAGCCGCATGTGCGCACTCCCTCAAATCGTTTGAAGAAAATATCCTTTCTATTTCATTCAATTCTATTCTTCATACTATAAAATAATATAAAATAACGCCACAAAATCTTGTCTACTAAATGAACTAGTGTAGCCCACAGCCATATGGCATAGCTAGATCAGGACCTAACATAAGGACAACGCTATTAAGGACAATGCTATTCTGTTCTTCTGAAATAGACTACATTTTTTTCATGTTATGTTTCTTTAGGCCTGTCTAAAATAAATAATGGATTTATTGTGAAGTTGTAGGCTATATTACATGGATTTATTAGACTTTTTAAAATGTAGATGTTCCAAAGGTCTGCATCAGTGGCTTGTGTGGAAGCCTGGTGATGCTAAATGTGTTTAGGTTAATTAATGGTCAGTTACCGTGAGACCGACAGTTATTTGCGTGACAATCACTGGCTGATGAAAGTGCGTGACTGCCACTGCCGCAGCCCTAGTCTCGAGTACTACAACACTGGTTAAAACGGTAACTTAAATGCCTCACAAGTGGGGCAGCGGGCTAAGGCACTGCATCACAGTGCTTGTGGCATCACTACAGACCTGGGTTTGATCCCAGGCTGTGTCACAACCGGCCGTGACCTGGAGTCCCATAGGGCGGGGGGGGGGGTGTTTGGCTGGGGGGGGGGGCTTTACTTGGCTCATTGAGCTCTAGCAACACATTGGTGAACCTGACTTCCGGGTTAAGCAGGCGGGTGTTAAGAAGCGTGGTTTGGCGGGTCATGTTTCGGAGGACTCATGACTCGACTGTTGCCTGAAGCAAAGATATGCATATTATTGATACCATTCAAAAGGAAACATTTGAAGTTTGTGTAAATGTGAAAGGAATGTAGGAGAATATAACACATTAGATCTGGTAAAAGAGAATACAAATAAAAAATATTTGAAATGCAAGAGAAATACCATAATGTATTATTCCAGCCCAGGTGAAATTTAGATTTTGGCCACTAGATGACAGCAGTATACGTGCAACGTTTTAGACTGATCCAATGAACCATTGCATTTCTGTTCAAAATTTGGTATCAAGACGGCCCAAATGTGCCTAATTTGTTTATTAATAACTTCTCAAGTTCCGAACTGTGCACTCTCCTCAAACAATAACATGGTATTATTTCACTGTAATAGCTACTGTAAATTGGACAGTGCAGTTAAATTAACAAGAATTTAAGCTCTCTGCCGATATCAGACATGTCTATGTCCTGGGAAATGTTTGTGTTAATTACACCCTCATGCTAATCGCATTAGCCTACGTTAGCTCAACCGTCCCGTGGGGGACCCACCAATCCTGAAGAAGTTTTAATTGTAGATGGGCGTGGCAGGGCTCTGGCGTTCCTGTTTGGACAGCTCGGTTACCTGGTCAATACCACTGTACATAGAGCCGCAACACGACCTATCAAGCACCCGTCATAATATTGACCAACGACGACCTCTAATGCACTCAAACCAAACAGGACGTTTTAAACCTCTCAAATTTGGAACTGTTGTTTCTGGATATGTTCTTTCATCCATAAGGTTTAATGTCAGGGCATTATCAATATGATATTGTCAATATGAAACAATATTCATGATTTACATACTAGATTAAATGGTTTTGGAGCCCAGCTCGGTAGATAGAAACGGGTCGGAGTGTAAACCAAAATGAATGCTCAAATATTGGAACATACCAAAGCTCAGACAGCCACACTATCCTAACCTACCTCGTGACTGGGTTTGACAGCTGTAAGAGAAGTGGCGGCTGTCAACATAGATTTCCCCTCTTCTCCTCTGGCGTGCTCTTGATGTTTACCATATGTCTCTCCTGATGACCCTAATCTCTGAATGGGGAGCAAAGACACATGGAGAGGCTGTCACAAACCACCTGAGGCATGATGTCATTGACGTTGTCATAAATGTGTTTCAGTAAAACCACTCGGGACACTTTGCCATGGCGACATGAATGACACCTGACAAGTGTACGCGGAATGGTGTCAGACGGAGAAAGGACTTGAGAAGTGACACTAGAGAACTGTGGAGAGACCAAATGGAACGGTAGAGAACACAGTAGCGCTTGAGGTTAGAACCACAATATGGAGCCTGGAGTTGATGAAACCAAAAGAGGCTAAAGATTAGCCTACTTATCAGATAAACAGATTGATTGTAAATCCCTCTGGATAGTGACTAATGTAATGTAAAATGTAATAGATTATTGATAGGGGATCAATGGAATGAAGCAAAGCTAATTCTTTCATAGTGGTGGTGTGACCCTTGTAATGTCATGTAGCTACCTACTGGATGAAAATCAAATGAAAATGCTCTCAATAACATTTAAATAGTTTAGCAAGGCATATACCAATCATTGATGGCCACTGATAATCATCATCATCAACATCATCTGTATAGCGATGTTCAAGGTTAGCACATGCTTAAACTATTCTCTGATACGTAAAACTATCAAAGGTAATGTTTGCAAAATAATGAATTTCCTTATTATTGTCACGGTCCATATGCACCTGTCTCCAAACTCCATGGTCTCGCTCTCTCTCTATCTCCCTCTCTCTCCCTCTGTCTCCCTCTCTCTCTTTTTCTCCCACCCTCTCTCTCTCAAGGGGGTAGCAGAGCAGTGGTATCAATTAACCATCAATCTGTGCAGTGGGCCATTTCTCCTTGATTCAGCAGTCCACACCTCCTCCATTATAGCCCATAATTTAATCTACACAACCAAATGACCCTCAGAGACAGAGGGAGAGACACCCCTTCCTCCACTCCATTTTCTTGACCTCCGTTTACCCATCTACATTAGCTGTCAGTTACCGTGTCTCTCCCTCTGCTCCGTTCTCTCTCAGGCCTTGCTAACCTCCACTTTTTCTTCCACTGACCCATGACAGTGATGTTATAGCTCAATGTACCTCTTGTATTGACTCTTTCTGTCTCCCACCTGTAAACTCTACTGACCCTCAAGATCAGCACCTGCAGACGGTTATGGTTACAGCCGGTTAAAGCCCATTTATGCTTGTGCCGACCTCCGGAGGGTTGCTGAGGCCAAATACAGTTCTGTACCGCATCACCATTCGCCTCCCAAATTGTGTAACAATGCGGAGAGCTCCGTATAGCTCCACATTGACATGATGCATTGACGGTAGGTGGGGGCGGGAGGTCCTGTATAAAGACAAACTAACTTACTTGACAACTTCCTACACAACAGCTCTGCTCCACGAAGCGCAAGAAGTATGAATGCCCTAACCGAGTTTGGGAAACCCTATCTTACAGGACAGTTACGAGCAGGGGTCAGTGGCATGTATTCATGGATGCCAATGGAAGCCAGGCTTCCCCAAAAAATTACCAAGAAAAAAAGACAAAATAATGTATTGTTCTTCTCCTTGTATTTCATCATTTTCCTTAAATTCGCAAGAGGCTGAATGATTCTCACTAGAGAAAGCATCTGAGTGAATGAAACAGCCACCTCTTTCTCAGTATGCGTAGCGATCTTATGCTGTCTGGTCATAAAGAGTATGACATTGTTGCCGCCTCTAGCATTGAATGCAAGGGAAGCCAGTGAGCATTTGTCTTTCTTGATAATAAAAAAATTAAAAAAGCTAATCAGCGTTGAGCTAATCTGAGTGAGCGCAACTGTGAATGGTCCTGACACACCCAAGAAAACGTGTCATGGGAAGCCTGTTTGGATTTGGCTTCACACCAATCACATCACATCAAAAGGAGAACATCATTTCGATCAAAAAATGTAATTGTTGCATCTCGTTGTGTTGTTGTACTCCGGTGGCTAGCTTGTTAGCTAAAATCATCCCTTTCCTGAATTGGCCATGGATGGAGATAGCAATTTGGACTTGTGGTTTTACTTAATTTTCTGGCCAATAAATATAACGACAATTCTGATCCAACTATAAATTCATACATTGTGTCCCTGGCCTGAGAGGATGGAAGTTCAATATGTAACTAGATGTAGAAGGCTAAAGTTAACTAGCTGGCCTGGCGCATCATTGCCCATGAAAGGAAGTTAGGCTAGCGAGCAAGCATTTTAACCAGGAAAACAAAAACGAAAAGTGGGTAGCCTACTGTACGACACACACACACACACACACACACACACACACACACACAAAGCCGTACCATGGACAACCACATCACACAAAGGTATTTGGACACCTGCTCTTCGAACATCTCATTCCAAAATCATGGGGATTAATATGGACTTGGTCCCCCCTTTGCTGCAATAACAGCATCCACTCTTCTGGGAAGGCTTTCCACGAGATGTTGGAACATTGCTGCAAGGTCTACCTTCCATTCAGCCACAAGAGCATTAGTGAGGTCGGGCATTGATGTTGGCCGATTAGGCCTGGCTCTCAGTCGGTGTTGCCAATTCATCCCAAAGGTGTTCAATGGAGTTGAGGTCAGGACTCTGTGCAGACCACTCAAGTACCACATCGATCTCGACAAACCATTTCTGTATGGACCTCACTTTGTGCACATGGGCATTGTCATGCTGAATCAGGAAAGGGCCTTCCCCAAACTGTTGCCATAAAGTTGGAAGCACAGAATCGAATACAATGTCATTGTATGCTGTATCGTTAAGATTTCCCTTCATTGGAACTAAGGGGCCTAGCCCGAACCATGAAAAACAGCCCCAACCATTATTTCTCATCCACCAAACTTTACAGTTGGCACTATGCTTTGGGTCAGGTAGCGTTCTCCTGGCATCCGCCAGACCCAGATTAGTCCGTCGGACTGTCAGATGGTGAGGAGTAATTCATCACTGCAGAGAACGCTTTTCCACTCCAGATTCCAATGGCGGCGAGCTATACACCACTCCAGCCAACGCTTGGCATTGTGCATGGTGAACTAAGGATTGTGTGCGGCTGCTTACCCATGGAAACCAAGAAGCTCCGATGAACAGTTCTTGTGCTGACGTTGCTTCCAGAGGCAGTTTGAAACTTGGTAGTGAGTTTTGCAACCGAGGAGAGACAATTTTTTCTCGCTACACGCTTCAGCACTCGGTGGTCTCGTTCTGTTGTTGCTCCAAGACAACTTCACAATACAGCACTTACTGTTGACCAGAACAGCTCTAGCAGGGCAGAAATTTGACGAACTGACTTGATGGAAAGGTGACATCCTATGACGGTGCCAGTCACTGAGCTCTTCAGTAAGGTCATTCAACTGCCAATGTTTGTCTATGGAGATTGCATGGCCATGTGCTCAATTTCAAATACCTGTCAGCTACTGTGTGGCTGAAATAGCCGAATCCACTAATTTGAAGGGGTTGTCCACATTCTTTGTGTACATAGTGTATTTATCTTACGTTGATTGGACTAAATTGTTTTTGGTATCTTTTAGTTGTCACTGTATTAAACTAAGTGAGGAGCCAAGCTGCTTTGGAGTCCTACCAGAGAGTAGAAAGCAAAGACACCGACCGAGACAGATGTAGCAGGGTCTTAGTGAGATTAAGACGCCGGGCAACCCGTCCTCCATTACCGAGCATACTACTCGCCAATGTTCAATGATTAATTAACAAACTTGACAAACTGAAAGCGAGGATGTCCTTCCAGAGGGGCATCATATACTGCAACATACTCTGTTTCTCTGAGACTTGGCTTTTCTCTGACATCCAGACATTATATACAACCAGCAGGTTTTACAGTGTGGTGGGCTCTGCTTTATGACCAACAACACATGGTGCGACAAGGGAAACGTACAGGAACTTGCAAGCTTCTGTTCACCCGACTTGGAATATTTGGTCAAAAAATGTTATCCTTTTTATCTTTGGAAAGAGTTAATTGGCATTGTTGCCATTGCTGTGTACATCCCGCCCCAAAGCCAACACCAAAAAGTCTCTCAAAGATCTTCATTGGACCCTGAACAAACTGGAGACTGTATTCCCGGAGGCAGCGTTCATTGTTGAGGGAGACTTTAATGTATTTGAGAACCGTGCTCCCAAATTATTACCAACACATCGATTGTCTAACTAATGGAAATTCTACAATTGACCACTGCTACACACCTTTTCGACATGGGTATAATAAGGCTCTCTCCAGTCCTTCTTTCGGAAAATCCGACCATGACACCATCTTGCTTCTCCCAACAAACAAAGACTCAATAAGGAAGTTCAAGTGGTCAGGTCTGTACAGCATTGATCCAACCAATCAGAATTAACGCTCCAAGACTGTTTTGATCAAGTGGACTGGAATATGTTCCGGGTCACCTCTGGGAACAATGTCAATGAATATTCCGACTCAGTCAAAATGCATAGATGATGTGATACCGATACTTTCAAAACTTACCTGAATTCAAAACCGTGGATTGATAACAGCCTTGTAGGAAAACAAAGAGAGAGATGCTGCTTACAAACCGGGCAAGGTGACTGGGGACAATAGTATAACTTTCAGAAATATGACTGACGCAGATTGATCAAGATGGCGCAGGTTGATCAAGTATAGAGACAAAGTGGAGCAATTCAGCGGGTCGGATACAAGGCATATGTGACAGGGGCTCATAACGATCACAAATTACAAAAAGAAAGCCAGCCACATCACATTCACCAACGCCACCCTACCGGGAGAGCTAAACACCTTTTTCTCAAGATTCGAGCACAATGACCCTGAGCTGCTGAGGAGAGCCCCAGATGACAAAGTGGGCTACACACTCACAGTCTCCACTGAGGACGTACAGTATGTAAGTCATTCAAACGTGTTAACTCTCGCAAGGCTGCCGGCCCAGATGTCATCTCTAGCCGTACCCTCGGAGATTGTGCAGACCAGCTGGCTGTTGTGTTCTCTGACATTTTCAATCTCTCTCTAGCTCAGACCTCTATACCCACCTGATTCTAGATGTCCACTATCATCCCTATGCCCAGGAAAGGGAAAGTAACTTAACTGAATGACAACCAACCAGTAGCACACACTTCCGCCATCATGAAGTACTTTGAGAGGCTAGTCACAGACGATATTATCTCCTCCCTCCGCCCTGACTGATGCACGTACAACTCAATCGCCATTGCACTACACACTGCCCTTACCCACCTGGACAAAAATAATGCATATGTGAGGATGCTGTTCATCGACTATAGCAGCTCAGCCTTCAATACCATAGTGCCCTATAAGCTCATTAAAAAGCTCACGGCCCTGGGTCTGAAATCCTCCCTATGCAACTGGGTCCTCGACCTCTCGACGTGCCTCCCCCAGATGGTGAAGATATGCAACATTACCTCCCCACACTAATCCTCAACATGGGGCAAAATCTGAATCCTGGCCACGTGGTTGTGTCTGAACGGTCAAATCGGATTTATTTGCCTTCAAGTGATTTTTAGACCGTTATTTGGCATATCTTGTTGCTTGCTAGCTACTCTGTTGACAGTTTGACAAGAAGCTAACTAGCTTGTTAATTGCTAACTAGTTTGTTAGTTGTTCACAAACAAATTAGTGAGTGTGCTAGAAAGCTAAACAGCTACCTAGCTAGCTAAAAAGGACTTGTTTTGAAAGTTAGATCATCTTGTCCTTTGAGGCTTTAAAAGTGTTCTTACACTATGATTGTCAACATTCAAAACAACTGGGAAACATCCATGCCAGGCATTGTTGTCACCTTAACTTGCTACATAACTTCTACATGATAGGAAGCATGAGCACCAACACCAATCAGCCTAAACCACTGATAACACACCTGGCATTACTATGACAACTTGCGTAGCCATGTCAGCAAATTACTGCTTTCTGAACACACACAAATACGATTTTGTCACTTGTAACTTGATGTTTACATAGTCAGTATTCCAAAACAGACTTGGAAAAAACAGATTTTAGCAGTATTAAGGCCTGCACTGTGAACAAAACTTTAGAGATTTCATAAATCTAGTACCTAAACCAAAGTACATCATTTTAAGATTGTTCTATACATCAGTTGCAGTCTCTATAAGCTTCAATATGAGGTGCTAAACCTATCATGAAGGTACATCCTTGAAGCTGTGTGGGCTAGTATACTGTAGTCAAAATGTTTGCCTTGTGATAAGTAGAGCCAATGGCCATTGGATAAGATGAGAGAAATATCCTACACAGTCATGGTGGGTGAGAAAAAAAAGGGAAGAGATGAAGAGGAGAGATGGAGGGGGAGGCTGAAGGATGAGAGGAAGAGAAAGAGTGTCCAGTCACCTTTGGGTGTGTGTGATGATGATGATGGCTAATCTCTCACATGACCAGCAGGTTGAGCATCTCTCTCTCTCTCGGTCTCGACAAAGCATGGGTCCATCATGGCTCCAACATAGCTGTGTCATGTGTTACAGCTAAACCGCATGCCACGTAAGTGTGAGACCATTGTTGACCTTTGTCATCTGTCTCTTCATCCACTCAGGAGCCATCACTCTCCACAACTATCGAGCGTGTCTGTCTGAATCACTTACTTTGTGTGTGCGGCAAACAAACAAGCGAAATATCAGTATATATACAAAGTGGAGTCGCAATTCAACGGCTCAGATATGAGACGTAAGTGGTAGGGTTTACAGACAAGCACGGACAACAAAAGGAAAACCAGCCATGTCACGGACACCAACATCTTGCTTCCAGACAAACTAAACACCTTCTATGTCAGCTTTGAGGATAATACAGTGCTACCTACGCGGCCCGCTAACAAGGGCTTTGGGCTCTCCTTCTCTGCGGCCGATGTAAGACATTTAAACATAAACCCTCGCAAGGCTGCCAGCCCAGACGGCATCCCTAGCCGCGTTGTGCAGACCAGCTGGCTGGTGTGTTTACGGACATATTTGATCTCTCCCTATCCCAGTCTGCTGTCCCCACATGCTTCAAGTTGTTGCCACCATTGTTCCTGTACCCAACAAGGCAAAGGTAACTGAACTAAATTACTATCGCCCCGTAGCACTCACTTCTGTCATCATGAAGTGCTTTGAGAGACTAGTCAAGGATCATATCACCTTACCTGTCACCCTAAACCCACTTCAATTTGCTTACCGCCCCAACAGGTCCACTGACGATGCTATCGTCATCACACTGCAATACCTATTTAAGATTGCTATTCATTGGCTACAGCTCAGCATTCAACACCATAATACCCTCCAAGCTTATCATTAAGCTTGAGGCCCTGGGTCTCAACCCCACCCTGTGCAATTGGGTCCTAGACTTTCTGACAGGTGGTGAAGGTAGGAAACAACATCTCCACTTCTTTGATCCTCAACACAATGGTGCGTGCTTAGCCCCTCCTGTATTCCTTGTTCACCCATGACTGCATGGCCATGCACGCCTCCAACTCAATCATCAAGTTTGCAGACGACACAACAGTAGTAGGCTTGATTACCAACAACGATGAGACAGCCTACAGGGAGGAGGTGAGGGCACTCAGAGTGTGGCGTCAGGAAAATAACCTCTCACTCAACGTCAACAAAACAAAGGAGATTATCAGAAAACAGCAGAGGGAGCACCCCCCCCCCCCCCCCCCCTATCCACATCAATGGGACAGCAGTGGAGAAGGTGGAAAGTTTTAAGTTCCTCGGCATACACATCACAGACAAACTGAAATGGTCCACCCACACAGACAGTGTGGTGAAGAAGGCGCAACAGCGCCTCTTCAACCTCAGGAAGCTGAAGAAATTTGGCGTGTCACCTAAATCCCTCACACACTTTTACAGATGCACAATTGAGAGCATCCTGTCGGGCTGTATCACCGCCTGGTATGGCAACTGCACCGCCCACAACCACAAGGCTCTCCAGAGGGTGGTGCGGTCTGCACCACCAGGACACCTACAACACCCGATGTCACAGGAAGGCCAAAAAGATCATCAAGGACAACAACCACCCGAGCCACTGCCTGTTCAATCTACTACCATCCAAAAGGCGAGGTCAGTACAGGTGAATCAAAGCTGGGACCGAGAGACTGAAAAACAGCTTTTATCTCTAGGCCATCAGACTGTTAAACAGCCATCACTAATACAGAGAGGCTGCTGCCTACATACAGACATGAAATCATTGACCACTTTAATAAATGGATTACTAGTCACTTTAATAATGCTACTTTAATAATATATTGCATTACTTATCTCATATGTAAACTCAGCAAAAAAAGAAATGTCCTCTCACTGTCAACTGCGTTTATTTTCAGCAAACTTAACATGTGTAAATATTTGTATGAACATAACAAGATACAACAGCTGAGACATAAACTGAACAAGTTCTGACTATCAGAAGTGGAATAATGTGTCCCTGAACAAAGGGGGTGGGGGTCAAAATCAAAAGTAACAGTCATTATCTGGTATGGCCACCAGCTGCATTAAGTACTGCAGTGCATCTCCTCCTCATGGACTGCACCAGATTTGCCAGTTCTTGCTGTGAGATGTTACCCCACTCTTACACCAAGGAACCTGCAAGTTCCAGGACGTTTCTGGGGGGAATGGCCCTAGCCCTCACCCTCCGATCCAACAGGTCCCAGACGTGCTCAATGGGATTGCGATCCGGGCTCCTCGCTGGCCATGGCAGAACACTAACATTCCTGCCTTGCAGGAAATCATGCACAGAACGAGCAGTATAGCTGGTGGCATTGTCATGCTGGAGGGTCATGTCAGGATGAGCCTGCAGGAAGGGTACCACATGAGGGAGGAGGGTGTCTTCCCTGTAACACACAGCGTTGAGATTGCCTGTAATGACAAGGAGCTCAGTCCGATGATGCTGTGACACACCGCCCCAGACCATGATGGACCCTCCACCTCCAAATCGATCCCCCTCCAAAGTACAGGACTCGGTCTAACGTTCATTCCTTCGATGAATAATGCGAATCTGACCATCACCCCTGGTTTCTTTTTTTGCTGAGTTTATATACTGTGTTTTATACCATCTATTACATCTTGCATATGCCGCTCTTTCATTGCTCATCCAAATATTTATATGTACTGTATATATTCTTATTCTATTCCTTTACTTAGATGTGTGTGTACTAGGTAGTTGTTGTGGAATTGTTAGATTACATGTTAGATATTGCTGCACTGTCGGAATTAGAAGCACAAACGTTTCGCTACACTTGCAATAACATCTGCTAACCATGTGTATGTGACCAATAAATATTGATTTGGTTTGATTTGTGTGTCCATAACTGCTACTACAGTAGAATATGGCTGGCTGCCAGGAAGTAGAGGAGTTAAAAGCATGACCAAAGAAGTGTACTGTACCTCTCAACCATATTCCCTTCATGTCAAACTGGGAGACGCCTACCTTTAAACAACAGTAATCCAAATGGAACCTTTGAGTGTAACACTTTGAGAACGTTGGAAGAGCTCCCTGTCTCGTGTACGTGTGTGTGTGTGTGTGTACGTGTGTGTGTGTACGTGTGTGTGTGTACGTGTGTGTGTGTGTACGTGTGTGTGTGTGTGTACGTGTGTGTGTGTGTGTGTGTGGCTTCAAAATGATCAGGTATGACGGCTGGCCAGCCGTCGTACCATCAGCCTGTTACCGTGACAATTGGAGGTGATCCCTGTCCCCTCTTAGTGTCAGGCCGATTGACAGCCATCTCTTGGCAACAGCCAGAGTGGACAGAGTGTGTGTGCACGCGTGTGTGTGTGTGCGCGCGTGTGTGCGTGCGTGTGTGTGCGTGCATGCGTGCGTCTCAGTTGCAGGACTGTAGTAGGGGTCAACAGGCAGCCAGGTTACCCGCTATACAACTCCGTTTTCAACGTCCATCCACGTGGAAACCAGCCATTAGGGGCAACATTGGGAGCTGTTCCTTTCAACTAGGTTTCAGGTTGACTAGGATATTGTGAATGGTCATAAGCATCTGTCTCTGATTCCAATGGCTGCATGTTCAAATCCAGCGATAGACATTGTTTTATATATTTTTGTTTTAGCCTATCCCAAACCTTAACCCTTACCTCAACCATTCGTTTGAGAAACATGGATGAACATCTAATTCTGACGTGAGACTGTGAGAGCTAGTTGCAACAGGTCACAGTGAGTAGACTGATCTGAAGGGACGGCCATTCAGCTGGCCCCACAATACACGCACACACAGTCAAGCAGGCAAGTGTCTGTCTGTCAGACAGGAAGGAGAGGATGTGGGGAGGGAGGACGGGCCGGAATGCCAGTCCAATTCCTGTGTCTGAGGAAGAGCATTAAAACCACGACAATGTCACAGCCTATCACCTTCACTACTGTCACCTGACAGAGAGAGGAAAGAGAGAGAGAGAGAGAGAGAGATGGAGAACCCTTACCTTTATTCGTTCCCTCTTTCTCCATCTCTGTGAGTCTGACAACTCTCTGAATGTTTTACACTGCCACTGTCCTCTCCTCTCTTCCTTTTTGTCTTCCTATTTACACTTCTCCCCTCCTCTGTTCTCCTCTGCTTTCCACTCCTCCTCTTCACTCCTCTCCCCCTCCTCTCCTCTTCTCCCTCTGTCCATGCCAGCTCATTGATCTCTGTCAGTATTGAATGTCAAGACCTGTTTAAACCTGGTTCTAACATGCATCCATTGTCCTGATCTTGTCCACATTCTAATTGTGCCTACATTTCCAGAGAGGTGTAAATGATTAAAAGACGCATTGCAGTCTGATAGGGATCGGATCTTCCTGACCACATCCGGAGGTAGTTAGGCATGCATTATGTCCACTGGAGTAGCGGGGGGAAACGAGCTCTGGGGGCCCATGCACCCACATCTCACATATGGCTAAATTGTATAACTTTTTCTGTATGAATAATTTTGACAGTAAACCCTGCTTTTTAAACTCTGACTTTGCGGTGAGTCCAGAGAAACTCTGCTATGCCAGTGATTGTTTCTGGATATCTTTCAAATATTTGTGTAGACATATTTCTGAAAATGTGGGCACAATCCTAATTCAAACAAGATCAAGACAAAGGACGCATGTTAGCACCAGATATAAACAAGGCTTCAGAGACATGTTCAATGATGCTTTTCACTTCCCATTAATAATTCACACTGGCTGAATCATCAATAATAATTCTCACAGAGCAATCATTCAGTTTTACCACTACTCTGTCCCCCCTCACTCTCTCTCTCTCTCTCTCTCTCTCTCTCTCTCTCTCTCTCTATGTCTCTGTGTGTCTCTCTCTCTCTCTCTCTCTGTCTCTCTGTGTCTCTCTCTCCGTCTCTCTATGTCTCTCTCTCTCTCTCTCTCTCTCTCTCTCTCTCTCTATGTCTCTGTGTGTCTCTCTCTCTGTCTCTCTGTCTCTCTCTGTCTCTCTGTCTCTCTGTGTCTCTCTCTCTGTCTCTCTATGTCTCTCTCTCTCTCTCTCTCTCTCTCTCTCTCTCTCATCTTCCTGCCACATGCCCTTGTTAGATTCTCATTTTATTTCCTCATTCTTCTTCTTTTTGTCTTTCCTCCTTTTCTATTTTTCCACTCCTCACCTCACCCAAATTCGTATCCTGTCCAATCTGAACCAGAAGCATCAGTAGCACCAAGTACTATATGTTATTTTCAATCACAGTATGGACCTTGATCATTTCTTGTATTGTGGCATTCTTCCTGTGAGGATTGGAGACAGTAGACTCCATGGACAAAATTAAGGTTCTGTACGTTTTTTAATGGCAATCCCAAAATATTTTCCATGAGCTTTTCTCTTTGAGATCATAACTCAAGCCTTGTCGATTTCTCTTCAAAAAAAAATCTTTAAAAAATGAATGAGCTCATTGTCACTGTTCAGCTCAAAGTTCAATTCATCTTTACCCTCATAGACATGATAGAGAGGAAGATGAGGAAGATAGCGATCGAGCGAGGGAGCTGCTCTTAATGTAAATGTAAAACTCTCCAGTGGGTCCATGCCAAGTGTAAGTGGTTGAGTGATATTGGCAAAGGAAGAGAAGAGTGGATGGAGAGAGGGAGGGAGAGAAAGCGTCAGATTTAGGCATTTTCCTTAATGCTGCTAAAAGCTTATTGATATTTAGATTTTTGTTCTGTGACGGCAGGTGCTGAGGCAGCTCCTTTTCACCTCCGTCTTTTATGGGTGAATGATGTGGATCTCATCCCATCCTGTCCGCACTCGGAAATCCGTCCGGATAACCGTCCCATGGGAATGCCTTCCGTAGTAATATGTAGTCTGTATGTGAGCTGAGAGCGATTCAAGGTGGATCATTTTGGGTCCGTCAGTTTGAAATCTCACAATACTTTTAGTCTCTCGTGCAGATGGGAAATGGTTTCCACTAGATTCCACAGCCACAAAGTCAAAATAGTCTGTATCGTAAAAATTCAGTCAAGGCAGCAGTCTCTCTCCTCGTGAAAAATGTCTGTGAGGAATCAGAATAAGAGATCCAGTGTGAACTGTGAAAGATGCCTGAGAGTGCTGGCTGAGATGGTATAGACAGCTGTGAAGGAATGGTTCCACCCTCATAAAGGCACTGATCTGTCCCTCTCACTTAGTGGACAGAGTCTAATTACTGTACAAATTTCTACCGGAGAACTTTAACCCATCTTTAAAAAAAAAAGAAGCCAGACCACACAATATAACCTATACAGTCCTCTGATATTATAACTAGATTCATAATAAATATATCATATAGGATAATATAATTGAACATAAGAGTATAATGCAGCGTTGGCTGTAACTTTTTGTAATGTTCTGTAATGTTGTGTCACCTACTTCCGCTCCTGCTCCCTTTTGTCCCTGAGGTAATTGATGGCCAGTTCAGACAGTTCAGACTCTCTCATTTCAATTCAATGCAAGGCGCTTTATTGGCATGGGAAACATATGTTAACATTGCCAAAGCAAGTGAAGTAGATAATATACAAAGTCAAATAAACAATAAAAATCCCTCCCTCACTCCCTCACTCCCTCACTCTTACGACAGACTAGCTGAGAGCTCTTTCTCTGTACAGTAAATAAATATTAGGACCCCTGCATCTCATTAACCACAGGAAGCTAATCAGCGCAGACCTTACTCTCCTTCTCTCCACTGCCTCGCCTCCCTCTCCTCCTCCCTCTCTCCCTCCTCCTCTCCTCTCTCCACCCCATCTCCTTCTTTTCTCCTCCTCCTCTCCTCCCCCTATCTTCCTCCCCTCGCTCCCATCCCATGGTAGCTTTAATTGAAGCTGCTCGCTAACAACCCGCTCAGGGATCAATCGCTGTTTTCCCAATATCTCCCCAGAGGCTCTACGGAATATCAGGAAGTACGTACGGCAACCTCAGTTTGCACATTGATTTGCAATGATTTACTATAGACAATATATAATAGTGTCGTAACAGAGCACTTAAAAAGAAAAAAGGATTCCTCCAAATGCCCCAGTATTGCTGAGGTTACAGAGAGACGTGGAGTTAATGTCCAATAGACTGGTGTGGAGACAACCATCTTCCTCTCACTGGTAAAGGGCATAATCAGGGCAAATGGTTTTTTCCTGTGCGAAGTCTTACAGTGTCACAGAGTTAGTTTAACTGTATTTAACTATGAGCCTTTAATATCAAAGATACACAATTCATTATCATAGAAGAAAACAGACGATGGAAGATTAGTTTGATTTGAGATGAGTTTTAAGAGGAAATGGTTTGTGACGATGCTTGCACGCTGATTTGCACATTTTAAAAAGCTTTCTCTGAAACCAGCTAAAGCACAGAGTGAAAGGGGTTGTGTTTAATCCGCTCTGTTTAAACTGAAATACATCTGTCTTTGTTTCAACGATATATGTTTTTATACAGAATTCAAATCTATTGTCACTTGTCATACACTTTCAAAATCTAGATTAACCTTTGGGCTATGTAGAGATTGTTGCTTGTACTACGGTAGCGGTTTTCTGCTTCTGGGTGGTGGACTACCGGGTGAACTCAGCTGTGAGGGTCAAGCAGAGGTTATAGCCAGGTGCTTTCCACGGTCCTGATCATTGACCTCTCTACGTCTCTGGTGGTGTCCATGATACTGGTCCCTCTAGTTCAGGGTTGGGCAAACTTTTTGGCTCCAGAGCCACATTGGGATTTTAAAATTCAACGGAGACCTGCTTTATTTGGGGGACCAATTATTTGTTAAAAACTATTTGCAGGGGCCTCCCAAGTGGTGCAGCAGTCTAAGGCACTGCATTAGGCATCACTACAGACCCGGGTTCGATCCCAGGCTGTGTCACAGCTGGCCGTGACTGGGCGCACAATTGTCCCAGCGTCGTCCGGGTTAGGAGAGGGTTTGGCAGGCCGAGATTTCTTTGTCCCATCGCGCTGTAGCAACTGTAGCAACCAGGTGTACAGTGTTTCCTCCAACGTATTGGTGCAGCTGGCTTCAGGGTTAAGCGGGCATTGTGTCAAGAAGTAGTGCGGCTTGGCCGGGTCATGTTTTGTGGACGCACGGCTCTCGACCTTTGCCTCTCCTGAGTCCGTACTGGAGTTTCAGCGATGGGACAAGACTGTAACTACCAATTGGATACCATGAAATTAGGGAGAAAAAAGGGTTTTAAAAATATATATATTATTTTTTACTTTTTATAATGTCTTCTGGGTCGGATTCAAGTGCTGAACGGACAGCAACATTCTCCCTTCCACGGTCTGTCCCTCTTCTACACCAGCTTACTGACTGTTACTGCTTCAGTACTATGTTACCAATCTTTATTATTATTATTAATATTATTATTTATTATGCTTATTATTATTATTTACCTTACTACCTGGGTTGACTGACTGATTAGACTCTAAACATAAGTGATTCTTCACAGACATTTTTCACTACGAGAAAGACTGCTGTACTTACTGAATTTTAACGAAACAGACTATTTTGACTTTGTGGCTGTGGAATCTAGTGGAAACCATTTATCATCTGCACGAGAATCTGTCCACGAGAGATTAAAAGTACTGGAAATTAAATATTTTCCAAACACAGTCAAATGAAGTTAACTTATTGATTAGAGCAGAGGTGTGTTACCCTCGTGCCCTTGTTTTTCTGTATACTTTAGGCACTAAGACTGTAGATATTCAAATGCATCAAGCTGTTGTACAAGTCAGAATACACTTTAATGATTGACCACTATGTCGCTCCTTTATTGAAAGCAGTCGTTAACCAAGCAACATTGTTCATGTCATGATAAACTGAAAAAATTGTTAAGGATGAAACTGTTAAGGTTTCAGCAACAGATTTGTAATCACAGCATGGTGCTGTATGAATCCTCTAGCATAAATGTTCAGTAGTCGAGTTATTGTTTAGTTCCCTTTGAAGATGCTGCATTCTTAGCTATCCCTGACTTCACCCCGTCAGTGTTGTTAGTAGGGCCTGCCATATTTCCATGACCCCTGGATTATCGATCTGCCCCGCCTCCCCTCGCCCTCCAGACAGTGGCATAGCATAGCTTGCCAGAGACTCACTGAAGCCCACAGGTAAGGGATATTCAACACCTAACCTAAGAGGACACACTCACCTGTGTGTCTGTGTGTGTATGGGTGGGCTATGTGTCTTCATGTGTGTATTCAATGTACCCTTGCCCTATACTTGTAACATATTTGATACCATGTGAAGGAGGATAAGAATTAAGTGTATGTGCATGATTTAGATTAGTGTGTGTGTTAATGGGTGTGCATGACATTTGTGTGTGTGTATACCGTATGAGGGGGGGGGGGGGCTGTAATGGATATCTAACACCTAACAGCATGGGCTCACCTGAGGAGGCTGGTGCTGCCTTTCACTTCCTGTCTTTATTGACAGACAGCTGTTTCCTGTTCCAGGAGGAAGTGGCCAATCAGCATACAGCAGGCCACCCAGTCAGGGTGAAACCAGAGAGAGGGTTTGCTCTGCCACGCACGGGTTGTGTCGGCACAAAATCAGCCTCCGGATAAATGATGAATGAGAGCAGTGATGGAGGGGATAGGAGGAGGAGGACAAGAGGTAGGGAGAGAGGGAATGGGAGGGGGGAGAGAGAGAGAGGGAATGGGAGGGGGGAGAGAGAGAGGGAATGGGAGGGGGGAGAGAGAGAGAGGGAATGGGAGGGGGGAGAGAGAGAGAGGGAATGGGAGGGGGAGAGAGAGAGGGAATGGGAGGGGGGAGAGAGAGAGATGGAATGGGAGGGGGGAGAGAGAGAGGGGGAATGGGAGGGGGAGAGAGAGAAAGGGAATGGGAGGGGGGAGAGAGAGGGAATGGGAGGGGGGAGAGAGAGAGGGAATGGGAGGGGGGAGAGAGAGAGGGGGAATGGGAGGGGAGAGAGAGAGAGGGAATGGGAGGGGAGAGAGAGAGAGAGAGTGAAGGGGAGAGAGAGAGCGAGCGAGTGAAGGGGAGAGAGAGAGAGGGAATGGGAGGGGGGAGAGAGAGAGAGGGAATGGGAGGGGGGAGAGAGAGAGGGGGAATGGGAGGGGAGAGAGAGAGAGAGGGAATGGGAGGGGAGAGAGAGAGAGAGAGTGAAGGGGAGAGAGAGAGCGAGCGAGTGAAGGGGAGAGAGAGAGGGAATGGGAGGGGGGAGAGAGAGAGAGGGAATGGGAGGGGGGAGAGAGAGAGGGAATGGGAGGGGGAGAGAGAGAGGGAATGGGAGGGGAGAGAGAGAGAGTGAAGGGGAGAGAGAGAGCGAGCGAGTGAAGGGGAGAGAGAGAGAGGGAATGGGAGGGGGAGAGAGAGAGAGGGAATGGGAGGGGGGAGAGAGAGAGGGGGAATGGGAGGGGAGAGAGAGAGAGAGGGAATGGGAGGGGAGAGAGAGAGAGAGAGTGAAGGGGAGAGAGAGAGCGAGCGAGTGAAGGGGAGAGAGAGAGAGGGAATGGGAGGGGGGAGAGAGAGAGAGGGAATGGGAGGGGGGAGAGAGAGAGGGAATGGGAGGGGGGAGAGAGAGAGCGAGAGAGTGAAGGGGAGAGAGAGAGCGAGAGAGTGAAGGGGAGAGAGAGAGCGAGACAGAGGGAGAAAAGTAAGAAGTGATTAGGATTGTTACGGTGACCGTATTACCGCCACACCAGTGGTCACGAGTCATGACCGCAGTCAAATTCCACTTGACCATTTAGTCATGGTAACTAGGCTTCTCCAAAACTGCGTTCTGATGCCACTGCTGGTCATTAGTAGCCCTACCAAACTTGCTAACTGCCAGTCTCTAATGGCCTGGTACTCAGTGCTCTATTGTCACTCTGACATCAATGCAAATAAATAAAGAATTAAATCAAACACTTCGTGAGAGCCCAGGGGCTCATGTTGCGCAGCGTTTCTATAGGCTATGACGTATCATTTTACCGTGCTTCTATTCCGACAGGTGCATGATAATGGTCCATTCTAAATCAAAAGTAATTTCACACATATAGTATATTATTTCATATTTGTAAAGTCCAGATTTAATTAAGATTAGTTTGATGGGTGACAATATTATCACTTGTGAATGATGCCCAGCGTGTGCAGTCTAAGGCAAGAAACAGCACATGCCTTTTTCTAATCAAACTTTTCTAATCATAGTCGAACACATCATGTAGCCTAGCCCAATGGATCCCAACCAGGCTCGTGGTCAAGGGTCAGGCAGGCGGGTACAAAGTCCAGCAACGGGCAAGGGTCAAAACCGGGAGGACTAGAAAAAGGAGAATGCAAAAAGCAGGAGAATGGGAAAACCGCTGGTTGACTTGGAAACATACAAGACGAACTGGCACATAGAGACAGGAAACACAGGGGAACATAAGTGACACCTGGAGGGGGTGGAGACAATCACAAGGACAGGTGAAACAGATCAGGGCATGCCACTAGGACTCCTGGTGGCACTTGTCCTATCCACAGGGGGTACTTGAGAAGACTCACGAGGCCATAGGCTTCCTGGTAAAATGCACATGAGAGGGTACCTTCAGGGGTACTCTGGACAGAGCAAAATTCAGTTGGTGGTACAGTAACTGAAAAAGGTTGGGAACCACTGGCCTAGCAGACAGGCCTATATGTTTTATTACAGTTTGTATCACAACTAGTGTGGCCAAATAACTCAGAACGCAGACTATAGCCTAGGCCTAGGACCCACGGAATGCGGTTGGAGAGCAAAGAGCCTACAGACCCTAGTAAACACGTGTTCTTATAAGCCTAGTGCAATCCCATTTGAAAACAGTGTTTTTTTTTGCCGCTAATGATTCTCTGTGGCTAAATCATGCTTGGTGGCCTATTTTGAAAACAGTTGTATGAAAGGCATGACCTCGGCTCTGTTTGTTGCACAGGCTGCACACACTTCATCAGTCTCTTATTCACAATTTGACAAGCACTTGATGACATTCTCACCCATCAGACAATTCTTAATTTAATCTGTTCTTTACATATAGCCTACTAATATGTGTGGAATTCTTTATTATTTAGAATGGCCCACAAATAAAACATGCCATCCATAGCCTGCACTCAAATAGCGAATGGAGGTTATGTGCGGTTAGGTTGTTAATATGCAAACATAAGTGGCATGTCCATAAGGCTAGGGGAAGCTAAGCTTTCCCTAAAGTAAATTGAATTCAATTGCAAAAATCATATACCCTAATTAGCCTACCCCTATCCATACAGAAATAAATGAAATAAATCAAATGATCATTAGTCGCATCATGTAGCCTTAGAATGTATTACAAATCTAAACATACAGTGTATCCTAACATTTATATCACAACTAAAGTTGTATAAATAAGTTGTTTATTAATAGACACTCAACACAGAACAGCCACATGTGCTCACTCCCTCGGAAATAGTTTGGGGAAAATATCCTTTCTATTTTATTCAGCTATGTTCAATTGTATTCTTCACAGTGTTCTTCAAAGAACCCAGACAAAAGGGTCACTCAGATAGTTTATTACTGATGCTGGGTTATTGAGCTATGATCTACCGGGTAAAATCAGAAGACCGGAGGTGTGGCTTAGTAGGGGCATGACTTTCAGAGAGTTATTTTTGGCCACCTGTGACAGTAAATGTCATTCTGGTTCATCTGTATGTTGAGCACGAATGCTTTTGCAGATATTGTGAGTCTTACCCAAGACTCTCCTCAAGTGCCTATGCATGTCCCAATGTTGGGAGAGTTACCACTTTGCTGTAGTATTTGAAGGTCATGAACAGTCAAAATAATTGTCTCATTAAATGTGATAATATTTGAAGGAAACGAGATCAAAGTATGATGACCAAAGTATGAAAAATGACTTTTGCTTCTACATTGATAAAGTTTGATTATAAAGTTACTGGTCCCCTCCCCACACTAAATGCTTGGATTCTCGAATAAAACTCAAATTTTAATACATCAATGGCAACATAATATTCTCTTACCTCATTTATTTAAGTACTGCCTTGTAACCAACATCGGAGAAGGCATGATTGCAGAGGGGTGTGGTTTATATAGCTACTTTACAGGTGCCACAATTTGACTTTAGAGTGTCATCAAATATAATTAGAATATAATTAGAAGTTTACCCTATCAATGGCAAAGATACTTTAATCTGTGTCTATTGTTCGCTACTTACTGGCTAGCTAGTTCTTCAGCCAGCATGGAACAAAAGGGGGGTAAGGGTCCTTCAAAACTCAGATGCAGTTGTCAAGTCAACAAATGTGTTATTGCTGCTGTAAACCGCATTACCAAAGATGTGCCAAATGGGAGACGTATAAAAATAATATATATATATATATATATATATATATATATATACATATATACATATATACCAGTCAAAAGTTTGGACACACCTACTCATTCAAGAGTTTTTCTTTATTATTATTTTTTTAATACATTGTAGAATAATAGTGAAGACATCAACACTATGAAATAACACATATGGAACTGTGTAGTAACCAAAAATGTGTTAAACAAATCAAAATATATTCTTATATTTGAGATTCTTCAAAGTAGCTAATCTTTGCATTGATGACAGCTTTGCATACTCTTGGCATTATCTCAACCAGCTTCATGAGGAATGCTTTTTCAACCGTCTTGGAGGACTTCCCACATTTGCTGAGCACTTGTTGGCTGCTTTTTCCTTCACTCTGTGGTCCAACTCATCCCGAACCATATCAATTGTGTTGAGGTTGGCTGATTGTGGAGGCCAAGTCATCTGATGCAGCACCATCACTCTCCTTCTTGGTCAAATAGCCTTTACACAGCCTGGAGGTGTGTTTTGGGGTCATTGTCCTGTTGAAAAACAAATGATAGTCCCACTAAGCGCAAAAACCAAATGGGTTGGCGTATTGCTACAGAATGCTGTGGTAGCCATGCTGGTTAAGTGTGCCTTGAATTCTAATTAAATCACAGACAGTGTCACCAGCAAATGTTTTACAAGAGCCTCCTCGATGTTGACCGAGAAAAACTTTTGTCCCTGACACATACTGTGGCAGGGACAGTGAAAGGGTGAAAACAGATGCCTGAGGACGCTGGCCTCCACACTTCCATAGCAAACCAGGGTCCCATAAACCGGGTCTCGCAGAACCCCTAGGAGTTTGTGGTTGTGGTTGTATGACAGTCTTCTTACCTCATTGTTATGACCCTCTAACACTGTCTTTTCTCTTCCCACACCTAAAGTAGGCCTATGGGATGGGAGGATATGGAGGCGACGAGGCAATGAATTAAAGACTAGTGTTCATTTGATCCATAATTGATCGTCTTTATGTGAGCCGGTTTGTGAATCGAGAGGGGAGAAAGCGGGAGTCTGATCTCCCTGTTCTAGATAATAACAAGCCCTGTCTGTCTATCTCCCCACACACACGATGACGGGTGTGTGACCGCAGGTTGGATAGAGGCGAGCGCAACAACTGCCTCGCTTCTTTCTCTTGATGTTTCTCCTCTTTTCAATTTTAATGAGTGTCAGAACTGTTTTTTTTAAGAGGAAGAGGGGGGGGAATAGCATAACAACAAAACAACAAGAAAGCAGAAAAATACCAAACGAACAAGGTTTTCTGGTAAAGTGCTTACGGAGCGTTTACCTGGAGTTGTGCAGATGGCGGTTGAGAGCTGATGTAGGGCACCAGTGCACGAGGAGAAATGCGAGGGGGTAACTTATCTCATTGATTAAGAGGAGAGGGGCAACAGAGGAAGAGAGGGACAGGGAAAGGGAGGAAGAGAGAACAGGGATGAGGTTGGGTGCGACAAGAACCTCATAGGCTACAAAGATTTTGATCCCCCATGCCGTTGCATTTTGTATTAAATTAAATAGGCCTACATTGTTTGAAATATGTAGCCTGACAGCAATTGATTAATTAATAGTTAGGCTAATAACCTAACACCCAACACAAGTGTTTAGGATCTGAATAGATAACTAAACACTTTTCTGTGACAGTTTTTAAATGCATCAAGGCATATAGAATTTCAATGAAAATGTGTCATTGTTAAGATTTTAAACAGCAGAAGATGTTTATTCGCTGTAACACTTTTTAAACACGTGAACACATTTATTCAGCACAAGGCATTTAGGTTTAAAAGGGTAGGAAGCATGAGTTTTTACTCACCGAAGTAACACAGGGTGGTCAAAGCCTTAGTAACATTAGTTGTAGTCACAATTTGTCTACCTATAACTACAAACTTTGTTATGTTGTTGGGTTATTACATATGTATTAACTTATTTCCGGATATCTTCTAAATGACCCACAATGCACGATTTCTTAACGTCATATGGAGAATCTACTCTGTGCTACTGAGTTCGTATGCTAGCTCAAGCTGGCTAATGTTAGCATCCTCATGCTTTTCACCGACTTTGTGGCTGTGTTATCTGGTGGGAACCCGTTAGCCTTGCAGATGCTAGTTCCTTCTTTCTGTGGGCTCAAAATGAAAGAAACTATTATACCTGCTTGCTTTAATTGTATAGTACCTCATCTGTTCTTGTTTTTGTTTTGTCAACTTTTCAGCCTGTTCTCTTGAGTTTGTAACTTTTCCCACCCTGGCTTAGTACTAGCACACTAGCTGACATCTGGAATATATCTATCTTGTATTTTTATTGCTATATAGCTATTGGATTTCCCTCACTGACTCTCCTTTGGCCTGGTGAAGCGCCCGCCTCCCCCTCACTCATCCTGCACTCTTTTAAAAGTTTTACCATTGGATGAGTCCCTTCGATCAATCTGTAAATCCCTTATTTACCGGGTAAGTTGACTGAGAACACATTCTCATTTACAGCAACAACCTGGGAAATAGTTAGGGGGGATGAATATTCCAATTGGAAGCTGGGGTTGATTAGGTGGGAAAGGGGCTCCAGAGTGGCACAGCGGTCTAAGGCACTGCATCTCAGTGCTAAAGGCATCACTACAGACCCTGGTTTGATTCCAGGCTGTATCACAACCGGCCGAGATTGGGAGTCCCATAGGGCAGTGCACAATCGGCCCAGCATTGTCCGGGTTAGGGTTTGGCCGGGGTAGGCCGTCATTGTAAATAGGAATGTGTTCTTATTAATTGACTTGCCTAGTTAAATAAAGGTCAAATAAATAAATAAAGGTGGGCATGACGGTATGAGGGCTATATTGGGAATTTAGTCAGGACACCAGGATTTACATCCCTACTCTTACAATAAGTGCCATGGGACTTTTAGTGACCACAGAGTGTCAGGACACCTGTTTAACATCTCATCCCAAAGACGGCATCCTACACAGTGCAATGTCCCCAATCACTGCTTCCTACTGGCCCTCCACACCACTTCCAGCAGCATCTGGTCTCCCACCCAGGGACCAACCCTGCATAGCTTCAGAGGCAAGCCAGCAGTGTGAGTCAGGGTGGTATGCTACTGTTATGTTTTATTTGTGTTGTGTTGGTTGTGCTGTAGCTGGTCTCCAGTTGTTGGGATCTCGCTTGTTGACCAGAACCATGGCGTTTGGCTAGGCTGGCTAAGCTAATAGCTAGCTGGCTAGCTTGCTGGCTAAAATAACTGCATATAGCTAACATTCCTTGATAACATTCTTTGATAACTGGTTAGTAATTGATAACTGTAATTCCAAAACTTTGGCTTACTTTAATATAGCTGTAGGCTAGGTGTTGATAGGAAATGGCTGAGTCATGCAGTGCTAACGTAGCATTATCAGGCTGGTAGGGCTGACGTTAGCAAGCTAGTTGGCTTGCAACCTTGCAAGTTGATTTGTAACAGTACATTCATAAAGTGTTTGCTTTCATGTTGGCTGAAAATGTAATTGAAAAGAGCAATCATGAGTGCAAAAGATTTGGTTTAATTTGAAGTTACACATGTAAAGTTATTTCAGTTGGAGTTTACATTATAGGGGATAGGCTGGCTTGCCGAGTCCTCCATATTACATCACATACCAGATTTATTTCTGATTGGTTTTATGTAATAACTTGAAAAATAGTAGGTGTAACTTTACATTGGTACTTTTGATGCAAATACTAAAGGAAATCCATGTGTTATATGTGGCTACGTTTATGCTACCTACCATTTAAATACTTAACAATGGGCTTGTCCTTTTAACACTGTGGCGGGGTCAAGCTATAATTGCATATTCCCCAGTGAATGTGAGTGATCCCCACCCATGGGTATGTGTTAGTTAATGTAAAAGACATTGTTGCATTTAAACATTTTCATTCTGAAGTCACCAAGTGTTTAAAATAGAAGTAAATGCATTATGACTGCAGATTATACATTTCCTAAGGTTTTAAATTAAGACCTAGTTATCCTTATCATTGGGGACTGAAAATCCTGGCTCATTGAACACATCACACCTGCAAGTCACAATACACTGGTTTGTGAAGTGATTAGTAATTCTTATAAAAATCGAGCCAGAGGGAGGATAGGAAAGAATTTGAATATTCTATCACCCACAACCTGCTCCAAGATTGACTGCTTTGCCGAAGAGCTTAAATAAGTCTACCTAAGCCATCTAAACTGTAACAACCATCTCAGTAACGTGTACAATAAATCCAACCCCCTTACAGATTGGATTAGTTTAGAGAAATGTAAGTTATTTATCTTTG
The DNA here is from genome assembly GCF_002021735.2 of Oncorhynchus kisutch. Classification (NCBI taxonomy): domain Eukaryota; kingdom Metazoa; phylum Chordata; class Actinopteri; order Salmoniformes; family Salmonidae; genus Oncorhynchus; species Oncorhynchus kisutch. The sequence goes on from NC_034183.2 coordinate 37,333,980, forward strand.
TATAGTACAAGATCAATTTATCAATCAATGTGCAAAATCTGCAACAAAACATGCTGGGAAATATGATGAGACCCCGCCCATGTCTTGTTCAAGAGGAGAGAGTTAAACTAAAATGAACTCAACACAGTCGAGTAACGACACCACCTCACGATTGAACACCTTCCTTGAAATAAATGTCCAGTTCAGTTGAGCTGAAATGTAGGTAAGGTGACAGACAATGATCTGAATATACGGCATGGAACGTCACATCAATTTCTAATGAGTAAATGCACTCTAAACAGGACAATGGGAAAGTTAAGAGTACGGTTTAAAGTCTGAACCCTTAGGTGATTTAGGTGTTCTCCTTGTTGGAAACTGACTGGAAAAAGCTGACTATCATGTTTAATCTTGCAATCTAAATGCCTGTGTTTAAGATGAGAGCACTTATTTTCAAATCGAAGTGCGTAATGTGAAGTTTTAAACAATGATGTTTAGGTTTGTGAACGTCTCACATGTTTCATGGATTTTACAGTGTGAAAAATTTAAACATGACAATAGTCCATGACTACGGTTGTCTATAATGAGATGTTTTGCTACTCACCTTGCTCTAATGGGTTCTATAGTTTCACCATCTTTGATTGTCACTCTGTGCGGTATGGCACTCTGCCAGGAGACTGTCTGGCTCTCTCTTGGGATAAATGGGACATCTCACCGGCCTGTTGGTTCCTCGCGCTGTCACAATGGCGCTCCTGAGCAGTTACAGCGACACGGCGTTGTCTCTTCATTAAACTCCTGCCAGCGCGGGACAATAACTCCTCCGGTCTCCATCTCCAACGGCTACAAAGACGACTGAAGGGTTTGTTTTTTTCCAGTTTGCGAATAAATAGAAAAAGAACAGATCAGACAAAGAGAAAAGAGTCGAGACAATATTCTACAAAATAGTATTTTGTCTCCTTTAAAAGAGATGATTTGGTATTAATAATAGAGAAGGACTTGTCACGTTATTGGACGGCGGATGTCAGTAAGTAGCCTAGGCTAGGCCCTATATCCTAGCTGGAAATATTTAGGCCTTTTAATGACTGGAGACAGTAGCTTGCTAAACCTGTAAACAAATAAGGCCAGCCAAACCTCTCCTTGAAAGAAAAAATTATACGAGAAACACCCAATCAATTGTCAAGTTGTGTTTGTGAAGGCGGTGAATAATTTACCAAATGCCAATGAAAAGAATGATGAAAACAATTTAAAGATTGAATTCCATAAACACCATATCTCTTCTCATCTCCCCACCTGTCCCCTCCCATCTCCTCATCACATTTCCTCCTTTCTTCTCTCTTCTCATCTCCCCACCTGTCCCCTCCCATCTCCTCATCACATTTCCTCCTTTCTTCTCTCTTCTCTTCTCCCCACCTGTCCCCTCCCATCTCCTCGTCACATTTCCTCCTTTCTTCTCTCTTCTCCCCACCTGTCCCCTCCCATCTCCTCATCACATTTCCTCCTTTTTTCTCTCTTTTCATCTCCCCACCTGTCCCCTCCCATCTCCTCATCACATTTCCTCCTTTCTTCTCTCTTCTCTCTTCCACCCATCTTTGACATTCAGACACAACCACTGGAGATGGTAGTGTGCTCTGACTTGTAGGCAGACAGACGGACGGGCAGGACAGACGGACAGGGCAGGACAGACAGACAGGCAGGCAGGCGGGCAGGCAGGCAGGACCTGGCTGAGACAAATTGCGCAAGAGGAATCAGGTCCTAAACACCTGCCTGCTACTTGACAGTCATTACTACACTCTCTCTTGTCCTCTCACCTGCCCTTCATGTCACAGAGCATGCATATGTCACAGTTTAAGTACAAAAATACAATTCACTTTAACAGTATCCTCCCCTCAGGTATGTAGCTACACAGTACATTTTGCAGTGTTAAAAGTTCTTATGGAACGGTGTCCCGCCAGCAGGAACAACTTCCGATTAAACTGGAGGGTGCGTAATTCAAATAAATTCTAATGACTATTATGAATTTGAAACATTTTGGCACGTATAAGTGTCTTATAACGTCTGAAAGATTCAATTGTTCTTAATCTCACTGCACTGTCCGATTTACAGTAGCTATTACAGCAAAAACATGCCATGCGATTTTTTGAGGACAGCGCCCCACATCAAAGTATTTTTCCACCGGCACAGGTTTCATACATTCACATATAAAAATGTAATATTCACTTACTTTTTGAAAATCTTCCTCTGATTTGTCATCCAAAGGGTCCCAGCTATAACACGTAGTGTCGTTTTGTTAGATAAAATCCTTTTTTATATCCCAAAATGTCTGTTTAGTTGACGCCATTGATTTGAGTAATCCACTCGTTCAACTTGCAGAGAAAGGAATCTGAAAATGTATCCCTAAACTTTGTTTCAACAAGTCAAAATAAGTTTCTATTTAGTCCTCAGATACCCTAAAATGAAATCAAACTATAATATTTATTTTGGATACAAGTATGTTCAATAGGAAATCGATTTTAGCAGGTGTGTCATTTCTTCATGGCCCGCAAATACGGATTTCCAAGACTGTGTCCTTCTACTAAAACTATTATTTCTAATTCGTTTTGGAAGTTACAAGCCTGAAACCTTGAACATAGACTGCTGACACCCTGTGGAAGCCATAGGAATTGCATCTATTTTACAATATGAGCTTTCTCTTGCATTTCTAAGAGGATGGTCTCTCCACAAAAAAAAATCTGGTTGTTTTTTCTTTGGATTTTCTCCTACCATATCTATTGTGTTAAATTCTCATACATTATTTTAACATTTCTACAAACTTTGAAGTGTTTTTCTTTCTAATGGTACCAATTATATGCATACCCTGGCTTCAGTGCCTGGGCTACAGTCAGTTTACTTTGGACACATCATTCAGGCAGAAATTGAGAAGAAAGGGGCCTAGCCCTAAACAAACAAAAAATCTACACTTAAATAATTCATTTTAACACTACCTGCAGAGTTAAAAAGTACTCAGATTATTGTGTTACATTTTGAGTGTACAATTCGTAGTGTAAAGAATTAACACTGCATTACACTTGCCAGTGTTACTCAAATGTAACACTATGGGGTTTTTAACTCTCACAGAGTTATTTCTATTCAACACTAGTGTTAATCTAGAGTTAACTCCTATTAGTGTGACAGTATTACCGTAAGTGATTTTGGGTGTTGTTTTAACACTACAAGGTGTAAAGCCTAATTATCCGTTTCCCATGGTGCCTTTTCGTTGAGTGAATTGTAGAGTTACCACCCATGGCCAATTTACTGTGTAGAGTGCTCCCAGGAGGATAACTTAGAGGGAAGGAATACCAAAAACCATTGAAAGTAAATTGACCACCAACCATCACCACCACAGCTTTATTAAATATAGAAAATAAATTAAACAATCAGTGCCACCACATCCCTACCAGAGCACAATTAAATAAATAACAACATTTTTAAAAACATTACGTGCCGTAATCACTACAGATCTGTCAAATATGAAATGAAAATGTCAGTGCTATCACCACTAAGAAGGGCTATCCTCTCTCCTAGCATATCTGTGTGTGTGTGTGTGTGTGTGTGTGTGTGTGTGTGTGTGTGTGTGGTCTCTAACAGCATGGCCAGGCCAGGGCTGTAAAGTAGTGATGGAAAACCAAGGCATTTTTAAGGCTTCGGCACTTTCACCAAATTGTGCAGAAAAATTGTTCATTATGCCAGTTGTTCCCAACTTTATTTGGTTACTGAATTTTTCTCTGCTAGGACTACCCCTGAAGTACCCCCTCATGTGCATTTTATCAGGAAGCCTATGGTCTCATGAGTCTTCTAGGGTCCTAAAACCCTTGTTGGGAACCACTGCATTACGCTGAGCTTCATTATCGGATCACAATGGACATTAATGACATCTGCTGGTCAGCCATAAATAGCAACATGTGGTTATCATAGGTGTTTATTTTTCTCCATGGTTTTCATCAAAACTCAGTGGCGCAGTGGTAAGTCATTGGCTTTAGTAGCCTATAATCAGTAGGAGTACCAGTTTTGCATCATTAATCATGCTTCTCTTTTTCTTCTCTTTAATCATCCTTCTATTTTTCAAAAACTGAATTTATGGCACTATTGAGGATGCTTGGGACAGAACCTTATACTGTACTAAAAATAACAAATGATTTGAACAACAGTGCAGTAAGTGTGGTTTTACATAAAAACAAATTCAACATAGTGTGCCTTCAACAGGATTCAATCTCATACCCTCAAATCCCTGAATGTTCCACAGTTTCATACTCTACCTGCTAAGCTACCAGTCCAGTTAAACTTTTCGTCCAAAATCCTAACCATATTTGTAAGTACGGTGTCCAGTAGTGGTTGTTGTTTGAAAGCAGATTGGAATCAAAGAATGCACCGGAATCACAGCAAAATCAGTGTGATCTTGCATTTTTTAAATCACGGTTTAAAAAAGCACATGATCAACCAAAGCATCGGACATAATTTATGACATACTTCTGATAAAGTGATACACGCATCGGCACACTGTTTTGAAGTTAGCTGCTTAGCGATTTGCGACCCATGCCTCAGAGCTCTGGTATCAAACTTAACATCACTACTGTAAAGGACTTGAAGGATGAATTTTACTATCACAAACTCCTCAATCATATAATGTATCTTAACGAATAATCCTAATACATTACACTGCAAGCCATCTGGGGATGATATAACCAAAGATTAGAACATTTATTTTTTATTTTTTAGTACCTTTCTTTAACTAGGTAAGTCAATTAAGAACAAATTCTTATTTACAATTACGGCCTACCAAGAGGCAAAAGGCCTCCTGAGGGGATGGGGGCGTGTATAAAAATAAACATGTAGGATAAAACACACATCAGAACAAGAGAGACACCACAACATTACATAAAGAGAGGCCAAAGACAACATGGCAGCAACACAACATGGCAGCAGCACAACATGGTAGAAGCACAAACATGGTACAAACCTTGTTAGGCATAGACAACATCGCGAAGGGCAAAGAGGTAGAGACAACAACACATCACGGGAAGCAGACACAAGTGTCAGTAAGAGTGTTCATGATTGAGTCTTTGAATGTAGAGGTGGAGATAAAACTGTACTGCTTGAGAGTTTTTTCTTTCCTTCCAGTTGCTAGCTGTAGCGAACTGAAAAGAGGAGCGAACCAGGGATGTGTGTGCTTTTGGGATCTTAATCAGAACGTAACTGGCAGAATGGGTGCTGTGGGTATATCAGATAGGGGAGAGTGAGGCCTAAGAGGATTTTATAAATAAGCATGAATCAGTGGGTATTGCGCCGGGTATACAGAGATATCCAGTTTACAAATGAGTATGGAGTACAGTGATGTGTCCTATAAGGAGCATTGGTGGCAAATCTGATGGCCGAATGGTAAAGAAAATCTAGTCGCTCGAGAGTATCCCTCCCTTACGTGTCCGCAATTTGGCAGCTGGGGTTAAAAAGGAAACCAAGTCTAGATTTAACCTTAGCCTGCTGCTTGGATATGTGCTGAGAGAAGGACAGTTTACTGTCTAGCCATACTACCAAGTATGGGGTGACTACCTCAAGCTCTAAACCCTCAAAGGTAGTAATCACACTGGTGGGGAGAGGGGCATTCTTCTTACCAAACCACATGACCTTTGTTTTGGAGGTGTTCAGAACAAGGTTAAGGGCAGAGAAAGCTTGCAGGACGCTAATAAAGCTTTGTTGTAGAGCGTTTAACACAAAATCTGGGGAGGGGCCAGCTGAGTATAAGACTGTATCATCTGCATATAAATGGATGAGAGAGCTTCCTACTGCCTGATCTACGTATGTTGTTGATGGAAATTGAGAAGAGCGTGGGGCCTGGGATTGAGCCTTGGGTTATTCGCTTGGTGACAGGCAGTGGCTGAGACAACAGATGTTCAGACTTTACTCATTGCACTCTAAGAGTTTGCTAGCAAACTAGGCCAAAGACCCCTCAGAGACACCAATACTCCTTAGCCGACCCACAATAATTAAATGGTCCTCCGTATCAGAAGCTTTGGCCAAGTCAATAAAAATAACAGCACAACATTGCTTAGAGTCAAGGGCAGTGGTGACATCATTTAGGACCTTTAAGGTTGCAGTGACACATCCATAACCTGAGTGTAAACCAGAGAGAATACTACAGACATCAAGAAAGCCAGTTGATTATTGACATGTTTTTACAACACTTTTGATAAACAGGGCAAAGATAGAAATTGGCCTATAAGAGTTAGAATCAGCTTGATCTCCCCCTTTAAATAAAGGATGCACCGTGGCTCCCTTCCAAGCACTGGGAACCTCCCCAGAGAGGAGAGACAGGTTTAGAAAGTGAGAGATAAGCTCGGTGATGATAGGGGCTGCAACCTTAATGAAGAAAGGATATAAACCATAGGTGTCAAACTCATTCCACGGAGAGCTGAGTGTCTGCATGTTTTCACTCTTTCCTCGTACTTGATTGATTAATTAAGGATACTAATGAGTAAATACCTCCCCTCACCTGGTTGTCTAAGTCTTAAAACCAGCAGACACAAAAGGCCCTTCATGGAATGAGTTTGTCACCGATGATCTAAACCATCTGACCCAGATGTTATTTTAGGGTCAGGTTTTAAGGAGCTCCTTTAGCACCTCAGACTCAGTGACCGCCTGCAGGGAGAAGCTGTGTAGCAGGGCAGGAGAAAAAGAAGGAGGAACATCAGGGCTAGTCGTATCAGAAGGGCTGGGATATGAGGAAGTGTTTGACAGGAAGCGTGGCTGAGTCAAACAGGAATCCTTACATAAACGAAGTGGTGATTAAAGAGCTCAGCCATACGCTCCTTAACAGTAACAACCACATAATCAACATTAAGGGACATGGCCAGCTGTGAGCTGGGTTTATTCTTCAGGTCTTTTACCATTTTCCAGAACTTCTTGGGGTTAGACCCACAGAGAGAGGACTGCTCGTCCAAGTAACTAACGTCAGCCTTCCGAATACACTGAGCACACTTCTTTCTCATTTACCTGAATTACTTTGCGTGCCGAGCCTCTTGTCAAATGGTGTTCTTGAGGTGAAGTAACGCTGTCAAATCAAGGTTGAACCAAGGGCTGAACCTGTATTTAATTCAAATTTTCTTTGTGGGGATGTGCTTGTTAACAATACCACTGAAAATATGAAAAATTTGGTCCAAGCATCGTCAACAGAGGGGTTCAAGCTGATTCTATAACCATTTCCACATCCTTGCCATTCCACAGGTCATATCCAGGTTACCCCCCCCCCCCCCGCACTGTTATTACACCGGGGGATGTCACTGTTAAACAAACTGTGTGTGTAAAACCATCAGTGACACCACATCCCTACCAAAGGAATAATAAATAACAGAATAAAAACGTTAAGTGCCATCATCACCACAGGTCTATTAAATATGAAATGAAAATGTCAGCTCTATCATCCCTATGAAGGGCTCTCCTCTCCCCTAGCGTATCAACTTGTATGTGTGTGTGTGTGTGTGTACCAGGGGAGAGGGGGTAATGATTAGATTTCTATTAATGAGAGAGGTAATAAAGGCTTGGTGTGTGTGTGTTCACCTCCACATCCTCGACCATACAGTATGTGTGTGTGTGTGTGTGTGTGTGTGTGTGTGGTAGGAACGTGAATTGAAAGTGCATTGAATATGTGGCAGCACACACTATAAATTAGGGTTAGGCGTAGCCAGGCTGCCAGAGGCCCAAGCCAGAGCACCTATTCATCTTCAACAGAATCCCCCCCAACACACCATCCCACTCCACCTCCTTCCACCCCAGCCCACTTCACCCAACTGACCATAGATCCCCCTTCCACACACGTAATCAAATGAATTAACATTCCTAAAATCCTACAATCTTTAATATATCCTTAGTGGTCAGCAGAAACAGTAGAGCGAGGATGGAGAGAGCTCTCCCTCCCTCTCTCCTCCACAATGGAGGAAGAGATGGAAGGGTGATATGAGGAAGCTAGGAAACTAAAAACAGACGTGTTTTCCATACAGGCCTGCTTCTATAAATACACTATCAAAATGATACATTATGTCTTATGTCTACCAACTTTAAAACAAAAGAAAAAGTCTAAAACCTATCATACAAGACATCATCAAATCCTCTCCTCCTGTCACTCACTGCTCTGCTCCGCAGCTGTGGAGTTTATTTTGGATCAGCTAGGCGTCTCCTCTCCTCCTGTCTCACCTTTTAATGTATTAATATACGAATCCTGTCACCCCAGCCCAGACAGCGCAAAGCAGCGTTAGTACTGCAGGTGTACCTGCTAATGAATTCATTTCAGAAGATGCTCACAGAGATGATTAATTCATCGCAAGTTAGCTCCTCTCCCTCTCTTCCCATGGCCTCTGGGCACCCTGTGGCCCCTCACCTCATTCTTCCTCACCCTGTGTGTGTGTGTGTGTGCCCCGAGATAACCCCACTCACCATGGTATTAACACCCCCGCCCTCTCACTCTCCTTCCCTCCTCTCCATCCCTCCCTCCCTCACTCCTTCGGGATGTCTTGCTCTGGCGGGTGACAATAGGGAAACAGATTTATTAATTAGACAAGGATACTTCTGAGAGCTAATTGCTTTATTAACACCATGCTTCTCTCTTTCTTTCCCTCGTTCTTTTCTCTCTCTTTTATCTCTTTCACCATTATATGGTTCTCATGTTGAATTGATTGGATTGATTGATTGTTGATGTTATTTTGAGAAGCAACAGCTGTACTTTTGGAATGAAGAAGGGAACAGGAAGAATGGAAGAGGGAGAAATGGATATAAAGGGAGAAAGAGTAAGAATTATGGACAGAGAGATTGAGAAAGAGAGACAGACAGAGAGAGATAGAGAGTGACTGTAGCAAGATGGCGCCGACAGAGATGGTCACCTCGCTTCAAGTCCTTAGGAAACTATGCAGTAATTAGTTGTTTTATGTATTACTTCTTGCATTGTTAGCCTAGAACATCTTAAGTGTTATTACATACAGCCGGAGAGAACTATTGGATGTAAGAGCGACGTCAACTTACCAACATTTCGACCAGGAATACGACTGTCCCAAAGCGGATCCTTTGTTCAGACCTCCATCCTGGACATTGGATCTAATGCCAGAGGCCGACCTAAAGCAATATTGTCGCTGCAGGAGAGGCAGACGGAGCGGCCTCCTGGTCAGACTTAGAAGGCGAGCACACCTTCCACCACTTCCGAGCATATTACTCGCCAATGTTCAGTCTTTAGACAACAAGTAAGAGGAAATTAGGGCACGAGTTATCTTCCAGAGAGACATCAGAGATTGTAACATTCTCTGTTTCACAGAAACATGGCTCACTCGGGATATGTTGTCAGAGTCGGCACAGCCTAGAACTAATGAATTCCAGGTTTCTTCATGCGTGGCGCCTACAGAAACAAAAATCCTTCTGGTAAGAAGAAGGACGGGGGTGTATGGCCCATGTTTAACGACTCATGGTGTAATCATAACAATATACAGGAACTCAAGTCCTTTTGTTCACCTGACCTAGAATTCCTTACACTCAAATGCCGACCTCATTATCTCCCAAGAGAATTCTCATCGATTATAGTCACGGCCGTGTATATCCCCCCAAGCAGATACCTTGACGGCCCTGAAAGAACTTCACTTGATTCAATGTAAACTGGAAACCACATACAGTGGGGCAAAAAAGTATTTAGTCAGCCACCAATTGTGCAAGTTCTCCCACTTAAAAAGATGAGAGAGGCCTTTAATTTTCATCATAAGTACACTTCAACTATGACAGACAAAATGAGAAAAAAAATCCAGAAAATCACATTGTAGGATTTGTTATTAATTTATTAGCAAATTATGGTGGAAAATAAGTATTTGGTCACCTACAAACAAGATTTCTGGTTCTCACAGACCTGTAACTTTTTCTTTAAGAGGCTCCTCTGTCCTCCACTCGTTACCTGTATTAATGGCACCTGTTTGAACTTGTTATCAGTATAAAAGACACCTGTCCACAACCTCAAACAGTCACACTCCAAACTCCACTATGGCCAAGACCAAAGAGCTGTCAAAGGACACCAGAAACAAAATTGTAGACCTGCACCAGGCTGGGAAGACTGAATCTGCAATAGGTAAGCAGCTTGGTTTGAAGAAATCAACTGTGGTCGCAATTATTAGGAAATGGAATACATACAAGACCACTGATAATCTCCCTCGACCTGGGGCTCCACGCAATAACACCCCGTGGGGTCAAAATGATCACAAGAACAGTGAGCAAAAATCCCCAAACCACACGGGGGGATCTAGTGAATGACCTGCAGAGAGCTGGGACCAAAGTAACAAAGCCTACCATCAGTAACACACTACGCCGCCAGGGACTCAAATCCTGCAGTGCCAGACGTGTCCCGCTGCTTAAGCCATGTCCAGGCTCATCTGAAGTTTGCTAGAGAGCATTTGGATGATCCAGAAGAAGATTGGGAGAATGTCATATGGTCAGATGAAACCAAAATATAACTTTTTGGTAAAAACTCAACTCGTCGTGTTTGGAGGACAAAGAATGCTGAGTTGCATCCAAAGAACACCATACCTACTGTGAAGCATGGGGGTGGAAAAATCATGCTTTGGGGCTGTTTTTCTGCAAAGGGACCAGGACGACTGATCCGTGTAACGGAAAGAATGAATAGGGCCATGTATCGTGAGATTTTCAGCTAGGGCATTGAAGATGAAACGTGGCTGGGTCTTTCAGCATGACAATGATCCCAAACACACCGCCCGGGCAACGAAGGAGTGGCTTCGTAAGAAGCATTTCAAGGTCCTGGAGTGGCCTAGTCAGTCTCCAGATCTCAACCCCATAGAAAATCTTTGGAGGGAGTTGAAAGTCTGTGTTGCCCAGCAACAGCCCCAAAACATCACTGCTCTAGAGGAGATCTGCATGGAGGAATGGGCCAAAATACCAGCAACAGTGTGTGAAAACCTTGTGAAGACTTACAGAAAACGTTTGACCTCTGTCATTGCCAACAAAGGGTAAATAACAAAGAATTGAGATAAACTTTTGTTATTGACCAAATACTTATTTTCCACCATAATTTGCAAATAAATTCATAAAAAATCCTACAATGTGATTTTCTGGATTTTTTTTCTCATTTTGTCTGTCATAGTTGAAGTGTACCTATGATGAAAATTAAAGGCCTCTCTCATCTTTTTAAGTGGGAGAACTTGCACAATTGGTGGCTGACTAAATACTTTTTTGCCCCACTGTATCCTGAAGATGCATTTATTGTTGCTGGGGATTTTAACAAAGCTAATTTGAGAACAGAGCTACCTAAATTCTACCAGCACATTGATTGTACCCGCTTGAGCAAAACACTGATCAACTGCTACTCTAACTTCTGCGATGCATACAAGGCCCTCCTCCGCCCACCCTTCAGCAAATCTGACAATGACTCCATCTTGTTGCTCCCCTCCTATAGGCAGAAACTAAAACAGGAAGAGGGCTATCCAATGCTGGTCTGACCAATCAGATTCTACGCTTCAAGATTACTTCGATCACGTGGACTGGGATATGTTACGGGCTGCCTCAGACAATAACATATGCTGACTCGGTGAGTGAGTTTATTAGGAAGTGCATTGGAGATGTTGTACCCACTCTGACTATTAAAACCTTCCCTAACCAGGAACCATGGGTTAATGGTAGCATCCGTGCAAAACTGAAACGCGAACTACCGCATTTAATCATGGCAATGTGTTACGGCTTTCTTCCGTCGAAGGAGAGTCGGACCAAAATGCAGCGTGGTTAGTTCGATACATGTTTAATGAAAACGAATACGAACAATACAAAAACAACAAACGGAATGTGAAAACCTAATACAGCCTGTCTGGTGAAATACAAACACACTGAGACAGGAACAATCACCCACGAAACACTCAGTGAAACCCAGGCTACCTAAATATGGTTCCCAATCAGAGACAACGAGAATCACCTGACTCTGATTGAGAACCGCCTCAGGCAGCCAAGCCTATGCTAGACACCCCTACTCAGCCACAATCCCAATGCCTACTAAAACCCCAATACGAAAACACAACACAAAATAAACCCATGTCACACCCTGGCCTGACCAAATATATATATAAACACAAAATACTAAGACCAGGGCGTGACACAATGCTACTGGAAACATGACCGAATACAAACAGTGTAGTTATTCCCTCCACAAGGCAATCAAACAAGCAAACTAGAGTCGCAATTCAAAATTAGACGTATCTGGCAGGGTCTACAGATAATCACGGATTACAAAAAAAAAAAAATCCAGCCCCGTCGCAGACATTAACGTCTTTTTCCCAGACAAATTAAACAACTTCTTTGCGTGCTTTGAGGACACACAGGGCCACCGACACGGCCCGCTACCAAAGACTGTGGTGTTTTTCTTCTTCATGGCCGACGTGAGTAAAACATTTAAACGTGTTTACCCTCGCAGGGCTGCTGGCCCAGACGGCATCCCTAGCTGCGTCCTAAGAACATTGCAGACCTGCTGGCTGGTGTGTTTATGGACATATTCAATCTCTCCCTATCCCAGTCTGCTGTCCCCACATGCTTCAAGATGGCCACAATTGTTCCTTTTCGCAAGAAAGCTAAGGTAACTGAACTAAATGACTATCGCCCCGTAGCGCTCACCGCTGTCATCATGAAGTGCTTTGAGAGAATAGTCGAGGATCATATCACCTCCACCCTACCTGATACCCTAGATCCACTCCAATTTGCTTTACCGCCCTAAAAGGTCCACACAAGATGCAATCGCCATCACACTGCACACTGCCCTATCCCATCTGGACAAGAGGAATACCTATGTAAGAGTGCTGTTCATTGACTACAGCTCAGCATTTAACACCATATTACCCTCCAAAATCATCATTAAGCTTGAGACCCTGGGTCTCGACAGCGCCCCGTGCAACTGGGTCCTGGACTTTCTGACGGGCCGCCCTCAGGTGGTGAAGGTGGGAAACAACATGGGTGTGTTCTCAGCCCTCTCCTGTACTCCTTGTTCACCCATGACTGCGTGGCCATGCACGCCTCCTATTCAATCGTAAAGTTTGCATACGACACAACAATGGTTGATTGATTACCAACAATGATGAGAAAGTCTACAGGGAGGAGGTGAGGGCCCTCGGAGTGTGGTGTCAGGAAAATAACCTCTCACTCAATGTCAACAAAACAAAGGAGATGATCATGGACAGGAAACAGCAGAGGGAACACCCCCATTATATAAGAATAACAGTTACATGTAGTGGAGTTACTTTTAGTCATTTCCATATTAATTCAACATTTGCCAATAATGTTTTTGGGCAACATCCATATATATGGAACAGTAGTGGAGAAGGTGGAAAGTTTTAAGTTCCTCGGCGTACAAATCAAAGACAAACTGGTGAAGAAGACACAACAGCGCCTCTTCAACCTCAGGAGGCTAAAGAAATTTGGCTTGTCACCTAAAACCCTCACAAACGTTTACAGATGCACAATCGAGAACATCCTGTCGGGCTGTATCACAACCTGGTACGGCAACTGCACAACGCATCCCTGGGGGCAAACTATCTGCCCTCCAGGACACATACAGCACCTTCCTCACAGGAAGGCCAAACATATCATCAAGGACAACAACCACCCGAGCCTGTTCACCCCGCTATCATCCAGAAGGCGAGGTCAGTACAGGTGCATCTAAGCTGGGAACGAGAGACTGAAAAACAGCTTCTATCTCAAGCCCATCAGACTGTTAAGCAGGGAGGCTGCCAACATACAGTGTCAAATCACTGACCACTTTAATAAATTGATTTAATAAAGGTATCACTAGTCACTTTAAATAATGTCACTTTAATAATGTTTACATATCTTGCATTACTTATCTCATATGTATATACTGTATTTTATACCATCTATTGCCTATGTCGCATGGCCATCGCGCATCCATATATGTATATGCACATATTCTTATTCCATTCCCTTACATTGTGTGTATAACGTAGTCGTTATAGTGAATTCGTTAGATTACTTGTAAGATATTACTGCATTGTCGGAACTAGAACCACAAGCATTTAGCTCCGCTCGCATTAACATCTGCTAACCATGTGTATGTGACCAATACAATTTGATTTGATTTGATTTGAGAGACTTAGTTTTCGAAAGAGAGAGGGTCACACTTCATTTGGATTGTTCTACAGATGGTCATACTATCAACAAACTATTTGCTAGCTAAGGTTACAGTGAGGGTTAGAATAAGGTTTAAATAGAGAGAGAGAGAGAGAGAGAGAGAGAGAGAGAGACAGAGAGAGAGAGAGAGAGAGAAGACAGAGTGTTAGTGCTCAGGCAGAAAGCTACCTTGGCTTCCTAGAGAGGAAAGATATTGATCCCCCTCTCCTCTCCTCTAACAAGGGAAGATATGGGCTGATTCTTCTTCCATGTCTGGAGGAATATATCCATTTCATCCCTTTCTCCTCTCCCGTTTATCGCTCCACTTTTCTGGAAAGCACCTCCAATCCCCCCATCCCCCCTCCATCCCCCAAAGCCAGGCAGTAGGGAGAACCCTGTTTGTAGAGCCTTCCTTAAGCCCCCCGAGCTAAAGCGGCTGCGCTCACACAGACATAGATATACAGATGTAGACATACATTTCGACATACGTTACCTCTCTTTTTCTCCCTCACTATATCCTAAGGTGTGTGCAGAGAAAATAAAACGTTCTGCAGGTATGTGGAAAGATTCTGAAACCCACCAAAACAACAAGAAGACTTTGCTGCAACCAAATATTAGAAATAACACGCACACATACACACACACACACACACACACACACACACACACACACACACACACACACACACACACACACAAGTAAATATGGCTTAGCTGGAGCCAGGTAATATCGTCTTTGTATTTGTGCTCTCCATCAATGTGCTTTGTGGAGAGGAGTGTAGCAATCAATTTATACTTATTTCTACCGTGTCCGAGCGTTTAGCGGTTACCACTGGCTCAGTCTGGAATGTATGTGTATGTACAGCAGTGCCTCTTAATCATTGTGGATGAGATGGAGCTCCCTACACCAGGGGACAGCTTTGTGTCTCCCCCGTCTCCCTTCGCCTCCACCCCGGAGAGCCAGCGGAGTCATTTTCTGGGTCTTATGATGTCGTCATGGTGTGTTAGCGGAAAGTCCCCACACCAATCCGGCCCTCACTCGCCCTCCCGCTGGTCTCCGTCCTCCTCACCCCCCTCCCTCACACCCCGGCCCCTCAGCCCTCTATTCCCTCTACTCGCCTCCTCCCTCCATCTTCCAGTGGTCAGTGTGTAGGAGAAGATCTGCTGACGCAGACCAGGCGGAGGTAACAAGCTTACCTGAGGATAATCTCCTAAGAGAAATTTCCAGGGAAGAAATAAGGGAACGAGAGAGAGAAAGAGAGTGAGTGAGAGAGAGAGAGAGAGAGAGAGAGAGAGAGAGAGAGGGAGAGGCAAAGATGGGGGGAGAGGGAGGACAAGGGAGAGGATGGATGGATTGATGAAAAACTTAACAAAGTTTTTAGTCCCTGACTTGCTGTGCCAAGCAGTTCTCATTCTCCAGGCCAACTTCCCCTCCGTGGTCAAGCACTTACTGCTCCCACAATGCCCCGAGAGAGAGAAACAGAGTTGGAGGGAGGGAGAGAGAGAGAGAGAGCGAAAAGATGAGACAGAAAGAGAGGAGAGAGAGGAGAGGGAAAACAAGTCACTATGTGTAAGTAACTTTGTCTCTCTCCTAGACCCAGTGTCACCCAGAGGATTCAGATTCCTCTCTTTTCTTATCTCAGAGTGGACACACAATACATATTTTGGATAACCAGGACAATTTCTTGTAAATTCTTTTTGTCTGTATATTTAGAGCTTCAACTGAAGTTTGGGAGAAGAGGTTTTGTGCTAGAGGAGGTGCAGGATGTGTGAGGGTGGAGAAGTTGGAGGTGAGTGGAGGTAAGGGTATAGGAGGTGGGGTGTGGATGGAGAGCTATTCTCTCCTCCCCCCTTTCTCTCCTCCCCCTCTTCTTTAATCAAGCCTAGCTTTAATGAACTGTCTGTGACCATCAGTTTCATTTGCACATTTACTCAATCAATACACTCTGTGTATTCAAGCACTTCCATGAAAACTATGTGATAGTCGGAGTGGAAAAGGCCAGAGGGGGGTATGTGTGAATGTGTTTGTGTGTGTGTGTGTGTGAGAATGTGCACACAAGTGTGTGTGTGCTGTGTGTATTCATGCAGAGACTTCCTAAACTTTGAAGTGTCCAAGATGCCTTTACTACAGAAATGAACTTTGTCATTCCTTTTCTGCTCAAATCTCCAATTAATAGCAATACCCTTCATTCACTCCAGCTCTATGCTCCCCTCTACCCCCTCACCCCTCACTCCTCCTCCATCCCCATCAAAATGCCCTGATTAGCCTTCTGACCATTTAATTAATTAGGCACATCACTTAATTATGACAAATTGCATTACGGCCTCAGCGTGCAGAGCTACGCCAGGTTAGGTTCGGTAACAATTTGATTTGAGTGAGAAGAGGAGATGGGATGAAGGGGAGTTCGGATGGAGATGGGGGGTTTATTGAGCGGAAAGAGACATATGATGAGATTAATAATAATCAGAGCAGCGGGAACTGGCCATGAACAGGGGCAAGGGGGAGGAGGGGGAGATGAGATGAAGATGGGGGAGAGAGGAGGGCGGGCGGAGTGGTGGGTATAGATGGATCAAATTAGGTTTTTCTCTTCTCATTAGGATCCAAAGAATAAAGTGATAGTAATGGAGAGAGGGGGGATGTGTGTAAGAATGTGTGTGTGTGTGTGTGTGTGTGTGTTAGGTAGTGGTGGTTTTGCACAGTTTTGTATTGTATTACCATCCAATGCTTTGCCACCATTTTATACACAGGTTAAGATTATCATCAAATAGAATTTGGTTTATATTTCTCTCCCTCTCTTATTGTAGAAGAGCCAGGTTCAGAGTCTGAAGTGTTGATTATCTCAATCTCTTCATTGTTCTCTCATGGTTCCATTCAAAGTGAAATGACCAGAGGACGAAGATAAATGGCTAATGTCAGCCGCTACGACTAATACAAACACCAACTAATGTCAAATCAAATCCCAGGATGAGTAGCTGCTGTTTACAACAGCTAATGGGGATCCTAATAAAAATACACCATTTAGCCGATGTCATAGCGTATGCAGCAAAATGCTTGTGTTACTGGCTCCTAACAGTCTGACAAAAAATGTCAAACACGTACACAAAAAAAATCATCAAAAACTAGAAACAAGAAATCACAATTGTCAGAGCGAATCCAGTTAACAACCCAAATAAAACCGCATTACATAGTAGCACAAATGCAATCAATGTGCATATACACCAAACATATAGACCAAGGCTAATATGTACAGCACTAGATATATTACAGTGAGCAATGTCGAGAATCCAGTGAAGAAATAAACAGTGTAACAAAATGCAATGTACAGTAGTAGCTACATTACAATGAGCTATGTCAAGAATACAGTATATGAATACACCGTGTGAAGAACAGTATAGAAGAAATGGTCCAGTGTGTAATGTCTCTATATACAGGTAACTGACAAGTGTGTTAATAGGACATTGGGCAACCACAAGCCTGAACAGCTGAACAGCTTAAATGCACCTTGGCATAGACTTTACAAATGTCTGGAACTCTATTGGATGGATGCGACACCATTGTTCCACGATAAATTCCATCTTTTGGAGTTTTGTTGGAAAACGCTGTTTCGGCGCCTCTCTAGAATCTCGCATAAGTGTTCAAATGGGATGAGATGTGGTGACTAAGACGGCCATGGCATAATGGTTTACATCATTTTCATGCTCATCAAACCATTCAGTGACCACTCGTGCCCTGTGGTTAGGGGCATTGTCATCCTATGGGGGCATAGCCATGAAAGCCAACATAATGGCCTGCCCAGCATTTTATACATGACCCTAAGCGTGATGAGATGTTTATTACTCAATTAACCAAGGAACCACACCTGTGTGGAAGCACCAGCTTTCAAAATATTTTATATCCCTCAAGTGTTTCCATTATTTTGGCAGTTACCTTACATGAGCGTGTGTGTATGTGCGTGTGTTTGTGAGTATTGGTGTATGTTTGTGTGTGAATGTGTATGTGAGTACAGATGTATGTGTATGTGAGTACAGTACTGTGTGTTTGTATAGGTTTTGTGTGAGTGAGTCTTTGTCTCTTACTACAGTCTGGCCTGGAGATAGAAGCTGTTTTTCCTGGCTTTGATGCACCTGTACTGTCTCTGTCTGCTAGATGGTAGACAGAGACAGTACTTGGCCTTCCTTTGACACCAAGTGCGGAAACATCCTGGAGGACAGGCAGCCTGCCCTGGGTGATGCATTGGGCTGACCGCACCACACTCTGTAGAGCCATTTGGTTCAAAGGTGGTGCAGTTGCCAGACCAGGCGGCGATGCAGCCTGAATGCTCTCAATTGTACATCTGCAAAAGTTTGTGAGGGGCATGACAAATTTCTTCAGCCGCCTGAGTTTGTAAAGGTGCTGTTGCGCCTTCTTCACCATGGTGTTGGTGTGGTGGGACCATTTCAGGTCCTCAGTGATAAAGCTTTTGACCCTCTCAAATAAAATAAAATGAAAATATGTGTCAAATGCTTACTTACGGGCTTTTACCCAACAACGAAGAGAGTGAGAAAATAAAATAATAATAGAAAAGTACTAACTCATTGTAATAATATAATAATACATGCACAATGAGTAATGATAACTTGGCTATATACACAGGATACCAGTACCGAGTAGATGTGCAGGGGTACAAGGTAATTGAGGTAGATATGGACATATAACTAAGAATACAGTGACTAGGCAATAGGATAGATAATAAACAGTTGCACAGGCATATGTGATGAGTCAAAACAGTTTGTGAAAAATGTTTCAATGCACATAGTCCGGGTAGCTATTTGGTTGACTATTTAACTAACGATTTAGCAGTCTGCCCCATTGATGTGGGTGGGGGAGGGCTCCCTCCTCTGTCTCCTGTAATCCACAATCAGCTCCTTTGTTTTTTTTATGTTGAGGGAGAGGTTATTTTCCTGCCACCACTCTGCCAGGGCCGTCTCGTTGTTGGTAATAAGGCCTACCACTACCGTGTCGTCAGCAAACTGATTGAGTTGGAGTCATGCATAGCAACGCTGTCATTGGTAAACAGGAAGTACACGAGGGGGTTGACCACACACCCCTGGAAGGTCCTGGTGTTGAGGATCAGCGTCGCGGAGGTGTTGTTGCCTACCCTCACCACATGAGGTCACCAGGAAGTTTACGACCCACATGCACAGGGAGAGTTTCAGAATAAGGGCCCTGGGCTTAGTGACAAGCTTGGAGGGCACAATGGTGTTGAAAGCAGAGCTGTAGTCGATGAACAGCATCCTTACATAGGTATCCCTTTTTTCAAGGTGGGAGAGGGCCGTGTGGAGTGCAATTGAGATTGCATAGTCTTTGGATCTGTTAGGGCGGTATGCAAATTGATTGAAATGACTGCCATTGGTTCTTGCAGAGATGAAGCCTATGATGTGGATTTTTTAAGGCGATGTGTGTTGCGTTAGTAGCTAGTTAAATTGCGGTAATATTTGACAGTGAGGGAGGTGGGTGGTTTGTGAATGCAGTAAATGGGGGATGTGAACCATGGGATAGATCGATATGGTGGTGATTGCCGTGACGAATCCAGAAGAGGATGTTTAATGTCTCAATTCTGTGACATTTCACACACTCCATGTGTTTTAAGTACATAAGCTAGTCCTCGGCATACTCTAAACTCACTGGCATCTTTAGCTTCACTATCATTATTTCCAGTTTTTGTTTAGTTTTTGTTTGTCTTTTAATCCATTCTATGACAGCCTCATCACTCACAAAATCATGACGGGAAAGGGTTGTGACAGTGTTGGTGTGATGTTGTGTGGACGTTATCACACCCTGGCAGCTTCAGGCTAATGTTGTCACAACGTTATGAAGTCATGCTAGGCTAAATCTGTAGAAAATGAGCTGAGGGGATCAGACTGAGGGGTGTCAGGGGGGAGAGGGGAGAGGGTCAGGTGGTTGGCCAGGGGGGGGGGGGCTAATATATGTGTCTGTGTCCCTTTCATCCTCCTCACTCTTAAGTTCCCCACCTCCAGGCACACACAGCACACACACACACACACACACAACCCTCTCCATCCAATCTTTCTCTTTTCGTCAACTACCCCAGGCCCTTGGTGCAAGGAGACTTGGTCCACCAGGAGAGGAGAAAAGGGTACTTTGTGACTATTCTACATTCAGTACCCCACGGTGCATTAGAACGGTGATTCTGCCTGCTAACCAGCCTCCTTCATGCCTATGCTATAGCCCTATTTAGCATAATTCATAGTTTACACGATCCACTCCCCCAACACACAGCATGCTATTCACATGGGCATGATCACATTGGTCTGTGGCCACAGGGTACAGTGAGGGGGAGGCGTACTGTAAGTGTGTGTATACAGTATGGATAAAGACTGATCTCCTTTAGCTATTCTGCTTGAAATTAGAATTTCCCTTTGTAAAGGAAATTATCTGCATGATTTACAGGGCCGGTTTCTTGGACACAGATTAGGCCTAGTCCTGGACGAAATTGTAAGGACTAGGATTAATCTTTGTCTAGGAAACTGGACAAAGAGAAGGGTAGGCAGCTATACCACGTATCCGCAAACTATACCACGTGTCATTCTACCAAACTGCTGTGTACAACAAAAAGTACTATAGCCAATCTTCAGTATGTCCTCAATGCTACACAGAATGATTATGGGCCGCATAGTACCAAACGCCCTTAGACCATTACGTGATGTCTTCGCCAACCAATTACTACTAAAAATACTGTATTATTATTGTCATAAGACTGCAGTGCAGTAAGAGGCATTAAATAAGCAGTTATTTCCACGCTAGTTCATTGAAGACCATTTCTCATCTTGAAGAAGCGTCATTATAGTGCCTATTACTTTATGGATAGATTTTATATTCTTTATAGATTGATTTATTGTTTATGCATTTTAAATAAGCTCCACTTCACCCACTGAGGTGAGAGAGAATCCACCACAGGGTTTTAACCGTGTGGAAATTTAAATGAACCCATATTCATACAGTTTCTTGACTGTCCAGCTCGCTAATTTACATTTGACATTTTAGTAATTTAGTCAAAGCTCTTATCTGGAGCGACTTACAGTTAGTGCATTCATTATAAGATAGCTAGGTGGGACAACCACATATGACAGTCACAGTAAGTAAAATGTTCCTCTATAAAGTAGCTATCGGGAAAGTCAGAGCTGGTATGGGGGCAAAAAGTGAAGTGTGAGTGTTAGTTCACAAACCATCAAAAACATGCAGGGTGGGGAGTGGGCCCTTCAGACCACGTTGAAGATTGAATGCGGCCCCCAGGGGAGAAATGAGTTCGACGCCCCTAGGTTACTGTTTGGGACAGGGTTAAGAAAACTTGACCTTCGGATCCAGAGTCACAGGTTAGGCCTATCCACTTCCCCCGTTCACAACGCCCTGGCAAAACCCAAGCCAAGTTCATGGTAATAGTGCTTACTGTTGCCCATAGGCATTACTTGACATGGACAGAGATCCAATTCCGTCAATCTTGCTGGATCTGGCTGGAATTGAAAATGAGATGTTGAATGTTTCTTTAAAAATATACAGTGGGGAGAACAAGTGTTTGATATACTGCTGATATTTGCAGGGTTTCCTACTTACAAAGCATGTAGAGGTCTGTAATTTTTTATCATAGGTAAACTTCAACTGTGAGAGACAGAATCTAAAACAAAAATCCAGAAAATCACATTGTATGATTTTTAAGTAATTAATTAGCATTTTATTGCATGACATAAGTATTTGATCACCCACCAACCAGTAAGAGTTCTGGCTCTCACAGACCTGTTAGTTTTTCTTTAATAAGCCCTCCTGTTCTCCACTCATTACCTGTATTAACTGCACCTGTTTGAACTCGTTACCCGTATAAAAGACACCTGTCCACACACTCAATCAAACACACTCCAACCTCTCCACAATGGCCAAGACCAGAAAGCTGTGTAAGGACATCAGGGATAAAATTGTAGACCTGCACAAGGCTGGGATGGGCTACAGGACAATAGGCAAGCAGCTTGGTGAGAAGGCAACAACTGTTGGCGCAATTATTAGAAAATGGAAGAAGTTCAAGATGACGGTCAATCACCCTCGGTCTGGGGCTCCATGCAAGATCTCACCTCGTGGGGCATCAATGATCATGAGGAAGGTGAGGGATCAGCCCAGAACAACACGGCAGGACCTGGTCAATGACCTGAAGAGAGCTGGGACCACAGTCTCAAAGAAAACCATTAGTAACACACTACTCCATCATGGATTGAAATCCTGCAGCACACGCAAGGTCCCCCTGCTCAAGCCAGCGCATGTCCAGGCCCATCTGAAGTTTGCCAATGACCATCTGGATGATCCAGAGGAGGAATGGGAGAAGGTCATGTGGTCTGATGAGACAAAAATAGAGCTTTTTGGTCTAAACTACACTCGCCGTGTTTGGAGGAAGAAGAAGGATGAGTACAACCCCAAGAACACCACCCCAACTGTGAAGCATGGAGGTGGAAACATCATTCTTTGGGGATGCTTTTCTGCAATGGGGACACCGTATTGAGGTGAGGATGGATGGGGCCATGTATCATGAGATCTTGGCCAACAACCTCCTTCCCTCAGTAAGAGCATTGAAGATGGGTCGTGGCTGGGTCTTCCAGCATGACCACGACCCGAAACACACAGCCAGGGCAACTAAGGAGTGGCTCCGTAAGTAGCATCTCAAGGTCCTGGAGTGGCCTAGCCAGTCTCCAGACCAGAACCCAATAGAAATTCTTTGGAGGGAGCTGAAATTCCGTATTGCCCAGAGACCGCCCCGAAATCTGAAGGATCTGCAGAAGGTCTGTATGCAGGAGTGGGCCAAAATCCCTGCTGCAGTGTGTGCAAACCTGGTCAAGAACGACAGGAAACTTATGATCTCTGTAATTGCAAACAAAGGTTTCTGCTTTTCTGATGTATCAAATACTTATGTCATGCAATAAAATGCAAATGAATTACTTTAAAATCATACAATGTGATTTTCTGGATTTTTTTTAACATTCCGTCTCTCACAGTTGAAGTGTACCTATGATCAAAAATTACAGACCTCTACATGCTTTTTAAGTAGGAAAACCTGCCAAATCGGCAGTGTATCAAATACTTGTACTCCCCACTGTATATACAGTGCCTTGCGAAACTATTCGGCCCCCTTGAACTTTGCGACCTTTTGCCACATTTCAGGCTTCAAACATAAAGATATAAAACTGTATTTTTTTGTGAAGAATCAACAACAAGTGGGACACAATCATGAAGTGGAACGACATTTATTGGATATTTCAAACTTTTTTAACAAATCAAAAACTGAAAAATTGGGCATCCAAAATTATTCAAAGCAATAAAGTAATAAAATAGGGCTTCATAATGATGTTGAAACTTGGAGAAATCTTTGGATTTAAGTGATTTGAGATCTTTCTAGAAGTGGAACAGGGTTGACGGAGGGACATGTCAAAATGCTAGATTTTGTTTACACTTAAGCTAGCCTTTATTCATATAAAAAAATTGGGACGTATTGAATTCTCCATGTGGCCTATATTAAAGGGCACTTCAATGAATATTACTTTAATATACCTTTTAAAATATTGGTGCACAATTTCTACTTAACATATCAAAGGGACATAATATCAACAGTGATATTTTCTGTTTTTCTATGAGATCGTGTCTCTCTCATTCTGTTTCTCTCGCTCTCGCTTTCTCTCTGACTCTCTCTCTTTGTTGTGTGGAAATAACAAACCATCCAGAAGACACACACACACACGTTTGGTAGCTGACAGAACGGCATTTTGGGCCCGTCTCCCGTCGGCCACACAGAGTCTTGGCTCCCCAGCACTGTGGTAAGGGATTAATAACATTTGATTAGAGTGTAATTTGCCGTGACACCCCACTCACCCCCAGAGGTGCAGTTTGTTTCCCTCACCCCTCCAGAGGTGCGGATTGTCCCTTTCTCCCACAGGAGGAGGGTTCAGACACATAATCCACATAACTAATTGGCCCCACAGGAATCAGTGGTGTCTCAGGTACATCATAATAATGAGAGGGAGCCTCCATACAGTACACTACTCTCTCTCTCTCATCATCTATCCTCCCCATCCCTCTCTTTTCCTATATTTCCTATTCTTTTTCTGTCCTATCTCATTTGTTGCTATATAAGTCTAGTGACATTCTTTAAAAGATGTATTTTTCCTTGAAATCTCAGGTGTTTACCCTTTTAGTGCTAAGGTGCCCTACTTCCACCCCCTCCTTCCACCACGGCTGGTCAGGGTGCCCTGTGCTGAAGACAGCAGTTTAGGGTTTGTCCCGTGAGCGCATGGGTAAACCCAGCTCTATATATATGCAAATCACATTCATTCTCTCTCTGTCCTCAGCGCCACAGTGTAATGGACAATCTATGAAGGGTATTGATTGACACAGAGATGTCTCTTTCTATCTATCTCTGTGTGTGTGTGTGTGTGTGTGTGTGTGTGTGTGTGTGTGTGTGTGTGTGTGTGTGTGTGTGTGTGTGTGTGTGTGTGTGTGTGTGTGTGCGCGTGTGCGCACGTGTGTACATACAGGGGTTGATGAATGGGTTATGCTGATGATCAGAAAATCATTATTAAGAAACATCTTTGTATGCATGACCTATAGTACAGTTCACTAGAGTGTGTGGCAGTTATAATGTTACCCTGACTGTAACCTCCAATGGACTACAGTGGTCCTAATGTATGGGTTCCTCTTCATGTGTGTGTGGGAAACCCTCAAAAAGAGGAAGAAGAGGAAAAGAAAAACATCTTGAAAAGAATCATGCTAAATTCTCCTTTCTTCTCCATTCTTCTACTCCACTCTACCCTTTTTTCTCATATTATCTCCCATCTGCGTGCGCGCCTGAGTTCGTGTGTACATTTACTGCTCATCGTGTGGACTTCCTACCTCAGCTGGAGCTGTTTCCTCATGCAGAACTAGAAAACTAGATATGCAGGCAAACAAAACACACATGTGCTTGCACACACAGACTCCTTAATGCTGGTGTGTGTGTGTGTGTGTGTGTGTGTGTGTGTGTGTGTGTGTGTGTGTGTGTGTGTGTGTGTGTGTGTGTGTGTGTGTGTGTGTGTGTGTGTGTGTGTGTGTGTGTGTGTGTGTGTGTGTGTGTGTAATGATCTCAGACTAAGGGTCTGGGGATGGGTTTTTGACTGACTGGTGACTGGCTGAGCTCAGCTGAGGGATTGAAATTCGGACGCTTTGGGCATGCGTTGGATTTATGGCTGCTTTGACACCGCCTCCCTCGTAAATTACCCATCAACCCTGGAACAATGTGAGGCCTGGGAATGGGCTGGTAATGGGATGTTGGGCTGGGAATGGAAACGATTCTCTGAACTCCTCCTGGAGTTTAACGCCTCCTGACTCACACCTCCTCACCCAACCCCTCCTGACCATCAGCCTATAAAAAGCATACAAACTCTCCATAATAATCTACCAAACAGATTTATACAGTAGTTATGGGTTTTATCAATAAGAAACATTATGTCTTTAACATTTGATTTCAATATAGGATTCATTCTTGATATGTATTTATCACCCTTGTACCATTGCAGATTATTTTCATTTTGCATAATTAGCTGATACATTCATGAAAGAAAAGCAATGCTCTTTGTGTGCATGGAATTTATCTGTCCGTGACAAACATAATTACACAGGTTAAAACATATGTAGATTAAAATCATTTCCATAATAACTTCCATAAAATTCTCACTTGCTTTTCAGGATATAAAGCTTTTCAGGATATTAAGTTCCCTAACCATCTCTCCTTCTCTGAGATGTGGTGGTGTTACCTCCTGGTGAGGGCTGGAGATGGGGCAGGAAGATTGATTTCACACCCACAGAACCACAGAACAGATAAGGAGGGAATATCCATTGGCAGGCAGGACTGTATGGTCAGGGGCAAAATGTGTGTGTGTGTGTGTGTGTGTGTGTGTGTGTGTGTGTGTGTGTGTGTGTGTGTGTGTGTGTGTGTGTGTGTGTGTGTGTGTGTGTGTGTGTGTGTGTGTGTGTGTGTGTAAACAGAGAACTGCAGAGAGAAGCAGAAAGGTACAACCTGATTGTATCTGTATTACATGAAATGTGTTCTTGCATATGGAGTGCAGACAGGCAGTAATTCATTGTTCAAAGTTTAAAATGTTATAACCAATTATGTAATTGAATTGACTTAAATGCTATTAGCATATATATTTCATTATATGT
This sequence comes from Oncorhynchus kisutch, assembly GCF_002021735.2. Classification (NCBI taxonomy): domain Eukaryota; kingdom Metazoa; phylum Chordata; class Actinopteri; order Salmoniformes; family Salmonidae; genus Oncorhynchus; species Oncorhynchus kisutch. The sequence continues at coordinate 37,360,354 of NC_034183.2, forward strand.
GCAGTTCCCAGAGCCCGAAAATAGACTTTCTATAATGTTGGTTATGTGACAACCCAGCAAACCGTTAAAATTCGCAGAACATTAGCTAAGATTCCCATTAAGTTCTAGATAGGGTTTTATCTAACATTAGGGTGATAACATCCCCAAAACATTCAAATCTACAATGTTATGCACAGCATATGTAGCAACCACCACAGCACTTACCCCAACAGTTCTCATTAGGTTTCCAGGTAATCTAATAACACAATGTATCAGTAATGTATTTCCAGCCAACCCAAATTTGTTCTGTGAAAGTTTCCAGGCCATTTATCAGGTGGCGGCAAATGTTCTCATTACACAAAATCTGTACATTACACAAAAATTTGTGCTGAAGATAATACAATGTTTGTCTGACGTTGCAAGAACATTCCCAGAATACATTTTGTATTTTCTGTTCCCAGAATGTTTCATTATGTTGTGGGAGCAGTCTGGTGGGAACATTCTGGGGACATCACAAAGGGAAATGTTGCCAAAACACTAAACTGTCCAGTTGCACGGATGATTATGCAGTGTTTTTTTTGTCTAAAAAACATTCACCTGATGTTACAAGAATATACCCAAAACACATTTTTGTGTTCTAAAACTGTCCAGTTGTGCTGACATTTAGATCATTTAGATCATGTTTGTTTCAAGGTGCACAAAACATGCCTTTAATGTTTCAACAATGTTGAAAGACAGCCTTTCTGAGTGATTTTAATACTTACTCACATTGGGTATGGAGACCGAGATCACAACGTCATCGAGAACAGCTGATGCGCTCATGCATGGTTCAGGGTTGCTTGCCTCGAAGCAAGCATGAAAGGCATTTAGCTTGTCTGGTAGGCTTGAGTCACTGCGCAGCTTGTGGCTGAGTTCCCCTTTGTAATCCGTGATAGTTTGCAATGCCTGCCACATCCCATAAGTACCCGAGTAGGATTTGATCTCAGTCCTGTATTGACCCTTTGCCTGTTTGATGTCTGAGGTCGTAGCGGGATTTCTTATCAGTGTCCAGATTAGTGTCCCGCTCCTTGAAAGCGGCAGCTCTATCCTTTAGCTCACTGTGGATGTTGCCTGTAATCCATGGCTTCTGGTTGGGATATGTACATACGGTCACAGTGGGGACCACATTGTCGATGCATCTATTATTAATAATAATAATACATGGGACTTATACACTGAGTGTATAAAACATTAGGAGCTCCTGCTCATTTCATGACATAGACTGACCAGGTGAATCCAGGTGAAAGCTATGATCCCTAATTGATTTCACTTGGTAAATCCACTTCAATCAGTGTAGATCAAGGGGAGGAGACAGGTTAAAGAAGGATTTTTAAGCCTTGAGGCAATTGAGATATGGATTGTGTATGTGTTCCATTCAGAAGTTGAATGCGCAAGACAAAATATTTAAGTGCCTTTGAACGGGATATGGTAGTAGGTGCCAGGTAAACCGGTTTGAGTGTGTCAAGAAATGCTGCTGGGTTTTTCACACTCAACAGTTTCCTGTGTGTGGTCCACCACCCAAAGGACATCCAGGCAACTTGACACAACTGTGTGAAGCTTTGAAGTCAACATGGGCCAGCATCCCTGAAGTCCATTGAAGTTTACGCCACGACAAACTGAGGCTGTTCTTGGTGCAAAGGGGGTGCAATTCAATATTAGGAACGTGTTGCTAATATTTAGTACACTTTTGTACACTCAGTGTATAGCGCTTTTCAAGGACCAAAAGTTAAGGGTAGGCCCTGTCAAAGAGGTGGGGCTTTAGGAGGGGCTAAAAGATGGTAATTTACTCAGAGTCACAGATGGATGGAGGGAGTTCTAGATGTTAGGAGCAACCCTGGAGAAGGCCTTGCCACCGAAGCTCAGGAGGTTCGACCTGGGGATGACAATGTGGGCTGCTGTGGTGGAACAGAGTGCGAGTGTGGTTTGGTAGGTAAAAAGAAGGTCTGAGAGGTAGAGGGGACAAGGTGGGGAAGGTCTTTGTAGGGCAGAAGGAGGATCTTGTAATCAATGCGTTGGGAGATAGGGAGCCAGTGGAGATCACGGAGGACAGGGGTGATGTGCTGCTAGGACTGAGTGTGGATGAGGAGTCTGACTGCAGAGTTTTTAACTATTTGGAGCTTATGGAGGGAGCTTGAGCTGATGCCACAGAGTAGTGATTTACAGTAGTCAAGACTGGAGGAGATTAATGAAGTAGATCTGGGTGTCATCGGCATAGCAGTGGAAGTCAAGGATGAGGTGACGTAGGATCTGACCAATGCGTAGGATGTAGATGAGTCTGAGGTGAGGGACACCCTGTAATAACTGAAGCTGAGTCTGAGGTGTGGCCATTGAGGGAGATATAGTGGGTCTTGTTCGTGCCCTAAACAACCAGACCGTCAAGCCTGGTGAGGAGGATCTGATGGCTCTGGTGTCAAAAGCGGCACTTTTGTCACAGGTGAATCAGATTGTTGAGAGCACCATCATCAGAGCACCATCATCAGAGCACCATCATCAGCAGAGGTGAGGAGATCATTGACAACTTTGAAGAGTGCAGTTTCAGTACTGTGGCCAAAACCAGACTGGAGGAGCTCAAACAGGTTGTTGATTAGCAGGTGAGTTTGTAATTGGGGGGGGCAACAGTACATTCCAGAGTCGAGGCAAGGAAGGGGAGGTTGGAAATGGGGGGGAAACAGTACATTCCAGAGTCGAAGCAAGGAAAGGGAGGTTGGAAATGGGGGGGCAACAGTACATTCCAGAGTCGAAGCAAGGAAGGGGAGGTTGGAAACGGGGGGGGGCAACAGTTACATTCACAAGTCGAGGCAAAGAAGGGGAGGTTGGAAATGGAGCGGAAGTTATTGAGAGTGGTGGTGTCCAGTCCTGGCGTTTTTAAGATGGGGGGGGGGGAAGCTGTTTTGTAGTTGGAGGGGACAATTCCGTGGGTGAGGGAGAGGTTGACGATGTGAGTGATATATGGACAGAGAGCAGGTGGACAGGCTTTGATGAGAACAGTTAGGAGAGGATCCAGGCAGAAAGTTGTAGTCTTGGACGTCATGATGAGTTTCGAGATGCAGGGAGAGTCAATGGGGGCGAATTCGGAGAGACAGGTTTCAGAGGTGACGGTGGGAGGTTGACAAGGACAGGGGAGACTGCGAAAGATTGATCAATCAAATCAAATTGTATTAGTCACATGCGCCGAATACAACCTTACAGTGAAATGCTTACTTACGAGCCCCTAACCAACAATGTAGTTAAAAAATATATATATGATGAAGAATAAGAAATAAAAGTAACAAGTAATTAAAGAGCAGCTGTAAAATAACAATAGCCAGACTATACACAGGGGGGTACTGGTACAGAAACAATGTGCGGGGGCACCGGTTATTTGAGGTATTCGGTCAGTGAACAGTTTATTTTGGCAACCTTGTCCTTGAAAAACTGAAGGAAGGAGTTGCAGAGTTCAGTGGAGGAAGTAGAAAAGGTATCATCATGGAGCTGAAGTAGTTTTCTGACAGTGGAGAATGGAGTCTGGGATTCGTATTGGAAAAGTGGTATACCTAGTCAGTTGTACAACTGAATGCATTCAACTGAAATTTGTCTTCCGCATTTAACCCGCATTTATCTGCCTTCCTTTTGCAACTGCCTTGGACCCCAGGAAGAGGAGCAGCTGCAAGGCAGCAGCTAATTGGGATCCATAATAAATACAAATACAAATACAACCACTCTGAATCAGAGAGGTGAGGGGGACTGCCTTAACCATCATCCATGTCATTGGCACCCAGGGAGCAGTTGTTGTTTGTGGTTAACTACCTTGCTCAGGAGCAGAAAGACAGCCTTTTTTTACCTTGTCGACTCTGGGATTCGATCAAGCAACCTTTCAGTTACTGGTCCAAGGCTCCTACCCTGAGCTGTTGGAGAAGTATGTGGACCTGGATGCACTGAGTGCATCTCTGAAGGTGAAGAGGTGGAGTTTGTAGGCCTCAGTGTGGACAGGCAGTCCAGATGACCGGCTTGCTATAGGGCGCAGAGCGCAGGGGTAAACCACGGGGAGGTTGAGGAGAAGGAGACAGGTTTCGTTTGGAGGAAGGGCAGAGAGTAGAGGGAGACAGATAGAGCACTGTTGAATTGGGCAGCTAGTTCATCGGGTGAGTTGGGGGCGCGGTCAAGGGGCTGGGCAGAGCAGATGGCATCATAGAGTTGGAAGGGGTTTTAACAGCTTTGATGGAGATGAGGCGTTATTCAGTGTGGTGGGGTGAGTATGAGGGGGAAGAGAGAAATGAAGGATCTTGTGGTCAGATAGTGGGAACAGGGAGAATAAATATGAGTTAGGTTGAGGCCAAAAGAGCAGACGAGATCAAGTGTGTGTCCCTTGATGTGAGTGGGAAAATGTACATATTGGGTAATATTGAAACAGTCCAGAGCAGCAATGAAATCAGAGGCATGTTTTCAGTTGTATGAATACACATGAATATTCATACTGCCAAGCAAATGTAAGAGGAGGAAGAGTGGGACAGCAATGGTGAGTAGTTGAGATAGTTCAGACAGGAATTATTCATTAGTTTTAGGACAGGGGCATCAAGACAAGCATTGTCATTTGTTATTCCGTAAAGCGAGTGTGGAAGAGGTGAAATAATTGTTGTCGTCTATCAAAAATGATAAGCCATCAACTAATTGGCAAATACATTATTCTTACAGAATTTCTATGTGGGCGAGGATATTGGAAATGTACTCAAAGCCTATTGGATGATAACTTGCTTTTAACCAGCACAGAATAATTTATAACTGACCTTTTTCCAACATAATATAGGTACAGCAGATCCCCTTATTGTATGGGACACTTTTAAATGTGCCTTTAGAGGCCATGCAATTCAATACACTTCTTTAAAACAAAAGCAATTTAGGTCAAGAGTTCATATTAACAAAGGAAATGGAAGGACTAACAGTACAGATAGATAGCAATAAAAACTGTACCATAGAGGCACAGAATAAGTTAGAGGAAAAACAAAAAGAACTGGAGGAACTTATTCAAGAAAGATCAAATGTAATATATTCAACAAAATAAAGCAGACTGATAGGAATATGGGGAAAAATCCACAAAATATTTTTTTAAATATTCAACATAGAAATGCTACTAAAAAATAATTTACTAAAACTTCCAAATAACCCATGATTCACCAAACAATATTTTCAAAGAGGAAGCAAACATATATTTTTTTCGTTTCAGTTTCCTCCAGCTCCACTAACCAAAGTGAATTGTAAGGATTTGTTTTGTATTAACAATGTAACATTAACAGCTTTACAGAAATACTCATGTGAAGGCCAAATTACAGAGGAGGAACTTCCCCTTGGAATTTTTCCAATTCCAATTCCCCCTGGAATTGTTCTTATTTTGTTGCCTTGAAACCTGGAATTAAAATTGTTTTGGGGGGGTTTATATCATTTGATTACACAACATGCCTACCACTATGAAGATGCAAAATATTTTTTTTTGTGAAACAAATGAGAATTAAGACAAAAAAACAACTATGCATAACTAATACTTTGTAGAGCCTTTTCTACTTCCTCCACAGCAATATTTAAGTCATACCACAGATTCTCAATTGGGCCATTCCAATACATTTAAATGTTTCCTCTTAAACCACTCGAGTGTTGCTTTCGCAGTATGCTTAGGGTCATTGTCCTACTGGAAGGTAAAACTCCACCCCAGTCTCAAATCTCTAGAAGACTGAAACAGGTTTACCTCAAGAATTTCAATTCTGACCAGTTTCCCAGTCCCTGCCGATGAAAAACATCCCCACAGCGTGATGCTGCCACCAACATGCTTCCCTGTGTGGATGGTATTCTCGGGATGATGAAAGGTGTTGGGTTTGCGCCAGACATTTTTGTCTCATCTGACCAGAGTACCTTCCTCCATATGTTTGGGGAGTCTCCCACATGCCATTTGGTGAACACCAAACATGTATGCTTATTTGTTTCTTTAAGCAATGGCTTTTTTTTCTGGCCACTCTTCTGTAAAGCCCAGCTCTATGGAGTGTATGGCTTAGTGGTCCTATGGACAGATACTCCAATCTCCTTCAGGGTTATTTTTGGTCTCTTTGTTGCTCCTCTGATTAATTCCCTCCTTGCGTGGTCTGTGAGTTTTGGTGGGCGGCCCTCTCTTGGCAGGTTTGTTTTGGTGCCATATTCTTTCCATTTTTTATAACAGATTTAAAAGGTGCTCCCTGGGATGTTCAAAGTTTTGGATATTTTGTTCTAACCCAACCCTGATCTGTACCACAACTTTGTCCCTGACCTGTTTGGAGAGCTCCTTGGTCTTCATCGTGCTGCTTGCTTGGTGGTGCCCCTTGCTTAGTGGTGTTGCAGACTTTGGGGCCTTTCAGAACAGGTGTATATATACTGAGATCATGTGACACTTACATTGCACACAGGTGGACTTTATTTAACTAATTATGTGACTTCTGAAGGGAATTTGTTGCACCAGATCTTATTTAGGGGCTTCAGAGCAAAGTGGGTGAATACATATGCACGGACCACTTTTCCTTTTTTGAAACAAGTAATTTTTTTCATACACTATTTCGTGTATGTCCATTAAATGACATCCAAATAAACATCCATTTAAATTTCAGGTTGTAATGCAACAAAATAGGAAAAATGCCAAGGGGATGAATTATTTTGCAAGGCACTGTAAATATAAAGATCCATTCCATTTATAAAATTGGAGGCCCCTTACACTTCAGTGTTGTGACGCAGAAATTCTAGCAAAATGCACAGCACATAGAAATAATGAACAAATTACATGTGTTCTAGGAACGTTCTTGCAACATTCTGCAATCATCAGCATGACTGGACAGTTTTTGTGTAATGAGAACATTTGCCGTGACCTAACAAATGTTCTGGAAACTTTCACAGAACCAATTTTGGTTTGCTGGGAAGGAATAAAGATCCATATACTTCCTAGAAGGAACAATAAAAAGAGAGAGAAAACAGCTAGACCAAGACAGTAATTATGAGAGAGAGAGAGAGAGAGAGAGGGAGCGAAAGAGAGAGGTGGAGACGGATGGAGAGAGGGGAAGGAACAGAAAGGGAGGGAGATGGGTGATAGGTAGAAAGAGAGGTAAAGACAGAGATAGAAATATGGGGAAACGGAGGCAAAAATGTAGAGCAAGAAAGAGGTAGATAGAGGTATGTGTTCAGAGAGAGCGAGAGAGTGGCAGGGCAGGGTCAGGTTGTTTATGATGATCTTGTCACTTCCCGTCTCTTTGGGACAACCAGGAGATGGAGTGTTGAGGAGTGGCGGGGGAGATGGGCTGGTGTGTGTGTGTGTGTGTGTGTGTGTGTGTGTGTGTGTGTGTGTGTGCGTGCGCACGCTTGCGTGTATCTACACTACAGCTTAGCCATAGAAGGGCCGGGTCCATCAGTCACATGCTATTACTCACTCCCTGCATCACAATTAGTGAAAATGAAACATTACAGGGAAATTATAATCAATATGATATTAACAGACGCTCCATAAACCAATCACAGGAAAAGTGCTTATTCCTCTGTCTCTATGGATAACAAGAGAAGAAGTTGACGAGTCGGGTAGGGGGGGGGGTGAAGAGACACTGTCCTCTGCGATCTGTCTTAAAGGAGGGGGAGACGGAGGGAGAGACATGGAGAAGAGGGAGGGAGGGGTGTGCGGGCGGGGATAAACAGTGAGGTTTCAGAGGGGTGGGAGAGGGATAGATAGATAAACCAGTGAAGAACAAACACCATTGTAAATACAACCCATATTTATGCCTATTTATTTTCCCTTGTGTACTTTAACCATTTGTACATTGTTACAACACTGTATATATACATTATATGACATTTGTAATGTTTGTAATGTTTTGACATTTCTGTATGTGTAATGTTTACTGTTAATTTTGATTGTTTATTTCACTTTTGTATATTATCTACCTCACTTGCTTTGGCAATGTTAACACATGTTTTCCCTGCCAATAAAGCCCATTGAATTAGATAGATAGATAGATAGATAGATAGATAGATAGATAGATAGATAGATAGATAGATAGATAGATAGATAGATAGATAGATAGATAGATAGATAGATAGATAGATAGATAGATAGATAGATAGATAGATAGATAGATAGATAGATAGATAGATAGATAGATAGATAGATAGATAGATAGATAGATAGATAGATAGATAGATAGATAGATAGATAGATAGATAGATAGATAGATAGATAGATAGATAGATAGATAGATAGATGGGTGGGTAGATGGGTAGATAGATGGGTAGTTAGATAGATGGGTAGTTAGAAAGAGGGGTCTTTTATCTTTCATTTATAACGAGAATATTTCACTTTATTCATTGATTAGTCAATCACTGTGGCAGTGTTACAAAACACTTTATTTTTTATTTTTACCACCATACATTTCAATATTAACGTGATTATACCAGGTGTCATTTGTAATAGGTATGTTCCTGAGTTCGCCCAATCTTTACTATTTTTATTTAATTATGTAGTGTCATTATGCTACAGAGTATCCTCATGTTGGTTCCATAGAGAAAAACAGACAAAGTGTTGATCCATTTGGTTAATGTTTATATAGGTCCAGAAGGAATTGGCTATGACAGCCAATACGACTACCTGTATAGCTCTCTTCACTTGGCTATCCCAGTGTCAGAACATTACCAGGGGAAATAATAATAATGTGGGGCTATCTACATATGGAGAAGTAATGATGAAGAGAGGGATGGTGAAAGGTAAGGACGGGGGGGGGGGCAGGTAGAAGGAATGTAATTGATATCATAATATTGTGGTATTTCTCCCATTCCTTTCTTATGTTTGTCTGGTCAGTGTTTTTATTTTGATTTTGAGATTTGACTTCCAGGGTGTGGTTACTGTGTATTTCATCATCCTTGCCATTGAGAAAGGCCGCCGTAGGCAAACCTGGCTCTCAAAAGAAGACAGGCTATGTGCACACTGCCCACAAAATGAGGTGGAAACTGAGCTGCACTTCCTAACCTCCTGCCAAATGTATGACCATATTAGGGACACATATTTCCCTCACATTACGCCGAACCACAAAGAATTCAAAAACTATTTCAATGTCGATAAACTCTCATATCTATTAGGTGAAATACCACGGTGTGCCATCAGAGCAGCAAGATGTGTGACCTGTTGCTACAAGAAAAGAACAAACACCATTTTAAATACAACCCATATTTATTTTTAATTTATTTTCCTTTTGTACTTTAACTACTTGCACATCGTTATAATGCTGTACATAGCCAGCATATTACATTTAAAATGTCTCTTTTCATCTGAAACTTTTGTGAGTGTAATGTTTACTGTTCATTATGATTGTTTATTTCACTTTTGTTTTTTACCTATTTCACTTGCTTTGGCAGTGTGAACATGAGTTTCCCATGGCAATAAAGCCCTTTAAATTGAATTGAAATTTATAGAGAGAGAGAGAGAGAGAGAGAGAGGGAGGGAGCGGGAGGGAGGGAGGGAGGTTGGGTTTGGAGTTAGAGACAGTAAAAATCAATTGCAGCTGTATTTCATCCTACCTCAGTAAGTAATATGCAGGGCTAAGTGACCTCATCTTGGTCACCTAGTAGGCCAACAGACATGAAATGTTCATTCAGAGGAAGTGATGCTTCCACAAGACACACCTGAATGGCCTCCCAGTACTCCCAGCTTTGGCAGCTGTTTTCACAGTTCAGTTTGCCATGTTATTCCATCTGTATTTCATCAGTCATACTAATTGGGAGGTGTACATACAGATTTTATGACCAGCACAATGATGGGTTTTTAATAAAGACCATGAACAAGTGGGTGAGCTGGATTAGATTGATCAATTTGCAAATGTTGTTTCGATTTACACGTGTGTAAATAGAGTAAAACAGGATGTGTGTGAGAGTGAGTGTGTGTGCCTACGAATGTGTATGTGTGTGTGTGTGTGTGTGTAGATATGTGTGTGTGTAGATCTGTGCGTGTGGGTCAGCGGATAGTTGCGGAGGCCGGGTCTGCTGCCTGCCGCTACGGCAGCCCCGGCTAATTTCACAGCTGTATAGGGATTAGATGGTGGAGTGCGGTGGGCTAAGCTGCCTCTTTTATCTCATTCAGACATGTTGCTAATTCAGCACTGGGCGGCTATATGCCGCGGGAGTCTCCTTGGCTGCCTTAGCACACACACACAGCTTTATAAGAGCTAGCCGGGTTGCTAAGCGCTGTATCATTCTCCCCGGTGTGAATAAACCGCTAGTCCTAATCCCCAATCAACCGCAGTGACACAGATTATCACCCGCGACAACGCGCTGCGACCCAGGAGAGAGGGAGGAGGGGAAGGGGGGTGAAAGAGGTGTTTGAGAGAAGAGGGGGAGAGGTAAAGAGAGAGAGGGGAGGGGAGGGGAGGGAGATGGAGTGACAAAAAAATAGAGAAAGGGTAGGATGATAGAGAGAGTAAAAATATTCATTAAGGCTGAACTGCGTATCAATACAAAAAAAGAAATATGATTCTTAAAAAGGACTACACACTTTTCAAAGTATAAGGTATTTAATTGTGTTTAGTCGTTTAGTCATTTAGTAGTCTGAGTGTGTTTGAGCATGTGTGTTCCACATTGAGTTCTTCCCCCGAGGGGAACACACACACATGACCCCAGAGATCACAGGCCTTTCTTCCTGTGTTAACCCATCATATGCCCCTTGATACAGCCTCTCTCTCTCTCTCTCTCTCTCTCTCTCTCTCTCTCTCTCTCTCTCTCTCTCTCTCTCTCTCTCTCTCTCTCTCTCTCTCTCTCTCTCTCTCTCTCTCTCTCTCTCTCTCTCTCTCTCTCTCTCTCTCTCTCTCTCTCTCTCTCTCTCTCTCTCTCTCTCTCTCTCTCTCTCTATCAAGGGACTTAATTGGCATGGGAAACATGTTTACATTGCCATAGCAAGTGAAATAAACATCAAACAAATGACAAAAACGATCACACATTAATAGGAAACATCACACACACAAACAGTTTCAAGAGAATAGCAATGTTTAAAGTATTACATTATTAGTAGTTAAAACATTTAGTATAACATTCACATTTGCTTATAAACTGTGTACAGTGTTGTGCAAATAGTAGAATGTACGAATGGCGGGGGGATAAATAGGTAGAGAACTATAGGTGACATTTACACTCTTAGAAATAAAGGTGCTAAGTAGAACCATACAGTGTTCTTCGGTTTGTTCCCATAGGGGAACCTTTTTAGTGTGGGGTAGAACCCTTTTCAGAGGGTCCTATCTAGAACCTGGGGTTTTTCCAAGCATCTCCTGTATATGGTTCTTCCTAGAACCCTCTATGAAAGGATCCACCAGCCTTATTAGCCATTAAAATTAAATGATTTATGACAATACATTACGTACTGTATATCATAAGGCCTTTCTTTGAGGGCAAATTGAGGGCAGGTGCATCCTGTTTCCATTTATTATCCTTGAGATGTTTTGACAACTTGATTGGAGTTTACCTGTGGTAAATTCAATTGCTTGGACATTATTTGGAAAGGCACACACCTGTCTATATAAATTCCCACAGTGCTTCTACATCTGCATTGCTTACTGTTTGTTGTTTTAGGCTGAGTTTCTGTATAGCAGTTTGTGACATAAGCTGATGCAAAGCCAGACGGAAGCCACTCCTCTGTAAAAGGCACATGACAGCCCGCTTGGAGTTTGCCAAAAAGCACATAAAGACTCTCAGACCATGAGAAACAAGAATATCTGGTCTGATTAAACCAAGATTTAACTCTTTGACCTGAATGCCAAGCATGGCGTCTGGAGGAAACCAGGCACCATCCCTATGGTCAAAAAATGTGGTGGCAGCATCATGCTGTGGGGATGTTTTTCAGCGGCAGGGACTGGGACACTAGTCAGGATCGAGGTAAAGATGAACGAAGCAAAGTACAGAGAGATCCTTGATGAAAACCTGCTCCAGAGTGCTCAGGATCTCAGACTGGGGCGAAGGTTCACCTTCCAACAGGACAATGGCCCTAAGCACACAGCGAAGACAATACAGGAGTGGCTCGTGACAGATCTCTGAAAGTCCTTGAGTGGCCCAGCCAGAGCCCAGACTTGAACCTGATCGAACATATCTGGAGTGACCTGAAAATAGCTGTGCAGGAACAGTCCCCATCCAACCTTGAGAGGATCTGCAGAGAAGAATGGGAGAAACTCCCCAAATACACGTGGGCCAACTTTGTAGCGTTACCCAAGAAGACTCAGGGCTGTAATTGCTACCAAAAGTGCTTCAACAAACTACTGAGTAAAGGGTCTGAATACTTATGTAGATGTGATTTTTCAGTTTTACATTTTTATACATTTGATAACATCTCTTGCTTTGTCATTATGGGGATTTGTATGTAGATTGACGAGGGGGGAAAACAATTTAATCCATTATAGAAAAAGGCTGTAACCTAACAAAATGTGGAAAAAGTCAAGGGGTCTGAATATTTCCCGAAGACACTAAGTGTAGACTTGACAGCAGTCAAAAATAGGCTATTATTGTCAGCTCGTGCTTATATTGTGTGCATCTTCATGCAACGGCATGAGTTTGATTTCATTTAGCTGTTATCCCTTGTCCTAACAGTTGACACAATTCTCGTAACTTTCACTTGCATAATTTTTCTCTTTATTGTGTTCAGTTGTCTTGTCATTCTTCAGCACCTTTGTGGAGTACAATGTTTGTGCAGGTGCCTTATTTTGCGTAGAGGGAGCTCCTGTCTCACTTTGTTCATGGTGCCGGCCATGAATTTTCTTTGCAACAAATTGTTCACCAATGACAGTGACGTTAAGAAAGTGTCCATGGTGACATTTCTCCCCTTGCCAACATAAGGTTCCACAAGCCTCATCACCACATTCGCCAACACTTGACAGACACTCACCTTCCCACCCGATGTGGGACATTTTCCTAGCTGTTCAGCATGTACATTTACACAAGCTCTCACTGTGTAGCCTAGTCCAAGTAGGCCAGAGTAGACTCATAAGACTGCTTATGTGGACTGATATAGGGTACATACATACCATTTAACATTATCATTAGAATGGATCAATACAATAGAATGGCCCACCCTGTTCTTCGTTCACAGTTGGTGATTACATAATTATGCATCGTTCACCTCCCGTCGCTCAGCAACTCACACATCATACTTTACTTCATTTATTTCATCTGTTGTTATATGTGTGAAATTAGTTTCGGTATCGTTTAGATTCAGTTTTGAGGCAATTGTTGGGATCGAGTATTAGCTGGGCACTGCACTTTGAACTGTCGGAAGAAGGAGCGGAGCAGGCCCTAATGTTTGGAGAAGGAGAAGAAAACCATTCCAAAAAAAATGACACGCCCTCCTAAAACTGGTTAGAACGGCAATTCTGTTTGTGATATTAAGGTGCTATCACCGACAGTGTATTATAAAGACTTCTTTAGGACAAATCAAGAACGGAGGGGGGGGCATGACTTAAAAGATTTCTGAGTGATAAAATTTTTAAAATGAGCTGTTAAAATGACTGCTTTAGCAATTCTAGTGTTGACCGTTGTAGGTAGAACCCGTTGTCTTACAAAGAAGCCTTGTCTTCCAAAAAGGGTTCTACAGATCAAAATGGTTCTTGGTAGAACCCTGTCCCTCCGCAAATAGCCCTTTTGGGACCTTTTTTTCTAAGAGTGTAAGTTGGTGTTTCTGACCCACTGGTTGACCTTTTCTTGTGGCATCAGGTCACACATTTTTCTGCTGGGATTGCACACGTCTGTATTTTGTCTAACAGATACGGGAGGATGTGTCTCTTTTATGGTCATACATTTGACAGGAGGTTAGAAAGTGCAGCTCGGTTTCCATCTCATTTTGTGGGCAGTGGCCACATGTCCTGTCTTCTCTGGGGTAACATGGTGTAAAGCTCAGGCCCATGCACTCGCCAGGGAAATACCGCTAACAGCCACGTCCTCACGCAGGGCCTTGTGGGTAAAGATATGTCACAACCACTCAACCTCACCTGTGGCCTAGGAAAACAAACAGTATGCTACTGTACTGTTCATGTTATATTTTTTTGTATCACATTGGCTGTCTTCACTGGTCTGTGTAAAATCTGAAAATAGGATGAGTCCCGGCGTGTGTTGTTTTATTAGACATTAATTCAATAACCAATTATATTCATCTGTAAGCCTACCTTATGGTAGTTAAAGGTTGATTGCTAAATAGATATATACGATTACACTGGTGATGCTTGTTTAATGAAAATAGCATCATTTTGATGAAAACGGATGTCTCGTTTAAACAAACCAGCAGAAAATCAGAAAGTGAAATAAGCAGATCTTAAAGAGCAACTGAAGGCAATATTAATCTACTCTGGTTGAAAATGACCTATGTGGCATCGATATTAGTTAGAAAAGTCTATTCTAGTGTCACAATTGTCTACAGTGGTAATGGGATAATTTTGGTCAAAAAGTCTGTCTCGTCCAAAACTGAGATTTTAAAGATAATTAGGAAAAGATGGAATGTCACGGAATGAAGGCATATGGGGCTAGTTCGAGACCATCAGTAAATTACACAATGTACAATATAAAAAAATTTCAATAGCTCCAAATTTCAACGACTTAAAAACCTCAAACTAACTACACATTTTAGAAATTCAGATGTGTATTATGAAATGATTGTCAAATTCAGATGTGCATTTACGTTGTGTAATTTGTTGACGGTCCCTAACTAGCTCCATAGATAGTTTGTTGTTAGTGTCCTCCTCCTTTTCAGAAAAGCCCGCCTTGGGGGAGGGATGGGGGCCAGAGCAGGAAGCACCACCCAACACAAATTGTAGTCTTTCAGAGACTGGAAATAATGTGTCTGCTTGTATATATACTGTATCCTGAAGATGCATTTATTGTAGCTGGGGATTTTAACAAAGCTAATTTGAGAACAGAGCTACCTAAATTCTACATTGATTGTACCCGCTCGAGCAAAACACTGAACAACTGCTACTCCAACCTCTCTCGATGCATACAGAGATGCATATATAGTTGAAGTGTACCTATAACAAAAATGACAGGCCTCTCTCATCTTTTTAAGTGGGAGAACGTGCACAATTGGTGGCTGACTAAATACTTTTTTGCCCCACTGTACCAAAGGATCCGGCCATATGATCATCACTGAAAAACGTCCAATGCTTCTATCGGACAAGGACAACCATGTCTACACGCACAAAAACATATGTTGTGATCAGTATAACATACAGCTTTCACAAAATGCCACGAAGCAGTACTACATTTATTTGTTTAGATCCTCTGACAAAATGATTTCCAGTTGAGAAAATACAAACTCTCAGCTGGGGCTACAGCAGTCATGAAATGTTGTCAGCCGGTGATTGTCAAGCAAATAACTGTTGGTCTCACGGTACTAGAAGTGAAGACAAGACACATCAGGGATGCAACTGTGCACGTCCTATTGACGTTAACTTTTTGTTAGACAACAAAACGAGTCCGCCTAATGAACAGCAAAAGCACTAGCCTATGTCAATCTAATTTCCCTCATAGTACAAAAGTCAACGTATTCTATTCTTTGCCATAAATAAATATTCCAAACATAGTCTGGGACAGTTGAGTGGTGCAATAAATCCCAACTTAATACAACCACAAAAAAAAAAAATCTGCAGATCAGAACATTTAGCTTAAAATGTTGATAAACTATTAGGCTATTTCTTCATATTATAAACGCAGTAGGATATAAGAACGAATGTTCCATTAGCAGGGAAACACCATTATCAAAACTGACCGCAAATGTGATCATGCATGTAATGATTTTTTAATAAAGGTGAATTTTTGTGGTGAAAATGATCTTCCCCAACCTTGAAACTCACGAGCTGCTTATGTACCTGTATGCCAGTTAGGCTCTAAACCCCTTGTAAAGCAGGTCAATGTGCTTTTTTTTTTTTCCCAAAAATATATATATTAGATTTTTTATTTACAAATATCTTTTAGCTTTTTTTTACAGCTTTTCTTCTACATATCCATACATTTTACATACACATTTTTACATACATGGTACTTTTAAATAAAGCAGTCACATAACAATAATACATTACCAAACATAAACTCAAACCATTTTTTTCCATTTTTGCTTAAAATGACATACCCAAATCTGACTGCCTGTAGCTCAGGACCTGAAGCAAGGATGTGCATATTCTTGATGCCATTTGAAAGGAAACACTTTGAAATTTATGGAAATGTGAAATTAATGTAAGAGAAAATAACACATTAGATCTCGTAAAAGAAAATACAAAGAAAAAAGCATGGATTCTTTTTTTATCTTTGAAATGCAAGAGAAAGGCCATTGATGTACTATTCCAGGTTAGGAGCAATTTAGATTCTGGCCACTAAAACGCAAAGTTTTAGGCCGATTTAACGAACCATTGCATTTCTGTTCAAAATTCTGTATTAAGACTGCCCAAATGTACCTAATTGGTGCCTAACTAACTGTGCACTCTCCTCAAACAATAGCAAGGTATTTCTTCACTGTAATAGCTACTGTAAATTGGACAGTGCAGTTATATTAACAAGAATTTAAGCTTTCTGCCCATATCAGATACAGTGGGGCAAAAAAGTATTTAGTCAGCCACCAATTGTGCAAGTTCTCCCACTTAAAAAGATGAGAGAGGCCTGTAATTTTCATCATAGGTACACTTCAACTATGACAGACAAAATGAGAAAAAAATCCAGAAAATCACATTGTAGGATTTTTAATTGAATTTATTTGCAAATAATGCAAATTTATTTGCAAATAAGTATTTGGTCAATAACAAAAGTTTATCTCAATACTTTGTTATATACCCTTTGTTGGCAATGACAGAGGTCAAACATGTTCTGTAAGTCTTCACAAGGTTTTCACACACTGTTGCTGGTAATTTGGCCCATTCCTCCATGCAGATCTCCTCTCGACCAGTGATGTTTTGGGGCTGTTGCATGTGTTTTTACCGTAAGGGACCTCCTCCAAGACACAAATCTTGCTATTTGTTGCATTTCTTATTGAGGAGAATTGAAACCGACGCTAAATCAGGATGTTCAGCCCCCATTTAAACCCCCTAGAGTCAATGTCCACGCACCCGCGGGATTCTAATTAGCATAATACAAAAAATCCCCATAAAAATATGTCTGTTTAAGCTAAAGATACAGTATCTGTTTTGCATGGGCTGCGTCTCAACCCACTCCATCCTCCAATGGCGGCCTTCCGCATCTGCGGTGGAAGGTACCCGAGCTACAGCGATGTTTGTCAGACCCATGAGATATCCCGAAAGTCAGTCTGCTCACTAAAATGTCTGTAGCGTCTGAACAGTTTGACTACTAAAGGACTCGTCTGAAGTGGATACTGCCGACCTGCCAACTTCTACTGAACAGTTTGGGCTACACACTAACATGACCCCTCTATGGAAAGGTGAGTCTCTCATCAACACCTTTTGCTCTAAGAAGCCCACAAGCCTCACAAGACTCGTCAGAAGGTAGCCCAGTACCAGATTAAAACAAAATGATGGATGTACTGTATATACTGTATAGATGTAGTTTAGTGCCAAAATAAATTGGTTAAATATGGGTCAACAAATTGTAAATTGAAAAAATATATAAACGCAACATGTATAGTTTTGGTCCCATGTTTCATGAGCTGAGAAAAAGATCACAGAAATGTTCCATGCGCCCAAATAGCTTAACTCTCTCAAATTTTGTGCTGAAATTGGTTTACATCCCTGTTAGCGAGCACTTGTCCTTTGTCACAAATAGTCCATCCACCAGTAGGGGTGGCATACCAAGAAGCATGATCATTACACAGGTGAGCCTTGTGCTGGAGACAATAAAAGGCCACTTTAAAATGTGCATTTTTGTCACACAACAATGCCACAGTCTCAAGTTTTGAGGGAGCATGCAATTGGGATGCTGACTAAAGGAATTGTCCATCAGAGCTGTTGCCAGATCATTTAATGTTAATTTCTCTATCATAAGCCGCCTCCAACATTGTTTTCGAGAATATGGCAGTAAGTCCAATTGCCTCACAACCGCAGACCACGTGTAACCACACCAGTCCACATCTGGCTTATTCACCTGCGGGATCATCTGAGACTAGCCACCCGAACAGCTGATGAAACTGTGGGTTTGCATAACTGAAGACTTTCTGCACAAACTGTCAGAAAACATCAGAAACCATCTCAAAAACCGGCTCATCTGCATGCTCGTTGTCCTCACCAGGGTCTTGACCTGACTGCAGTTCTGCGTCGTAAATGACTTCAGTTGGTAAATGCTCACCTTCAAATGCTCACCTTCAAATGCTCACCTTCAATAGCCACTGGCATGCTGGAGAAGTGTGCTCTTCACGGATGAATACCAGTTTCAACTGTACCGGGCAGATGGCAGACAGCGTGTATGGTGTCATGTGTGAGAGTGATTTGCCATTCCTCCGCCGCCATCACCTCATGTTTCAGCATAATAATGCACGGCCCCATGTCACAAGGCTCTGTACACAATTCCTGGATGCTGAAAATGTCCCAGTTCTTCCTTGGCCTGCAGACTCATCAGACACATCACCAATTGAGCATGTTTGGGATGCTCTTAATTGACATGTGCGACAGCGTGTTAACGTTCCTTCCAATATCCAGCAACTTCCTACAGCCATTGAAGAGGAGTGGGACAACATTCCACAGGCCACAATCAACAGACTGATCATCTCTAAGCGAAGGAGATGTGTCACGCCGCATGAGGCAAATGGTGGTCACACCAGATACGGACTGGTTTTCAGATTATTCCCAGTCATGTGAAATCCATAGATTAGGGCCTAATTAATTTATTTCAATTGACTGATTTCCTTATATGAGCTGTAACTCAGTAAAATCTTTGACATCATTGCATGCATTTTTATTTTTGTTCAGTATGTATAGCTATTATAGCTAATTGAAACACGTGGCCCATCTGTCCCCTATGATTGATCCCTAAACCACCAAATTATCTCTGTTAGAGCAGGTCAATCAACCAATCACATGCATGGACATGTTTAATCACAACATTAACACACAGCTCTTGCTTTTAGGGGAGGTTTACTGCTGAGACACACACACACAGGCACCTACACAGCACATGCAGCTTAGTATTCTGCCCCGTCAGTATGTTAACAACACTCTAATTTAGTGTGTTATATGACTGAAGAACTGAAGAGGAGAGTATATTCGAGATCAGTGTAGATCTTCCGGTCCCACTACACACAGCACAGCAGGACACTAAAGAGACTCCCCACAGCTCAGACACTGCATTCAGACATTCACCCCAGACACTGGTACACATCTGCTAAAAAGTAGTGATGGGAAACCATGAGTTTCTGAAGGCTTTTGCGCTTTCACCAAATTTTGCCGAAAAAGGACTCTGCGCTTCACTCTCTGTTCACGATGCACACTAGGGACATCTGCTGGTCAGCAATAAATAGCAGAGTGTGATTATCAGATAGAAACAGTGGAGAAATGTTTTTCTTCTATCAAAACTCAGATGCGCAGAGATAAGTCACTGGCCTTAGTAGCCTATAAACAGGTGGAATACCAGGGTTGTATGTTACCTCATACTTCCCTTTTTTGACTTTGAGCTTGCTATTATTTGGCATGCTTAAGACAGAAGCTTATACTATACGAAATACAAATACTTATTTGAACAACAGTGCAGGAAGGGTAGTTTCACATGAAAAATTTCCAAATTGTGTGTCTTCAATGGGATTTGACCTCATATCTCCACGTCCCTAAATGTTCCATAGTTCCCTATGCTACCTGCTAAGCTACCAGTCAGATAAAACTTTCTGTCCAAAATCCTAACCATATTTGTATGTACGTATGTACGGTGTCCCGTAGCAGTCGGTGCAGCTTGGAATCGATGAGAGCATCACAACCATGGCGATAACAGTGAGATCTTGCATTTGGCAATACGTGATTTGAAAAAGCATGTAATCAAACAAAGCTTCTGACGTCATTGATGACATACTTCTGATAAAGTGACACGTGTCGGCCCACTGCTTCGAAGTTAGCTGCTTAATGATTTCGATGCATGCCTTGGAGCTCAGGTATCAAACATAATGTCACCTCAAAACAGTGCTATGATTGTCGTACACACACTGTTGGGATTGTCGTATTCATCATCACCATCCTCATCATCATCGTCATAAATTCCTGGTCCTCATGCACACACTAGGTTGGAAAGTGCGGTAGCAGCACTGATCCCTTCCCTTTGACCTCATGCACACACACTCTCTGTCTGTTCACTGCTGAAGAACCACTGGGACGGCTTAAAGCAGGAGATTCCTCATGAACCATTTCAATGAAGTTAACCCCAGTGTTCTCATGTGCTCCTTTACCCCTGAGGATAACTGTGGTTTATTACACCCTTACACCCAATAGATTAATTCAGTTAATAATACACTCAGATATTTTACACTCTTCCCCCACTCACTTTACATATACTACCATTCTGAAAAGTGTATTCACTTCTGTATTGTGTGATACAGCACTTCAGAACCACAAATTTTTTTGGTGTGTGTTGTTTTACCCAATGGAGGTAAAAGGTCACCAACTAGCCAATCAAGGAATTAATCATGTTTAAACCTGTCTGAGGCTGAAGGTGGATGAACGAGACTGAGAGGTAACCAATGGAGATAGCAGGACAGGAAACAACACAGATAGATAAAGGAACGTGTGTGTGCGTGTGCGTGTGCGCGTGCATGCGTGCGCGTGTGTGTGTGTGTGATGGTGGAGACAGCCATGGCAGAGACAACAGCAGATGAAAGAGATTGAGAAACAAAGCGGCAATGAAAATCTGGAGAAATCCCTCTCTACATTCCCCCTTTCACAAGCAGATCCCTATGAAAAATAAATCATATTTCCTTTCTCTCCCTCTTTATCTCCCTCCGTCCTTCTTAACAAACCCGTCTTCACCCCTCCTGCTCCCTCCTCTCCTCTAGCCTCCTTCCATCCTCCTCTACCAAGAGTAACTGTGCTCATTTCTCTCTCTATTTCTCACTCATCGGTTTCTTCCTCTTCCTTTGAATATTTCAAACTTATTTTCGTTCTTTCTTCATTCTTCATTATTATAATACATTATAACATGTGTGGAGGTAGGTGTGTAGAGAGAGGCAAACTAATGCAAATAGAAAGGTGGGTACAGTTTTTTTTAAATAAAGGTGCAAGCTGAAACCAAATAAGATTCTTGAGAGCGATGCCATATGGGAACCAATTTTGGGTCTCTGAAGAACGATAAATGGGATGTTTTTTTAAAGAAAAAATCCCAAAACCGAAATGCTTCAGCCCTTGAGGACCGGAATTTGATGGCCCTGCTGTTGGGTTTTAAGTCTTATTTGCATATTTCCCAGGGTGCTTTTTTATTTAATTTTAGAGTTACCAGTACTGCCCATGACTGTGTTTTCTAGTGACAGGGACAGCATTGGTGTATTCATTCATTTCCAGTCTTGTGGCCTTGAATATGTGAAGATCCAATTATTTAAGACAATGCATCATTCATCATTCAAGGCCTTCTTTTGAGCACCTATTTTTTTTTTACCCTAATACAGTGGCCTGAAACTCATAGTTTACAGGTCACATAAGGCCTGCACGTCATATTGTGCTAGCTTCCAAAGTGATGTGTAAATCCTATTGAAATCCAGCCAGAGTGGGAAAATCCAATAGTTAGAATTTTTATTTAGCAGCAAACTGCACTCAGAATGACTGCCAGGGTTGGGAGGATAAAATATGAGATTTCCCTACACATCTAAACTGGAATAACCATTTCAGTAATGGGTGCAATAAGTAACAGACTGGAAAAGTTTAGAAAAATTTATGTTATTCATACTTGAGTAGCATAAGATTAATTCATCAATAAATATACATGCAAAAACATAGATATTGAAACAAAGAATTCTAAAAGTCAACCTGCAATAGAGCATGCTGGGAAATATGATATTGTTGGGTGTGGTTTTGGTTCAACTCTGGTTATTAACACCAACACTGGCATTGTTTTACACCACTGAGTGTTAATGTAAATATTTGAAGTGCTAATTCAACCATTCAACACTAGAAATGTTACACTGAAAAAGCAAGACTAGTTAACACTGGCCAATTTGCTGTGTGCTATGAAAGGGACAATGTATACATTTCAAGAACCTTTTAGAATTCTGAAGAACCATAGAAGCTACATCAAGAACCCCACAGTTAACTCAAATGTTCTTTATTGGGATAGAGGAACCTTAAGAGCTGAAGAATAACCATTCAAGAACAGAACATTTTTGTCAGCATAGCGAGAAATATCCGTATAGATAAACAGAAGGGAGAGAGAGAAAATAAGGAGAAAATGAGAGAGAGCGAGAGAGAGAGAAGGAAAGCTAAAGTTAGTGGTCAGCAACACTCCAGGCGTCATAAATCAGATTTCCGAGAATCCCCTGTGGACAGGCCCTCCGCTCGGGGCCCATGCGGACACGCTCAGCAGGGCACGGAGCATCGATTGGCGTCTCCACGGCAGCCAGCAGAGTACACTGCCGGGTTCGGAGGGTGAGAGGGGCGAGGGGGGACAACGGGAGAAGGGAGAGAGGAGGGGAGGAGATGGGGGGTATTCGCTCATGAGGAAGTCTGCCTCAGCACCTGCCGAAAACAGCAAGCGAGACCTTAGAGGAGAGAATGTGTGTGTGTGTGTGTGTGTGCGTGTGTGCTTGCGTGTGCGTAGGCCTGTGTATGTTTGTGTGTTTCAATGTCTTTCAATGTGTGTGTGTGAATGTGCAGACTCTAGGGTAATTTCCTCCCATCAGCACTCTCACCCCTAAACTTACTAAACACCCCACCTCACCCCTCCCTACCCCCTACTTTACCACACCCTCCTAATCCAGAGACTTCTGCCTACTGACTCCAGGGCAAACAGAGAAATCAACAAAAAAACAAATAAGATCATCCCCATTTTCCTTTTCCCCCTTTTGTCCTTTCCTCCTGCAGGCTTAGTGTTGAGAGGCCTTCTACATTTCACGCAGCCTGCGGAAAGGGGGCTCTGCTGGACATTCAGCAACTAACACAGAGTGTACATCTCAAACAGCCTGAGGCCGTGTGCTGCTGGACACTCAGTAACGACCAACAGAGTTTACATCTCACACAGCCTGGGACCGAGTGCTCGGGACACACAGCAACTAACACAACACAGAGTTTACATCTCACACAGCCTGGGACCGAGTGCTCTGGACACACAGCAACTAACACAAGACAGAGTTTACATCTCACACAGCCTGGGACCGAGTGCTCTGGACACACAGCAACTAACACAAGACAGAGTTTACATCTCACACAGCCTGGGACCGAGTGCTCTGGACACACAGCAACTAACACAACACAGAGTTTACATCTCACACAGCCTGGGACTGAGTGCTCTGGACACACAGCAACTAACACAACACAGAGTTTACATCTTACATCTCACACAGTCTGAGGCCGAGTGCTGCTGAACACTCACAGGGTGGAAGTCAGAGAAGAACAAACAGAGAAGAACAACATGTCAGATAGTCTTTGATGTGTAACACAGAGAAAGTCTTTGGTGCCTTGCAGTAGTAGGTAATTAACCCTTTTCTAAACCTGGCCCCCTTGGTTACTTTTGCAAACTCAGACAACAATTTCCTGTGAAGCCCAATTCCCCATACAAACCACAAGCGAAATCCCCTCGCAATGATCTCAAACAGTGTTTCTAAAACATTATGAAATTAAATAACACAACATACTCAAGTATCACTGATGCACTGATCAATGAAAACACTCTGTTTTTGCCATTGCCCTCATTGGCTTCCATGTGTTTGAAAAGTGAGCTTGTCTGAGGCTGGTCGGACTTGAGCCTGGTTAGTGACAGTTGCTATCTAACAGAATTGTTTTATTTTTTTATTTCACCTTTATTTAACCAGGTAGGCCAGTTGAGAACAAGTTCTCATTTACAACTGCGACCTGGCCAAGATAAAGCAAAGCAGTGTGACACAAATAACAGAGTTACATATGGGATAAACAAACGTACATTCAATAACACAATATACAAATCTATATAGAGTGTGCACAAATGTAGCAAGATTAGGGAGGTGAGGCAATAAATAGGCCACAGTGGCAAAATAATTACAATTTAGCATTAACACTGGTGTGATAGATGTGCAGCAGATGCATGTGCAAGTACTTCTTGCCCCAGTATCAGGGGTGCAAAGGAGCAAAAAAAGAAATAACAATACACGGATGAGGTAGTTGGATGGGCTAATTACAGATGGGCTATGTACAGGTGCAATGATCTGTGAGCAGCTCTGACAGCTGATGCTTAAAGCTAGTGAGGGAGATAAGACTCCAGCTTCAGTGATTTTTGCAATTCGTTCCAGTTATTGGCAGCAGAGAACTGGAAGAAAAGGCGGCCAAATGAGGAGTTGGAGCGCGTGCTATGGGTGGGTGCTGCTAGTGACCAGTGAGCTGGTGACCAGTGAGCTGAGATAAGGTGGGGCTTTACCTAGCAAAGACTTATAGATAACCTGGAGCCAGTGGGTTTGGCGACGAATATGAAGCGAGGGCCAGCCAACGAGTGCATACAGGTCGCAGTGGTGGGTAGTATATGGGGCTTTGGTGACAAAACGGATGGCACTGTGATAGACTACATCCAATTTGCTGAGTAGATTGTTGGAGGCTATTTTATAAATTACATCACTGAAGTCAAGGATCGGTAGGATGGTCAGTTTTATGAGGGTATGTTTGGCAGCAGGATGAAGGATGCTTTGTTGTGAAATAGGAAGCAGATTCTAGATTTAATTTTGGATTGGAGATGCTTAATGTGAGTCTGGAAGATGAGTTTACAGTCTAACCAGACACCTAGGTATTTGTAGTTGTCCACATATTCTAAGTCAGAACCGTCCAGATTAATTATGCTAGACGGGATGGCGGTGCGGGCAGTGATCGGTTGAAGAGCATGCATTTAGTTTTACTAAGCAGTTTAGAACAGTTGGAGGCCACAGAAGGAGTGTTGTATGGCATTGAAGCTTGTCTGGAGGTTTGTTCATTAACACAGTGTCCAAAGAAGGGACAGAAGTATACAGAATGGTGTCATCTGCGTAGAGGTGGATCAGAGAATCACCAGCAACAAGAGCGACATCATTGATGTGTACAGAGAAAAGAGTTGGCCCGAGAATTGAACCCTGTGGCACCCCCATAGAGACTGCCAGAGGTCTGGACACCAGGCACTCCGATTTGACACACTGAACTCTGTCTGAGAAGTAGTTGGTGAACCAGGCGAGGCAGTCATTTGAGAAACCAAGGCTGTTGAGTCAGTCCGATAAGAATGTGGTGATTGACAGAGTCAAAAGCATTGGCCAGGTCGATGAAGACGGCTGTACAGTATTGTCTTTTATCGATGGCGGTTATGATAACGTTTAGGACCTTGAGCGTGGCTGAGGTGCACCCGTGACCACGTCGGAAACCAGATTGCATAGCGGAGAAGGTACGGTGGGATCCGAAATGGTTGGTGATCTGTTTGTTAACTTGGCTTTCGAAGACTTCAGAAAGGCAGGGTAGGATAGATATAGGTCTACAACAGTTTGGGTCTAGAGTGTCTCCCCCTTTGAAGAGGGGGATGACCAAGACAGCTTTCCAATCCTTAGGGATCTCAGATGATATGAAAGAGAGGTTGAACAGGCTAGCAATAGCGGTTGCAACAATTGCGGCGGATAATTTTAGAAAGAGAGGGTCCAGATTGTCTAGCTCAACTTATTTGTCGGGGTCCAGATTTTGCAGCTGTTTCAAAATATCAGCTATCTGGATTTGGGTGAAGGAGAAGTGGGGGAGGCTTGGGAAAGTTGCTGTGGAGTGTGCAGAGCTCTTGGCCGGGGTAGAGGTAGCCAGGGGGAAAGCATGGCCATCTGTAGAAAAATGCTTTTTGAAATGTTTGATTATCGTAGATTTATAGGCGGTGACAGTGTTTCCTAGCCTCAGTGCGGTGGGCAGCTGGGAGGAGGTGCTCTTATTCTCCATGGACTATACGGTGTCCCAGAACTTTTTGAAGTTTGTGCTACAGGATGCAAATTTCTGTTTGAAAAAGCTAGCCTTTGCTTTCCTAACTGTCTGTGTATATTGGTTCCTTACTTCCCGGAATAGTTGCATATTGCGGGGGCTATTTGATGCTAATGCAGTATGCCACAGGATGTTTTTGTGCTGGTCAAGGGCAGTCAAGTCTGGAGTGAACCATGGGTTATCTCTGTTCTTAGTTCTACATTTTGTGAATGGGGCATGCTTATTTAAGATGGTGAGGAAAACCCTTTTTAAATAATAACCAGGCATCCTCTACTGATGGAATGAGGTCAATATCCTTCCAGGACACCCGAGCCAGGTCGATTAGAAAGGCCTGCTAGCTGAAGTGTTTTAGGGAGCGTTTGACCGTGATGAGGGGTGGTCGTTTGACCGCGGTCCCATTACGGATGCAGGCAATGAGGCAGTAACTTCTGAGATCCTGGTTGAAGAGAGTAGAGGTGTATTTGGAGGGCAGGTTGGTCAGGATGATATCTATGAGGGTGCCCATGTTTACGGATTTACGGTTGTGCCTGGTAGGTTCCTTGATAATTTGTGTGAGATTGAGGACATCTAGCTTAGAATGTAGGACGGCCGGGGTGTTAAGCATATCCCAGTTTAGGTCACCTAACAGTACGAACTCTGAAGATAAATGGGGTGCAATTAATTCATATATGGTGTTTCAGGGCACAGCTGGGGGCTGAGGGGGGTCTATAACAAGCGGAAACAGTGAGAGACTTATTTCTGGAAAGCTGGATTTTTAAAAGTAGAAGCTTGAACTGTTTGGGCACAGACCTGGATAGCATGACAGAACTCTGCAGACTATCTCTGCAGTAGATTGCAACTCCACCCCCTTTGGCAGTTTTATCCTGGCGGAAAATGTTGTAGTTAGGGATGGAAATCTCAGAATTTTTGGTGGGCTTCCTAAGCCAGGGTTCAGACATGGCTAGGACATCAGGGTTGGCGGAGTGTGCTAACGCAGTGAATAAAACAAACTTAGGGAGGAGGCTTCTGATGTTTACATGCATGTAACCAGGGCTTTTACAGTTACAGAAGTCAACTAATGATAGCATCTGGGGAATAGGTGTGGAACTGGGGGCTACAGGGCCTGGGTTAACCTCTACATCACCAGAGAAATAGAGGATGAGTAGGATAGTGGTAAGGCTAAAGGCTATAAGAACTGGTTGTCTAGTGCGTTGGGAAAAAAAGGAGGAGATTTCTGGGCGTGGCAGAATAGATTCAGGACATTATGTACAGACAATGGTATGGTAGGATTTGAGTACATTGGAGGTAAACCTAGGCATTGAGTGACGATGAGAGTGGTTTTGTCTCTGGAGGCACCAGTTAAGCCAGGTGAGGTCTCCGCATGTGAGTGGGATGGGACAAAATAGCTATTTAACCTCTAGCGTCGAGCAATCCCGTATCTGGGAGCGTAATCATAGCCTCAAGCTCATTACCATAACGCAACATATCCTATTCATGAAAATCGCAAATAAAATGAAATAAATATATTGAAACACAAGCTTAGCCTTCTGTTAACAACACTGTCATCTCAGATTTTCAAAATATGCTTTAACCAAAGCTACACAAGCATTTGTGTAAGACTATTGATAGCCTAGCATAGCATTAAGCCTAGCATTCAGCAGACAACATTTTCACAAAAACAAGAAAAGCATTCAAATAAAATAATTTACCTTTGAAGAACTTCGGATGTTTTCAATGACGAGACTCTCAGTTAGATAGCAAATGTTAATTTTTCCTAAAATATTATTTGTGTAAGAGAAATAGCTCCGTTTTGTTCATCACGTTTGGCTAAGAAAAAAAATCGAAAATGCAGTCACTTACAACGCCAAACTTTTTTCCAAATTAGCTCCATAATATCGACAGAAACATGGCAAACGTTGTTTAGAATCAATCCTCAAGGTGTTTTTCACATATCTATTCGATAATCTATCAGTGGTGGCAGCTGGTTTCTCATCCAAAGAAAACGGAAAAATACTGCAGCTGGAGATTCCGCAATAATTGCGACGGAGGACACCAAGTGACCACCTGGTAAATGTAGTCTCTTAGGGTCAATCTTCCAATGATATGCCTACAAATACGTCACAATGCTGCAGACACCTTGGGGAAAACGTGGAAAAGGTAAGCTGACTCCTAGCTCCTCCACAGCCATATAAGGAGTCATTGCCATGAGGCGGTTTTAAAACATGCGGCACTTCCTGTTTGTATTTTTATCTGGGTTTTTTCTGTAACATCAGTTCTGTGGCACTCACAGACAATATATTTGCAGTTTTGGAAACGTCAGAGTGTTTTCTTTCCAAAGCTGTCAATTATATGCATAGTCGAGCATCTTTTCATGACAAAATATCTTGTTTAAAACGGGAACGTTTTTCATCCAAAAATTAAAAGAGCGCCCCCTATATTGAAGAAGTTAAGGCATGTTGAGCAGGATTGAGGGCTCTACAGTGAAATAAAACAATAAGAACTAGCCAAGACAGCAGTAGACAAGGCATATTGACATTAGAGAGAGGCATAAAGCAATCACAGGTGTTGATCAGGAGAGCTAAGACAACAATGGGTAAATGGCGATGATTGGGCAGAGCACGTCAGTTAGGTACTTAAAGAACCTGAGTTTGAGGCTGGGGCAAACAGGTAAACAAAATGAGGTACTGTGTTATTGAAACAGTCCAGGGGTCATCAGCTGTGTAGCCGAGTGATCATTGTGGGAATGCTGCGGTTGGTGCCCAAAATCCTGGGGCGGGGCTTAGCAAAGTGTCAATTGCTGCCCAGCCATAGCAAATAACATTGAAGGGTAAAGCAAAAGTTGTTTTGCGGACAGCAAATTGGATGGATCTATTCCACAGCCATGGTTACAGTTACACACAAAAATAAACAATAAAGAAAACATATCTCTCTCATTTTGAATGACTTAAAAAGTGGAAGGAAAAAAACATTACATTTTTATTATGGCGAGGGCCTCAATTGAGTTTGAATTAAACACACTTTTTAACCGCATGATAAATCACATTATTGATTCGAAATTATTTCTGGTCTGGAAGATGTTGGATTTGGCCATGCAGCCCTAAGGGAAAGCTATAAACCTGGCCAGCAAGGATAGATGACTTCCTCTACTGTACTCTACTCTACTGTATGTCTTACCACTGGCGTAAAGTAGTTTCTGTAGACCCTCGCGCAAGGTTGGAGTTTGCCCATTCCCCCCCTAAAAAAATCTAAATTGAATGCATCAGCCAGACAGCCACTCACAAAGTATAGTCTACTGATCGCTATCCATGGTGCTGAAATTGCAACATGTGCAGCTGCCTATCGAATCAGTGATAGGCTTTTCTGTGGTGTCAGGGCATGTAGTCTATAGCTTTGCTTTAGCTAAAGGATAACCGTTTATTGGGAGGCCCATTTGGTCGTCATGTTCTCATGTTTAAGCTTAACATTTCACAAAGCTGCACTGTAAACCCAGATGCAGACACAGGAAGCAGATGGTTGGAATGTTTATTAATCCAAAGGGGTAGGCAAAAGAATGGTCGTGGACAGGCAAAAATGTCAAAAACAGACCTGAGTCTAGGAGGTACAGAGTGGCAGACAGGCTCATGGTCAGGCAGGCGGGTACAAAGTCCAGAAAACAGGCAAGGGTCAAAACCGGGAGGACTAGAAAAAGGAGAATAGCAAAAGGAGTACAGTAAAAACACGCTGGTTGACTTGACTCGCATACAAGACGAACTGGCACTGAGAGACAGGAAACACAGGGATAAAAACACGCTGGTTGACTTGACTAACATACAAGACGAACTGGCACTGAGAGACAGGAAACACAGGGATAAAAACACGCTGGTTGACTTGACTAACATACAAGACGAACTGGCACTGAGAGACAGGAAACACAGGGATAAAAACACGCTGGTTGACTTGACTAACATACAAGACGAACTGGCACTGAGAGACAGGAAACACAGGGATAAAAACACGCTGGTTGACTTGACTAACATACAAGACTAACTGGCACAGAGAGACAGGAAACACAAGGATAAATACACTGGGGAGAATAAGCGACACCTGGAGGGGGTGGAGACAATCACAGGAACAGGTGAAACAGATCAGGGCGTGACAGTACTGTCATTACTCAAAACTTTTGTGAAAATCTGTTGCACTTATTATATCTGAGTACAGAGTGATTTTGTAGTCACTGTAGAGCAGCATTTTTCAAACTCGGTCGTTTTGGTTGCACGTTTTGGTTATTGCCCTAGCACTACACAGCCGATTCAAATAATGAACTCATCATCAAACTTTGATTATTTGAATCAGATGTGTAGTGCTAGGGCAAAAACCAAACGTCAACCCAGCAATGAGTTTGCGAAACACTGCTGTAGGGGGTCCAGATTTGAGTTGTATCAGCTTGAAAGAAAATTGTACCGCCCCCACTAAGCCACACCTCCAATATAATTTTCCAGTGAGTCTTGCCTTTTCTATTGAATTGTAGAGTGACGAACCCATGACTCTGTTTGTTGTTGACGGAGTAATGTTTGTTGAGTTCATTCAACTTCAAGTCTGTGACCTTCACCATGCGAGTTCCTAAGTGAACGTTATCATTATAATAGACTCTTCATGACAATTCATTACATATCACATAAGGGCTTATTTTGAGGTCTAGCTTTACCCTAATAAAGTGTCCTGAAAGTCATGATTTACAGGCCTGCAAGTAGGGTCACAAAAATCTGACAACTTTCCCAAAATGCCCAGATTTCCCAAAACAATCCTGGTTGAAGGATTTCCAGGAATCTTCCAATTGGGATTTCTGGAAAACCGGGGAAATTTACCAGAAATGTGCAAGCCTATCTGCAAGTCACATTATGCTAGCTTGCAAAGTGATGTGTAATTCTTATTGGATTCGAGCCAGAGTTAGGATATCCAACATGTTTATTCATCCGCAATCTGCATTCATAACAACAGTGCGAGGGAGTCTACTTAAGCCATTTAAACTGGAACAACCATTTTAGTAATAGGTGCAAAAAAATCGATTTAAATTATTGGATTAGTTTAGAAAAATACATGTTATTTATCTTTGTGTAACATAAGATTCATCTATCAATTACTCACTGTACACGTAAAACACAGATGTTAAAAACAATTCCCCAAAATCTACCTGGTTATTATTATAACTTATTTTTTAAATAGTGTTGATGTAACTTCTCATTTAGTTTTGAGTCAGTACCACATAAACATTTTACGCAATAATGACTTTTTATTTAATTTAAAATACTTTAAGTATTTCGGTAAAAACTGTCTTGGTGTTTTTCAGTGTATACACGCAATGCAGCCATTTCAACTGCTGGCTGGCGGCAATAATGTAATTATTACTTTAAAAACTTATTCGGGATTGGTGTCCCTTCCACGGGACGGTTGAGCTAACGTAGGCTAATGCGATTAGCATGAGGTTGTAAGTAACAAGAACATTTCCCAGGACATAGACATATCTGACATTGGCAGCTTACATTCTTGTTAATCTAACTGCACTGTCCAATTCACAGTAGCTATTACAGTGAAAGAATAGCATGCTATTGTTTGAGCAGAGTGCAAATTGTGCACTCTGCTCAATACTTATTTTCCACCATAATTTGCAAATAAATTAAAATTCTACAATGTGATTTTCTGGATTTTTTTTCTCATTTTGTCTGTCATAGTTGAAGTGTACCTATGATGAAAATTACAGGCCTCTCTCATATTTTTAAGTGGGAGAACTTGCCCAATTTGTGGATGACTAAAAGGTTTTTTGCCCCACTGTATATAGTTATATACTGTATTTAGCTGCTATTTATCTGCTTTAGTAACGTTTTAGACTATTTAAACTTTAAATAGCCAAATAATTAGGAAAAAGTAGTCGGCTTGAGGATAAATTCAGCCACTATTTATTGTTGAATTCAGCAGGCTTTGTCGGGCTAATAGCCTACACAAATGGGCTGCAATATTCAAGGTATATTTAATTAAATCAAATTAAATGAAATCCAAGTTGAAACCCTCCCAAGTCCTCCTTACTGCTTGTCTCTCTGTGTCTGTGTCTCTTTTTCTCTTTCCCTTTGAAAAATGTCTCTCTGTGTATGTGCTCTCTTTTCTTTCTATGTAGAGGTTTATAGTAGTTACAGTATCTGACTGCGTCGCCTTGCATTTTTTGTGTGCAAATGTTTTCACCATGACCTGTAGGTCCAGGTTGCGGGCCCGAATGTTTTTTATACCAAGTATTGCCAAACCAGACAGTCTTTGTGCATTATATGTCCATTGAGCAGCACACAATTTAAAGTTAGTCTTGAATGATGCATGCCAAGATATACGAGGGATAAGGGATGGTTGATATTGCAACCACACAACTCAAACGCCGGTTCACCAGAATGGACGAAATCGCTTTTTTTGTTCAAGCCCTCAAGAACTGTTGTCCTCTAAAGATGATAATCTGTTTGCATCTGCCAATTTACTGGCTGTCAGGATCCAGACGATCTGTCCCCAGTCAGAGCGTCCTATACAGTTAATCTCTTTCCGTAACGTGTTGAGGCCGACAATTAAGGAGAATGAGATGCTCAATTAAAGATGTTTCAGAACTGCTGTTGTAGCACCGGTCCCTTATGCCCAGTTACCCTGATTTTGCTATGGCAATAAAACTGTCGCTTCTGCGGAGAGATGGTTTTCTAAACTAAAACTCATAAAGAACTACCTAGGAAGCATTAGGCTCTCGGTCTGATATGCACTGTTGAACACCTGAGTAAGTTCTGAGTAAATCATTGCACTGGCGCTGTCGTAGTCTTGACCACGGCATTTGTACACCAACATCCCCTTACTTTCAATCAGTAATTGTTTTTCTTTCTTAAGGACTGAGGCACTTTTTCTGTCACATTCCTGAAGCCCAAGAAACAAACACCTAGCGTCCTTGTACATTTGGAAATTGAAAGGTTTCTGAATGACTTTTTGGAGGGGTACTGTCAAAATGATTTATTACATTTAAATAGACATCAATGACAGGAGCATGGGCCCCCAGAGCTAGTGGGCCCCCTGCAACGGGAGTGTCCGTTATGCCAGTATGTCTCAGTCTCAGTGAAACACCGGAGCCACCCTCTCTCCACTTTTCACCCCTACTCTACCACCATACCTATCTGTCCCTCCTTCGCTCCCTCCCTCCCTCCCTCCATCCCTCCTTCTCTTTCATATTTTTCATTAAGAGCAGAATCCTATTAGGTGGCTGGGCGGACCTGTCTTCCCTCTGCCTCCCCCTGCCTTCCAGAGTTAACCACTTTGCTTAGCCATGTAAATTCACAGCTTAGTCAGGCCCATTCTCCACACAGTATGGCCAACTGAAGAATGCAGAGCAGAGCAAAACGTCTCACCACATTAAGAGGTGGGCTAGGGTGTGGGGTTTGTAAGCCCCTTGCACCAGATTATCTGGTTACGAGGATGGGGAAGTGTGTCCGCGGTGTGAATGTGTGTGTGCATGCATCTGTATTTGCATACATGCATGCATGTTTCAAAGTTGTATGTGTCAGGGTAGAGATGGACACTTATCCCCTATGGGCAGGTTATGGTGTCTTCTTTCTTCCACCCAACTAGCCTTCCCTGGCACCTACCTACCTCTGTCTCAGATGTCTTCCATGGAGCTTCTACAGGGCTGTGTATTGGGTCTAACCCTGCTGTATAGCTTTAGCCCAGCTAAGCACACAGACACCGGAAGATTTAGTGTGAACTGGATCCATGGCGAGGCTTTACACAAACCACCGAAACAGGGTGAGTAGGCTTAGATGATGAGCATCTGTACTCTACCCCTCCAACTCCTACTTTCACAAAATCTGTCTCTGTCTCTGTGTCTGACTCTGTCTCTCCCTGACCTTCTCTCCCTCTTTCTATTTTCTTTATTTCTCTCTCTCCTTGGGTGATCATGACCTGATCCTCCTGACATGACCCTCCAATGTCGCCAGCCATATTGCTCATTCTGTGCGTGATTTCCTGCAAGACGGGACTGTCAGTGTTCTGCCATGGCCAGTGAATATCTCAATCCCATTGAGCACGTCTGGGACCTGTTGGATTGGAGGTTGAGGGCTATGGCCATCCCCCCCTAGAAATGTCCGGGAACTTGCAGGTACCTTGGTGGAAGAGTGGGGTAACATCTCACAGCAAGAACTGGCAAATCTGGAGCAGTGCATGAGGAGGATATGTACTGCAGTACTTAATGCAGCTGGTGGCCACACCAGATACTGACTGTTACTTTTGATTTTGACCCCCCCCCTTGTTCAGGGACACATTATTCCATTTCTGTTAGTTGCTGTGGAACTTGTTCAGTTTATGCCTGTTGTTGAATCTTGTTATGTTCATACAAATATTTACACATCTTAAGTTTGCTGAAAATAAACACAGTTGACAGTGAGAGGACGTTTCTTTTTTTGCTGAGTTTATATCCAGAGACCGACAGTATAAATCAAGAAGCGTTTCAGTAACAAATGATGGTCAAAGTTAAATTGGAATCAACCAATAACCTCTGTTATGAATGGTCTTTATAGGTTTACATCAGGGCTTGGTTCACTGTAATGTAGTCTCAGTTTGTTCCACTCCACCCCACACCGCCTGCCCTGGGGGCAGAGAGTGGTGGATCTCTGCTAGGGTGGCCCACTGGAACACACACACGCACACATAGACACACCATCCACATATGCACACATGAGCACATGAGCACACACACGCACACACACACAGCTCTATATTTGGATCAGGTTGTTTTTTTCATCCAGACCCTTTCAATTGTTTCCTGATTGATCTTTTCATAGCACCCCCACAGACACACACACACTCAGACTATATACGCAGCCCAGTGGAGGATGCTGAGAGGAGGATGGCTCATAATAATGGCTGGAACGGAGAAGATGGAATGGCATCAAACATACACTGTGGAAACCATGTGTTTGATATATTTGATCACATTCCACTTACTCCATTCCAGACATTACCACGAGCTCATCTTCCCCAATTAAGGTGCCACCAATGCATTTAAGTATGCTCCCTCTAATTCTCTCTCTCTTTCTTTCTCTCTTTCTCTCGGAGGACCTAAGCCCTAGGACCATGGCTCAGGACTACCTGGCCTACATCTGCATTGCTTGCTGTTTGGGGTTTTAGGCTGGGTTTCTGTACAGCACTTTGTGACATCGGCTGATGTAAGATGAGCTTTATAAATACATTTGATTGATTCATTCACACAATAGGTTGAAACACTTGGCTGGCATGGAATGACGGGGGCAAGGGTGAGGCTGGAAGTGAGGGAGGAGGATGGGAGAGGGGAGGGAGCATTCATTTAGCTGTGAAAGCAGGTGGAGACTGTCAAATCACTCCTCATGGTATTCCTGTCCTCTTCCTCTCCTGCTCTGCTCTGCTTTCTTCCTCCCTCTCTCTCGATGAGGATCAGTCCTGGATGAGAGTTGGCTACACGGGGCAGAGAGAGAGAGAGAGAGAGAATGAGATGGAATGAGAGATTGAAAGAATGAGATGGAATGAGAGATTGAAAGAATATCTCATTCTTTCAATCTCTCATTCCATCTCACTCTCTCTGCCCCGTGTAGCCAACTCTCATCCAGGACTGATCCTCATCCAGAGAGAGAGAGGGAGGAAGAAAGCAGTTAAGAAAAAAATCTTATTTTCAATGACAGTCTAGGAACAGGATGACAGATTGTCAGCTCGGGGGTTTGAACTTGCAACCTTCCGGTTAGTAGTCCAACGCTCTAACCACTAGGCTACCCTGCCGCCCATGATGGAGAGAGAGAGAGTGTGATGGAGAGAGAAGGAATGAGATGGAGAGAGAGAGTGTGATGGAGAGAGAAAGAATGAGATGGAGAGAGCGAGTGTGATGGGGAGAGAAATAATGAGATAGAGAGAGAGTGTGATGGAGAGAGAGAGTGTGATGGAGAGAGAAAGAATGTGATGGAGAGAGAGAGTGTGATGGAGAGAGAAAGAATGAGATGTAGAGAGAGAGTGTGATGGAGAGAGAGTGTGATGGAGAGAGAGAGTGTGATGGAGAGAGAGAGTGTGATGGAGAGAGAGTGTGATGGAGAGAGAGAGTGTGATGGAGGGAGAAATAATGAGATAGAGAGAGAGTGTGATGGAGAGAGAGTGTGATGGAGAGAGAAAGAATGAGATAGAACGAGAGAGAGTGTGATGATGAGAGAGAAAGAGAAGAAGAGAGAGAAGAAAAAGTGAGTGAGGTGAAAAAGTGGAAATGAATAACTGCTAGATGGACACGTTCAGTGCAGTCGGAAAGTATTCAGACCCCTTGACTTTCCCACATTTTGTTATGTTACAGCCTTATTCTAAAATGTATTAAATAGTTTTTTTCCCCTCATCAATCTACACACAATTCCCCATAATAACAAAGCAAAAACAGGTTTTTAGAAATGTTTGCAAATTAATAAAAAAAATTGAAAACGGAAATATGACATTTACATACGTATTCAGATGTCATGACGTGTGTGTAGGTGGCAGGGAAGTCGGGCGCAGGAGTCGTTTAATAACTTAAAACAAAAACTCCAAAACCAAAGTAGATAATAAAATAAATGTGAGTACCAGAACCCGTCGCGCACCAATCCATAAAACACGAGCATAACAATAAACCATCTCTGACAAGGACATGAGGGGGAACAGAGGGTTAAATACACAACATATAATGAATGGGATTGGAACCAGGTGTGTAGGAAGATAAGACAAAACCAATGGAAAATGAAACATAGATCAATGATGGCTAGAAGACCGGTGACGTCGACCGCCAAGCACTGCCCGAACAAGGAGAGGTATCGACTTCGGTAGAAGTCGTGACATCAGACCCTTTACTCAGTACTTTATTGAAGCACCTTTGGCAGCAATTACAGCCTTGAGTCTTCTTGGCTATGATGCTACAAGCTTGGCACACTTGTAGTTGTGGAGTTTCTCCCATTCTTCTCTGCAGATCCTCTCAAACTCTGTCAGCTTAGATGGGGAGCGTCTCTCCTCTTTCAGGTCTCTCCAGAGATGTTCGATTGGGCTCATGTCTGTATTTGGCTGGGCCACTCAAGGACATAGAAAGACTTGTCCCAAAGCCACTACTGCATTGTCTTGGCTGAGTGCTTTGGGTCATTGTCTTGTTGGAAGGTGAACCGTCGTCCCAGTCTGAGGTCTTAAGCACTCTGAGCAGGTTTTCATCAAGGCTCTATCTGTACTGTGCTCAGTTCATCTTTCCCTCAATCCTGGCAAGTCTCCCAGTCCCTGCACTGAAAAACATCCCCACAGCATGAGGCTGCCACCACGCTACACCGTAGGGATAGTGCCAGGTTTCCTCCAGAACTGACTCTTGGCTTTCAAGCCAAAGTGTTCAATCTTGGTTTAATCAGACCAGAGACTTGTTTCTCATGGTTTAAAAGTCCTTTAGGTGCCTTTTGACAAACTTCAAGAGGGAAGTCATGTACCTTTTACTGAAAGGCACATGACAGACTCTACCATAAATGCCTGATTGGTGGAGTGCTGCAGAGATGGTTGTCTTTCTGGAAGTTTCTCCCTTCTTCACAGAGGAACACTGGAGCTCTTGATCACCTCCCTGACCAAGGTTCTTCTCCCCCGATTGTTAAGTTTGGCCAGGAGGCCAGCTTTAGGAAGAGTCTTGGTGGTTCCAAACAACTTCCATTTAAGCATGATGGAGTCCACTGTGCTTATATAGACAGGTGTGGGAACTTATATAGACAGGTGTGTGCCTTTGCAAATCATGTCCAATCAATTGAATCTACCACAGGTGGACGCCAATAAAGTTGTAGAAACATCTCAAAGATGATCAATGGAAACAGGATGCACCTATGCTCAGCTTCGAGTCTCATAGTAGAGGAATGTCATTATTATTTGTGTGTGTGTGTGTGTGACAGGTATAGTGACACACACACAGACAGAGAGAATAAGGAGGGACTGGTATTTATATCTGTCTCTATTGGTTGATTGATCTGGTCCTGGCCGTCTCTTCCTTACCTACTTTTCCTATCTTTACCAAGACTCTCAGACATCCCTCTGCAGATACAGATACACACACACAGGCAGTGAGAGCGAAAGAAAGAGAAATAGCCACATAAATGTTTGCAGTCTTCAAGCAGACATACAGTTCACATTGCACAGGTCAGTATCACAGATAGAACATCACCTTCACAATTCACTCTACTGCAGTCTTAGGCATGACACTCACACACAGATCAGTACTGCTCAAACTCCTTGTAGTGACAATAGGCTTAAGTGGGCTTGTGTGAGAGAGAAGAGCTATGAATAAGTGATGACAATAAAATCGCAGAGCATGAAGAGCATCAAGGACACACACACACACACACACACACACACACAAAGCATGAAGAGCAGCGCAAGGATACGTGAAAACAGATGAGGCTGGTGGGAGGAGCTATAGGAGGACGTGTTCATTGTAATGGCTGGCAGTCATCCCATTCCAGCCTTTACAATGAGCCCATCCTCCTATAGGTCATCCCACTAGCCTCCTCTGGTGAAAAACATCTGTGCATGTGTGTGCATGTCTGCGTGTGTGGGTGTACTTCTCACCTATGAGGTAAATAGGTGAGATATGCAGGTAATTTGGAGTTCAGGAAGGAGAGATTGAGACTTACACTCCAGAGGATTTAGTCCCATACACAGCCTGGAGGTGTGTTGGGTCATTGTCCTGTTGAAAAACAAATGATAGTCCCACTAAGCGCAAACCAGATGGGATGGCGTATCGCTGCAGAATGCTGTGGTAGCCATGCTGGGTAAGTGTGCCTTGAATTCTAAATAAATCACGGACAGTGTCACCAGCAAAGTACCATACACCATCACACCTCCTCCTCCAAGCTTCATGGTGAGAACCACACATGCAGAGATTATCTGTTCACCTACTTAGCGTCTCACAAAGACATGGCGGTTAGAACCAACAATCTCCAATTTGGACTCATCAGACCAATAAACAGATTTCCACCAGTCTAATGCCCATTGCTCGTGTTTCTTGACCCAAGCAAGTCTCTTCTTCTTATTGGTGTCCTTTAGTAGTGGTTTCTTTGCAGCAATTCGACCATTAAGGCCTGATTCACATGGTCTCCTCTGAACAGTTGATGTTGAGATGTATCTGTTACTTGAACTCAGTGAAGCATGTATTTGTACTGCAAATTCCTTTGCAGGTAACTCTGGGTCTTCCATTTTTGTGGCGGTCCTCATGAGAGCCAGTTTCATCACAGTGCTTGATGGTTTTTGCGATTGCACTTGAAGAAACTTTCAAAGGTCTTGAAATATTCCAGATTGACTGACCTTCACCTCTTAATTAACCTTCTCATACATACCATTAAACGGGTGTGATCCTTCTACAGCGGTCCCTGTAGCATATGATCAAACCGGTGTAATTAGAACGCTTATTGAGAAGGTCCAGTTTCCGTATGACGCATCGATCAGCATTTGTGCTGCCCACACAGTTTTTTCAGAATTTTTTTGCACAAACACAGTCCTTACGAAGTTATGTCCAAAATGTGAGCAGTTCATTTTTGGATGCAATGTTCAGACATTCACAGAAGTAACTACAGCATAACACAATCATCCAAACTGGAAAAATGTAGGCTACATTTGTCCTAGCGCTAACTGAGGAAAGACTGACGTAACAGAAGCAGTTATATTTTTATAACTCTCGGCTGACAGAAACTAAAAATAGCAACAAACCAAAAAACATCCTCTCACTGTCAACTGTGTTGATTTTCAGCAAACGTAACATAAATATTTGTATGAACATAACAAGATTCACAAATGAGACATGAACTGAACAAGTTCCACAGACATGTGACTAACAGAAATGGAAAAATGTGTCCCTGAACAAAGGGGAGGGGTCAAAATCAAAAGCAACAGTCTGTATCTGGTGTGGCCACCAGCTGCATTAGGTACTGCAGTGCATCTCCTCTTCATGGACTGCACCAGATTTGCCAGTTCTTGCTGTGAGATGTTACCCAACTCTTCCACCAAGGCACCTGCAAGTTCCCAGACATTTCTGGGGGGATTGGCACTAGCCCTCACCCTCCGATCCAAAAGATCCCAGACGTGCTCAATGGAATTAAGATCTGAGCTCTTCGCTGGCCATGGCAGAACACTGACATTCCTGTCTTGCAGGAAATCCCACACAGAGCGAGCAGTATGGCTGGTGGCATTGTCATGCTGGAGGGTCATGTCAGGATGAGCCTGCAGGAAGGGTACCACATGAGGGTGGGGGGATGTCTTCCCTGTAACACACAGGGTTGAGATTGCCTGCAATGACAACAAGCTCAGTCTGATGATGCTGTGACACACCGCCCAAGACCATGACGGACCCTTCATCTCCAAATCGACCCCGCTCCAGAGTACAGGCCTTGGTGTAACGCTCATTCCTTCAACGATAAACGTGAGAAAAACCATCACCTCTGGTGAGACAAAACCGTGACTCGTCAGTGAAGAGCACTTTTTGCCAGTCCTGTCTGGTCCAGCAGCAGTGGCTTTGTGCCCATATGCGACGTTGTTGCCGGTGATGTCTGGTGAGGACCTGCCTTACAACAGGCCTACAAGCCCTCAGTTCAGCCTCTCTCAGCCTATTGTGGACAGTCTGACCACTGACGGAGGGATTGTGCGTTCCTGGTGTAACTCGGGCAGTTGTTGAAGCCATCCTGTACATGTCCCGCAGGTGTGATGTTCAGATGTACCGATCCTGGGCAGGTGCTGTTACACGTGGTCTGCCACTGCGAGGACGATCAGCTGTCCGTCCTGTCTCCCTGTAGAGCTGTCTTAGGCGTCTCACAGTACGGACATTGCAATTTCTTTAGTGTCCTAAGTTTTCATAACTGTGACCTTAATTGCCTACCATCTGTAAGCTTTTAGTGTCTTAACGACTGTTCCACAGGTGCATGTTCATTAATTGTTTATGGTTCATTGAACAAGCCTGGGAAACAGTGTTTAAACCCTTTACAATGAAGATCTGTGAAGTTATTTGGATTTTTACGTATTATCTTTGAAAGACAGGGTCCTGAAAAAGGTTTAGTTTACAATATGAATTAGTTAATAGCAATTACTATTTATAATTAATCAAATCATTTGTGAGCCCACCATTGATCAAAATAATTGAGTAAAACACTTAGATATGGAAAGTAATCTGACAATGGGTAGTTTCTGCACGCAGGCTTGTTTGTTTTTTCCAGAAACCAAAGATAATATGAGGAGACAAGGTGAGTTTGGTCTGTTTATAGTATGCATGATGAAGGGGGGGGGGGGGGGGGGGGGTCCGTTCACATCCCACCATTCACTTACGGAAGTTCTCAAAAAATGAGTGAACTCATTTTGTTATAACATCTTTGGTCCATCAGAGTATTACGTGAAACCCAGAATGCATTGTATGTCAGCAAACATGGCTCCACACATAGCTGGAATTAGCTTAGCTCATCATAATCAGTACTTAAAAAAAAGATTTTACACACACAATATTTGTCCATTACAATCTATGCAAGAATCGGAATACATGTTTTGTCACCAGTACTTGAAAACATGTGAATAAAAGAGTAAATATATAAATAATTACCACACAAAACATTTTCTGATAGTGATTTATTGATATAAGTGCAGAGTGCCGGCAGTCAATCACATAACCTCTCACTCCCACTCTGAGACATTCAGTGTTGTTGTTTACTTATGTAGTTAGTGAGCTAAGCTGTAGCATTAGCCATGTCTTTCAAAAGGAGATAACTAACAAATGCACAAATTCTGGAGATTTTTTAAAATTCTGACTATGAGTCTGAATGTGAAAGTCAGGAATCAGATTCTGACAGTGACAGTGAAGAGAAGCCCCCCAACCTTGTAGCTATTGAGAACCCTGAATCTGAGGACCCCTTGTCCACTGACGAAGTCCCAGGTCCCTTTGAAGATGCTGGTGGTGATGGAGGCAGACCGACAGTGGATGAAGTAGCTGGAAGGCCGCCAGCCATTTCACCTCTCCTGGCCCTGCTGTTTGCTTTGATGAATCCCAGTCTTGAGCGCAAAGCCCCTCACCATTTCCATCTGAGGTAGAGTGCTTCAAGTTGTTTCTGACACAGGAGCTGGTGGGAGACATAGTAGAGGAGACCAATCACTATGCCTTAGAGTTGCAGGAGAAGCGAAAGCCCCAGGAGTGAGGGGAAAACTCGCTAGATGGGTGAGAACCACAATTAGTGAAATGTATACCTTCCTGGCGACAGTCCCTCTCATGGGAATAGTAAAGAAGAACTCTCTAAGAGAATCCTGGAGCACAGATCCTATGTTTGTTCATCCAACCACCACCAATACTGCAATAAAATATATGACTATTACTATTATGTGTTGTCTTGGTGTGTTTCCATCCAGTAAAACTGTTAAGGAGTGTATACTAGGATACAAAGGCCGCCCTCAATCTTCAGCTCCAACGATGTCCAGCTCCAGTTCCAGGTCTGATATTGGCAAATACTGTGTGTGTGTGTGTGGTTTCTGAAAGTACAGAATAGTGAGGAATTATTAGTAATTAGAATACAATATCAGGATATAACAATAAAACAATATTACAAAGAAGTGACATAATAAACACTGCTATAAACATAACATATTGCATTGACAAAATCACACATTTGAGTTATAACGGTAAGAAACAGTAACTGCTGAGCTCCACAAGTGGAAAGGGCAGGGCAGAACAGAGCTATGCTAAATTGGACAAATGAAACCAA
The DNA here is from genome assembly GCF_002021735.2 of Oncorhynchus kisutch. Taxonomy (NCBI): domain Eukaryota; kingdom Metazoa; phylum Chordata; class Actinopteri; order Salmoniformes; family Salmonidae; genus Oncorhynchus; species Oncorhynchus kisutch. Next base: position 37,403,153 of record NC_034183.2, read on the forward strand.
ACCACAGTCATACATTTAATGTTTTATTTAACTAGGCAAGTCATTTAAGAACAAACTATTATTTACAATGGCAGCCTACACCGGCCAAACTCGGACAACGCTAGGCCAATTGTGTGCCGCCCTATGGGACTCCCAATTACGAACGGTTATTATACAGCCTGGAATCAAACCAGGGTGTCTGTAGTGATGCCTCTAGCACTGAGATGCAGTGTCTTAGACCGCTGCGCCACTTGGGAGTCATAAGGCCTGGGTAGCTTCAAAACACAACACAAGCTAATACTTCTGACGCAATTAGCATCGTTTTACAGAGCTAATAGAAGAATGTAGCTAGTTACATAAGCACGATTTAATATAACACCATAAAGGTTATGAAATGAGTAAAGTTACCTTGCGGTATCCGCGGTTATAAGGAATATACACAAATATATTATACTCCATACATACAGTGAGCTACAGTAGAAACAACATAACACGACATACAGAAACTATTATAACGTAATAAGGCAGAAACGCACACATTTCCAAAGTTATTATTAGTAATGAAAACAACAATGACTGCGATGCGGGCACCGACTGAAAATGTGAACACGTGTGCAGATCCTGTTCTGACGGGAGATGCGCAAATGTCTGCAGACTTGAACTGCACAAACAATTGGGAAGTGCTTGGGGAATTTTGTCCGGGTGAGAAATTCCCCCCAAAATAAATCAAGTATGAAAAGGTTAAAGTAATGATGGACTGTCATTTCTCTTTGCTTATTTGAGCTGTTCTTGACATAATATGGGCTTGGTCTCTTACCAAATAATAATCTTCTATATACCACCCCTACCTTGTCACAACACAACTGATTGGCTCAATACGCAGTAAGAAGGAAATAAATTCCACAATTAACTTTTACCAAGGCACACCTGTTAATTGAAATGCATTCCAGGTGACTACCTCAAGAAGCTGGTTGAGAGAATGCCAAGAGTGTGCAAAGCTGTCATCAAGGCAAAGGGTGGCTACCTTGAAGAATCTCAAATATAAAATATATTTTGATTTGTTTAACACTGTTTTGGTTACTACATGATTCCATATGTGTTCTTTCATAGTTGTGATGTTCTCAATAATATTCTACAATGTGGAAAATAGTACATATAAAGAAAAACCTTGAATGGGTAGGTGTGTCCAAACCTTTGGCAGGTACTGTGTATATATATATCATATATATACACAGTATATATCATCACCCTGACCACACCATCCCCACTGTCAAACATGGTGGTGGCAGCATCATGGTTTGGGCCTGCTTTTCTTCAGCAGGGACAGGGAAGATGGTTAAAAATGATGGGAAGATGGATGGAGCCAAATACAGGACCATTCTGGAAGAAAACCTGATGGAGTCTGCAAAAGACCTGAGACTGGGACGGAGATTTGTCTTCCAACAAGACAATGATCCAAAACATAAAGCAAAATCTACAATGGAATGGTTCAAAAATAAACATATCCAGGTGTTAGAATGGCCAAGTCAAAGTCCAGACCTGAATCCAATCGAGAATCTGTAGAAAGAACTGAAAACTGCTGTTCACAAATGCTCTCCATCCAACCTCACTGAGCTCGAGCTGTTTTGCAAGGAGGAATGGGAAAAAATGTCAGTCTCTCGATGTGCAAAACTGATAGAGACATACCCCAAGCGACTTACAGCTGTAATCGCAGCAAAAGGTGGAGCTACAAAGTATTAACTTAAGGGGGCTGAATAATTTTGCACGCCCAATTTTTCCGTTTTTGATTTGTTAAAAAAGTTTGAAATATCCAATAAATGTCGTTCCACTTCATGATTGTGTCCCACTTGTTGTTGATTCTTCACAAAAAAATACAGTTTTATATGTTTATGTTTGAAGCCTGAAATGTGGCAAAAGGTCGCAAAGTTCAAGGGGGCCGAATACTTTCGCAAGGCACTGTACACACTATATACAGTTTATGGACACAGTATATTTTACAGTTCATTAGTTATATTTGGATTTTAGTCCAATCCTTCAGCTACCCTGAACACCATCCAGTTTTTTTATTTGCCATATATTTTTCAACTCTGCTGTGATGTTTCACAAAAGTTCTGAACCTTTCAATTCTCATAGTTTCTACAGATTGTTAATTAAAGATAAACATTTTTGTAAGTATTATTATACTACTGATCAATTGACTTTTCAGATCACCCAGCAGTGCTATTTGCAGAGTTAACTCCAGGTAAATGTCGCAATTCTTCAGACATTCCTGAACCTGGAACAGTTGTCATTTTTTGGGTCTTGAAATGAAACTGGTATACTTTTTTCTTTATCACAATTTTCTTTAACTCATTTTTTTTTTCAACGCAGAGCTGACAGTGAAGTTCCTTACTTTCTCCCCATTCCACTTGCTCCATCCATTTTTGCAGTAATGCTGCAATTAGTTGGTTGTAATTTTGGATGGAGCAGACATTTCCATATATTTTTGTTAACTGCACATGTGACATAACTCTACCAGTCCTATTGATGACATAATTTACAAAGATTCAACTTTTTTTTTTTTTACTAATCCATTTTTTTTAATTTATTTAACAATTAGTATACTTGAGATTAACCATAATATTTGTTGTTGTCACTTTCTGACCTGTATTTCCTTTGTTTTGTCATTATTTAGTATGGTCAGGGCGTGAGTTGGGATGGGCAGTCTATGTTTGTTTTTCTATGATTTGGGTATTTCTATGTTTCGGCCTAGTATGGTTCTCAATCAGAGGCAGGTGTCATTAGTTGTCTCTGATTGAGAATCATACTTAGGTAGCCTGGGTTTCACTGTGTGTTTGTGGGTGATTGTTCCTGTCTCTGTGTTTTGCACCAGATAGGGCTGTTTTGGGTTTTCACGTTTTTGTTAGTTTGTTCATTTGAAGTGCTTTATTAAACATGAATCAAAATAACCACGCTGCGCTTTGGTCAGCCTCTCCTTCAAGTCAAGAAAACCGTTACAGTTGTAATATGTGTTCTGTTTTTTTCTGGTGGATTAAACTGAAATAGCAATCAACTTTCTGCAGTTTATTTTAAAACTAGCGATATTTTGGAGATTATTTGATTTTCAAATAACCGAAAGTGAGAGGTTGTAATCTGAATAAAGGGAAAAGGCCACAGTGTGAGCTTTTCTAAATAATCTGCTAGAGAACCCGTTTGGGTTTAAGTATAGCTTTTGTATGACTGAAGCCTTTAGTGGGAGATCTAATGCTTTAATATTTAATCATTTCTGTCCTCCGAATTCATATTCATTATATAAATAGGCCCGTTTAATCATTACACATAAAATGGAATATTCTTTACGCATATAATTTAAAAAACAAGTTGTTAGGTGTAGGCAGGGCCATAAGAAAATAAGTAAACTGCAATATGACTAAAGAGTTCATCAGGGTGATTTTTCCTCAAATAGACAGGTATTTTCCTTTCCATGGTAGATCTTATTTATTTTTGCTAAATTCCTTTTAAAATGTATTTTAGTGAGATCATTTTTCTTTAGGGATATGAATACAGAGTATGTCCACTTCATTGTCAGACCAGTTTATTGGTAAACTACAAGATAATGTAAAAGTTTCTTGTTAACAAACTATAGTTTTGGCAAGTCGGTTAGGACACATCTACTTTGTGCATGACACAAGTAATTTTTCCAACAATTGTTCACAGACAGTTTATTTCACTTATAATTCACTGTATCACAATTCCAGTTGGTCAGAAGTGTACATACATTAAGCTGACTGTGCCTTTAAGCAGCTTGGAAAATTCCAGAAAATGATGGCATTGCTTTAGAAGCTTCTGGTTCATCATTGGGAGCAATTTACAAAGGTCTGAAGATACCACGTTCATCTGTACAAACAATAGTACGCAAGTATAAACACCATTGGACGACGCAGCCGTCATACCGCTCAGGAAGGAGACGCATTCTGCCTCCTAGAGATGAACGTACTTTGGTGCGAAAAATGCAAATCAATCCCAGAACAACAGCAAAGGACCTTGTGAAGATGCTGGAGGAAACAGGTACAAAAGTATCTTTATCCACAGTAAAAACGAGTCCTGTATTGACATAACCTTCCAGCAAGGAAGAAGCCACTGCTCCAAAACCGCCATAAAAAAGCCAGACTACGGTTTGCAACTGCACATGGGGACAAAGATCCTACTTTTTGGAGAAATATCCTCTGGTCTGATGAAACAAAAATAGAACTGTTTGGCCACAATGACCATTGTTATGTTTGGAGGAAAAAGGGGGAGGCTTGCAAGCTGAAGAACACTATCCCAACCGTGAAGCATCAGGTTGGCAGCATCATGTTGTGTGGGTGCTTTGCTACAGGAGGGACTGGTGCACTTCATAAAATAGATGGCATCATGAGGAGGAAAATGACGTGGATATATTGAAGCAATATCTAAAGACATCAGTCAGGAGGTCACAAAGGGGTCTTCCAAATTAACAATGACCCCAAGCAAAAATCCAAAGTTGTGGCAAAATGTCTTAAGAACAACAAGTCAAGGTACTGGAGTGGCCATCACCAAGCCCTGAGTGTGTGCGAGCAAGGAAGCCTACAAACCTGACTCAGTTACACCAGCTCTGTCAGGAGGAATGGGCCAAAATTCACCCAACTTATTGTGGGAAGCTTGTGGAAGGCTACCTAAAACGTTTGACCCAAGTTAAACAATTTAAAGGCAATGCTACCAAATACTAATTGAGTGTATGTAAACCCACTGGGAAAGTGATGAAAGAAATAAAAGCTGAAATAGATCATTCTCTCTACTATTATTCTGACATTTCACATTCTTAAAATAAAAGTGGTGATCCTAACTGACCTAAAACAGGGAATTTTTACTAGGATTAAATATCAGGAATTGTGAAAAACTGAGGTTACATGTATTTGGCTAAGGTGTATGTAAACTTCTGACTTAAAATGTAAGAAAAAGAGATACAAGTAACAAGTAATTGAAGAGCTGCAGTGAAATAACAACAGCGAGACTATACACAGGGGGTATCGATACAGAGTCAATGTGAAGGGGCACCGGTTATTTGAGGTAGTATGTACATGTAGGTAGAGTTATTAAAGTGACTGTGCATAGATGACAACAGAGAGTAGCAGTGGTGTAGAGAAGGGTTGGGGGGGGCACTGCAAATAGTCTGGGTAGCCATTTGACTAGATGTTCAGTCCTGTATGATCTTAAGTATGCTCCCTGTAATCTCTCTCCCTATCTTCTGAATCACGCTTTAGATTGGCGCTTTGTTGCGTTCTTTTGTGGGACTAGAAAAAAATGCCTGGAACTTAAAATAACATTATTAAACAGTTCCTATGCTTTTAAAATAACAGTTCTGTTCCAGAATAGTATCGATCACATTTTTGTTGTAATGGTTCTGATCTTCAATCCGGTTCCAACCAATGCCCCTGATAATAGATCTAGGATTGTACTCAATCACAATTTTAACTCCATCTCCCTCTCTCTCTCTCTCCCACACATCCCACACACACAGGCACACATTGTAGTTTTAAACAAGTGTTGTAACGATGCTCTTATGTGGTTGCATACTGTATGTGTTAACTGTTGTTAATTCTATTGTTAATTATGTTGTTCATTTGTAGTTAATGTTGTCACCAATTTGAGTAAATGTATTTCATGTACAAATGTATTATTTTTCTTACATTTAGATGTCAGGGAGATTTTACTGTAAATGTACAGCATTATCCTGGCACCAGAGTTAATACTGTAATTTTGCTGTACAGCAGAGATACTGTAATATATTTCACAGTGAAAGTTTCATTTTAAAGACCATAACAATCATAGTGACATCTACAGCATACGAACAATGTCTGACTAATGTTGTATTATAATGACCGGTACAATTAAACGTGTAGGCCCTCATCCATAATGACAGCTCCCTCAAATTGTATTACAATTTCCACATTTAGATATACCAAATTGAATGGAGACTTGACTAAACCATACAAGCTGTCAGTCCTTCTCAGTACTGTATAAACTTAAGTAACCTCGACCAGAGTTGACAGGTAGGACCCATTTGGTTTGACTGACGTACAGTAGGTAGTTGGTGCCATTAGCCAAATGCACACACACGGGCACACGCATGCACATACACGCATGCATGTGGACACACTCACACAAACGCATGCATGAAAGCACACACACAGTAACATAGGGAGGCCTTGAAGGAACCGAGGGAGGGAGAGAGAGAGGTGATCCCACACAAACTGCCACCTCAGCAACTTCCTCAGTGCTTTTCTACCACTTTCCTACCTTTCCCTCCTAATTTCTCTTTCTCCCAGAGTTCACAGTGTTCCAATCTGGTCTGGACAGCTTGTTTTTGAGTCGTAGCTGTCACTGACGTCTAGAAGTAAAATGCACATTGGGTCTCTCGAGGTGAGAGGGGGCCGGTCATGTTTCGCTTCCTATGCTCCTCTCCATACCCCTCTCCTCCTTCATCCTCCCTCTTTCTCTCCCAGTCTCTCAAGTCAGGTTTAGCTCCATTACTCCTCAAAACATACCCCCTCCTCCACCACTCCTCTCCCGCAGGGGCGTTTCTATGATTTTTTTTAAGGAGGGGGGGGAGACTAAGCACCAGGGGTGGCCATGGGAAATCAGAAAATTGTTTCACAAATAGCATTGAAAACTGGCTGAAACTGCAATGCATTGTATTGAAAAACAGTTTCAGCTGTTAATTAGAAGATATGATATATATGGCTATAGGATGGTCTAGAGCCCACCACCTTACCCAAATGAGCAGTCATTGGTCTATTATAATCAGATCACATTGTGACATCATGATGTGTGCCAAACGTTCCATCCCACCTGAACTTCCAGGATTTTGTTTCACTTTAAAATGTATGTCAAACAAAAACCAATGTTTGCAAAGTTAAACAAACCATACAACTTTACGCACAAGGACTACTTTTAACGAAGCAGTGCTTTTTACAAAAACATTTACAGATATATATATATATATATAACCCTTTTGAGGTTCTATTTGGAACTAAGAAGGGTTCATTGGGACCTTAACTCCAGAGGGATCTGCAATGGTGACAGAGTGGTTGTATTAGTTGCATTTACCACCTTTATGAGAGTGTAGGACTAGTCACATGAATAGGACAACAAACAAAATGTTGTTCTACTATATATATACCGGGGGTATCGTCGGACGGGGCCACAGTGTCTCCCAAACCCTCCTGTCTCAGCCTCCAGTATTTATGCTACAGTAGTTTATGTGTCGGGGGGCTAGGGTCAGTCTGTTATATCTGGAGTATTTCTCCTGTCATATCTGGTGTCCTGTGTGAATTAAAGTATGCTCTCTCTAATTCTTTCTTACTTTCTCTCTCTCTCTCGGAGGACCTGAGCCCTAGGACCATGCCTGATGACTCCTTGCTGTCCCCAGTCCACCTGGCCATGCTGCTGCTCCAGTTTCAACTGTTCTGCCTGCGGCTATGGAACCCTGACCTATCCACCGGATGTGCTACCTGTCCCAGACCTGCTGTTTTCAACTCTCTAGAAACAGCAGGAGTGGGAGAGATACTCTGAATGATCTGAATGACATTTACTCCTGAGGTGCTGACCTGTTGCACCCTCGACAACCACTGTGATTATTATTATTTGACCCTGCTGGTCATCTATGAACATTTGAACATCTTGGCCATGTTCTGTTATAATCTCCACCCGGCACAGCCAGGAGAGGACTGGCCACCCCTCATAGCCTGGTTCCTCTCTAGGTTTCTTCCTAGGCTTTGGCCTTTCTAGAGAGTTTTTCCTAGCCACCGTGCTTCTACACCTGCATTGCTTGCTGTTTGGGGTTTTAGGCTGGGTTTCTGTACAGCACTTTGAGATATCAGCTGATGTAAGCTTTATAAATACATTTGATTTGATATATTTCAAAATATAAAAAAATTCATTAATGATTCATGCAACTTGGTTTATTCTGGCACAAAGAACCATCATTATATTTGTACTTATCATTACACATCATTACACATACTTTTCTAGACATTGGATGAAGTCAGTATATTTAGGGGGGCTTTAATTTGACCAAAAAAACACTCCAGGACTATTCATAGATAGAATGATAAGAGGAGTATTTATCAACAATCTAAAAACCGTACTGCCATGTATACAAAATGTATGAGAAATGAGTTTCACCGTATATTTTCCAAGAGAATCTTAGCTCGAAAAACATAACTTTGAAGATATGAAGAATTGCTTCAGTAGAAGACTAAACAAAATGTTCTTGTTTTTTACTTGACATCCTACTCTTTAAAGGTCCAAATGTATACCGTTTCCTTGCAGAGAATAGCTTATAGCTAGCGAGATGGTTCATGGGTTTATTGCTACATTCTTAGGAATGGATTGAAATTTACAGAATGGGTACCTAGAGGAACATGGGAGAGGGTCAAGTATTTTTTTTAAAAATCTAGTCCAGTGGAGGGTCATGTATTTTGTAATTGATGAAATTTAAAATACTTAGTGTTTTATAATTAGTTGCTTAGGTTATATACTGTATTGTGCCAGATGCCGCCCGTCATCTCTGATTCTCTACTGGGCGCCTATAGGCTATTTGGTTTGGTCTCAATCAAATGATCCATAGAATATAAACTATAGGCTATGATGTGCATGTAAGCATAGAGCTCTGCTCTTGCTGATCAAAACCTTTTTTATATGCTGCCTAACTAGTGCTGTGTTGTGCTGTGTAGGCCTACGGTTATTTATTAGGCCTAGTCAAATTCTATATATTGTGCAGGGACTAGCCTATAACCTATGTTCTGTTCAGTTTGAGAAGGACAGTGCTAAGACGAGAAGGAAGACCGGAGGTCATCTTTGATAACTAGGTACCACTTTAATTGATTTTTTATTTTAAAAAACAATATGTTTCTTTCCCATTAAGTATTTATCAGAGTTATTGACCTCATTGACCGCAAGATTTGAGTAACTTACATTGTGGTGCTGAAAAGTGAAGCAGTCGCGGCATCATTTACTCGGAAATGGACAGCTCACTGGGCTGAAATTAGGCAAATTCAAGTAGGCATAATTCATTTCAAGCATCTTCATTTTGATTAGACTTTTACTTTGTGTTGGAGCCTACTATTTCTTCTTCTTCCTTCCTGAGAAATAAAAGGTAGGATAACCTGTTTGACAGACGAAAGTAGGCTATATGCTACTATATACATAGATTTGTCTACTAACTCCTCCACAGACCATGCACTCGTGAAATAGTCTACCTCCGTGTCAGTAAAGGGCTGTTAAATTAAAACCAGGACTCAAGTTTAGGGGGTATATATATAAGAGGGTATGACATAGGTCTACCTTTTATTAAATAAAATGGTAAAAAGTTTAAGATTTTGAAGAAGATTTAGCATTTATGATTATATAAACTGATATATAACAGCATTTTGGTCCGCAATGCTAGAAACAATCTGTAAAAAACCTGGGAAAGACGATGCATATGGGGATATCATTGTTTCATTACTTTGACATTCAGAGGCTGAGCCTATCAATTGATTAAGCTATTCACATTCTGTAAAATAGAACATGTTTAAACCCAGACAGATTCTTAGGGAAACACTTGTGACACCTTCTCTCGTTGGGTTAAGCAACTGCAGAAGAGTAGTAACCAGCTTACAAAGCTTACATTGTTCTGCATCGGTAGGACTACTGTCTTGGGCGGAAAGGTAGGCCTAACATTTGAAAGTACCATGTTCAGATTCCTAATGACGTCTCAGATTTAATTATTTGCCAACAGGGACAGCTTCGTCGCAAACAAGACACACTGATTTGGCATTGGAGAAATATAATAATAAGAACACATAGGCCCATCTCTCTGTCCATTCTTAGCCTGTTATTTCAGTCATTTGTTTGGTATTAAAAAGATTCTGCTAATATGTAAAATTACGTAGAATTGCATTAAATTTGTATAAATGGATATTTATTCTCGGACCTGCAAATATGATGATAGATTCATGCAATGCTTTTACAATAAATTAGATTTTTCCACCCCTACTCTTGTCCACGGTGGTCTGTGAACCCACAAACTTCTGGCCTGCAGCCCTGTACATTATCAAAATGCCTGTATTGTCATGTGATGCTTGCAGGACGAATAACAGTTTCTAAAATGGCATATCTAGGCTCTGGCCTGTCCCAGTAGTAAAGAAAACAGTAAAGAAGGGAGGGCCATCCATTTTAATTTCAGAGAGGTCTGGTTTTCTCCATGTAACCCTCAGTATAAATAACATTCATTCCCATTTTATTTAACCAGGCAAGTCAGTTAAGAACAAATTCTTATTTTCAATGAGGGCCTAGGAACAGTGGGTTAACTGCCTGTTCAGGTGCAGAACAACAGATTTGTACCTTATCAGCTCGGGGGTTTGAACTCGCAACCTTCCGGTTACTAGTCAAACGCTCTAACCACTAGGCTACCCTGCTGCCCCATAGCAGCTACCCCATCACAGCTACCCCATCACAACCCAAAATATAAGGTTGTTATATTCCAATACAAATTAAAACAAACCATTTATAGCTTGAAAATGAATGGCAGGAAAACACTAACGGTAGCTAGCTAGCTTGTAAACTATCCTCCTAGCTCATTTGTTGAAGTTAGCTAACATTAGCAAGCTGCTAGCTAGTTAGTTCATTATTTAGCCCCACAGCATAATTTAGCTAATGTTCATCCAAAATTTGCCTTCCATAATATACATAATACCCCAGTTTCCCCCATCCCCAATCTGGCCAATCACACACCCTCCCCCTCTCTTCCAATGGCAGTGAGGTCCCCAGTTGATTGACAGCTCACTCATCAGCAGGGACGTGTGCAGCCTATTGAAATACTTATCATCAATAATTCAACCATACCTCTCTCCCTCCCTCCTCTTCCCCTCTCCTACCCCTCCTCCTTTTCCTCCCCCCTCCTCTCTGCCCCTCTATCCTCCTACCCCACTGTTGAATAACATGGCAGCTGAAGGATTTTGTGCAATACATAAGAGAAAATGAATGAATTAAATAATATCCTACACCACCATGAGGTGGAATAACCTTCAAAACTGATACATACACCTGGAGAATGGTTGGCTGTGTTCGTGGAATCAAATTTCAAATGATTTTTCTGTCAGATTTATGGTAAATGGGAACTCTAGAATGAGTTAGAGTCGTACAACAGGGGATTAGCATAATAGGCTAGCCAAACATTCACCAAGCCCCCATATAACTAAAGAGTTACTCTCCTCCTACTTACTGCACACTATGTCTATAAAAAGTATTTTAAGGAGGTCAAAGTTTTCTACAATGGAGGAGTTGTTTGTTTTTGTTTTATTTATTGTTTTCCAATGTGAACAACATGATTCCCAAACCATCCACCCATCTATCCCTCCTTTCTCTCTTTCTTAATTTTCTACCTTTTTAACTTCTGTTAACCCCTCCAAACCTGGCCCTTATCTGTTCCTAAATCCAGGAATCAGAAAAGGGGCCAAAATGAAGCTTTGGGCCAAGGAGGGTCGGCTGAGAAGAATCATGGGACTTATCGTGGAGCACACTCGGGTATTGTGGGGGATTTGAAGGGGGAGCGTGGCGGACACGGGAGTGGATCAGCCTGTGACATCATTAACCATGTGGATCCTCAATCCGCTTGACTTTCTGGGATTTCTGTAAACCAGTCAGGGATGGAGGGATGGGAGGAAGGAATGGGAGGGGGACAGGGCAATTGGGGGAGGAGAGTGGAGGGAGGAGGAAGACAGGGGGAAAGGGGAGTGAGTTTAGGAAGTGTTGTATAGAGCCTGCAGACATGTGATGAGACAAACATCCCAGAGTCACCATAAGACTTTGCACAAATGTTCTGTATCTGCTGAAACACACAAAAGGCTTAGGTCTACTTTTTGCATATAAAATTACAGTGACTCCAAAAGTATTGGGAAAGTGGCAATTTGTTCATTTGTTTTGGCTCTGTATACTAGGACGTTGGATTTGAAATGATTCAATGACTATGAGGTTAAGGTGCAGAATGTCAGCATTAATTGGAGGATATTTTCATCACTGATTCTATTCTTAGATAATATAATGTATACATGCACACCAAGGTAATTCTTTGTCAGGCCTCATCTTAAATCCAACCAAATCAAAATGTATTGGTCACATACACATATTAAGCTGAATTTATTGCGGATGTAGTGAAATGCTTTTGTTTCTAGCTCCAACACTGCAGTAGTATCTAACAATTCACAATGATACACACACATCTAAAAAGCAAAAGAATGGAATTAAGAAATATATAAATATTAGGATGAGCAATGTCAGAGTGACATTAACTAAAATACAGTAGAATACAGTATATACATAATATGAAATGAGTAAAGCAGTACGTAAACATTATTAAAGTGACTACTGCCTCTAAGTTGCAGGGTTGAGTAACTGAGTGGTAGCTGACAAGTGATGGTTATTTAACAGACTGATGGCCTTCAGACACAAGCTGTTTTTCAGTCTCTTGGTCCCAGCTTCAATTTACCTGTACTGACCTCGCCTTCTGGATGGTAGCTTGGGTGGTTGATGTCCTTGAGGATCTTTGTGGCCTTCCTGTGATATCGGGTGATGTACGTGTCCTGGAGGTCAGGCAGTGGGGCCCCGGTGATGCATTAGGCTGACCGCACCAAATCAAATCAAATGTATTTATATAGCCCTTTGTACATCAGCTGATATCTCAAAGTGCTGTACAGAAACCCAGCCTAAAACCCCAAACAGGAAGCAATGCAGGTGTTGAAGCACGTTGGCTAGGAAAAACTCTAGAAAGGTCAAAACCTAGGAAGAAACCTAGAGAGGAACCAGGCTATGAGGGGTGGCCAGTCCTCTTCTGGCTGTGCCGAGTGGAGATTATAACAGAACATGGCCAAGATGTTCAAATGTTCATAAATGACCAGCATGGTCGAATAATAGGTCTGGGACAGATAGCACGTCCGGTGAACAGATCAGGATTCCATAACCGCAGGCAGAACAGTTGAAACTGGAGCAGCACCACCCTCTGGAGACCCCTGCGGTTGCGGGCGGTGCAGTTGCCGTACCAGGCGGTGATACAGTACAACAGGCTGCTCTCAATTGTACATCTGTAAAAGTTTGTGAGGGTCTTAGGGGCCAAGCCAAATTTCATCAGCCTCCTGAGGTTGAAGAGGCACTGTGGCGCCTTCTTCACCACACTGTCTGTGTGGGTGGACCATTTCAGATTGTCAGTGATGTGTATGCCGAGGAACTTGAAGCTTTCCAAATTCTCCACTGCAGTCCCGTCGATGAAGTCCACGATCAGCTCATTTGTTTTGTTGACTTTGAGGGATAGGTTATTTTCCTGGCACCACTGCGCCAGGGCCCTCACCTCCTCCCTGTACGCTGTCTCGTCATTGTTGGCAATCTGGCCTACTACTGTTGTGTAGTCTGCAAACTTGATGATTGAGTTGGAGGCGTGCGTGGCCACACAGTCATAGGTGAACAGGGAATACAGGAGGGGGCTGAGCACACACCCTTGTGTTGAGGATCAGCGAATGAGAGATGTTATTTAATACCTTCAACACCTCGGGGTGGCCCGTCAAGAAGTGCAGGACCCAGTTGCATAGTGCGGGGTCGAGACCCAGGGCCCCAAGCTTAATGATGAGCTTGGAGGGTACTATGGTGTTGAAGATGGAGCTATATTCAATGAACAGCATTCATACATAAGTATTCCTCTTGCACAGATGGGATAGGGTAGTGTGCTGTGCGATGGCAATTGCATCGTATGTGGATCTATTGGGAAGGTATGCAAATTGAAGTGAGTCTAGGGTTTCAGGTAAGGTAGAGGTGATATGATCCTTAACTACTCAAAGCATTTCGTGATGACAAAAGTGAGTGCTAAGTGGTGATATTCGTTTAGTTCAGTTACCTTTGCATTCTTGGGTACAAGAACAATGGTGGACATCATGAGGCAAGTGGGGACAGCAGACTAGGATAGGGAGAGATTGAATATGTCCGGAAACACTCCAGCCACCTGGTCTGCGCATGCTTTGAGGACGTGGCTAGGGATGCCGTCTGGGCCGGCAGCCTTGCGAGGGTTAACGCACTTAAATGTCTTACTCATGACGGCCACATAGAATGAGAGCACACAGTCATTGGTAGCGGGCCGAGTCGTTGGCACTGTGTTATCCTCAAAGCAGGTGAAGAAGGTGTTCAGCTTGTCCGGGAGCAAGACGTCGATGTCTGCAACGTGGCTGGTTTTCCCTTTTTAATGCGTGATTGTCTGTAGACCCTGCCACAAACATGTCATGTCTGTACTGACGTTTTGCCTGTTTGATTGCCTTACGGAGGGAATAACTACACTGTTTGTATTCGACCATATTCCCAGTCACCTTACCATGGTTAAATGCGGTGATTCGTGCTTTCAGTTTTGCGCGAATGCTGCCATCTATCCACGGTTTCTGGTTTGGGTAGGTTTTAACAGTCATAGTGGGAACAACATCCCCTATACACTTCCTGAGGATTCGGAACATATCCCAGTCCACATGATAAAAACTATTTTGAAGCATGGATTCTGATTGGTCAGACCAGCATTGAATAGACCTGAGCACGGGTGCTTCCTGTTTGAGCTTCTGCCTATAGAATGGGAGGAGCAAAATGGAGTCGTGATCAGATTTTTTAAAGGGCGGGGGAGGGCCTTGTAGGCATCCCGAAAAGGGGGAGTAGCAGGGGTCGGGCGTTTTTCCAGCACGAGGACTACAGTCCATGTGTTGATAGAACTTCGGTAACATTTGCCTCAAATTAGCTTTGTTAAAATCCCCAGTCACAATAAATGCGGCCTCAGGATATGTGTTTTCCAGTTTGCACAAAGTCCAGTGTAGTTATCTGAGGGCCGTCGAGGTATCGGCTTGAGGGGGAATATGCACGCTGTGACTATAATCGAAGAGAATTATCTTGGGAGGTTATACAATCGGCTTTTGATTCTAGGTCGGGTGAACAAAAGGACTTGAGTTTCTGTACGTTATCACAATCACACCATGAGTAGTTAATCATAAAACGTACACCATCGCCTTTCTTCTTCCCGGAGAGTTTTTTATTCCTGTCAGAGCGATGTGCTGAGAACCCAGCTGGCTGTATGGACGGGGACAGTATCTGGAGAGAGCCATGATTCCGTGAAACAGACTATTTTACAGTCTCTGATGTCTCTCTGGAAGGAGATCCTCACCCTGAGCTTGTCTACTTTATTTTCCATTAGCGAGCAATAAACTCTGAAGCGGTGGATGGTGTGCCCGCCTCCTGAGTCGGACAAGAAGTCCACTCCATATACCTCTTCTCCGCCAGCAGCGTCTTGGAGCAGCCTCTGGTATAAGTTCAATTTCCCTGGGGGGTAAGAACAAAGGATCCAATTCGGGAAAGTCATATTCCTGGTCGTAATTCTGGTGAGTTACCACTGCAGTTATATCAACTTGCTAGCTACTTCCAGAAATCTAAGTGAGAGAGAGAACAGCTCACTGAACATTACTCGCTCGAGCAGAGCTGGTTAGGCTGTTATGTTATCCAGTGCATTGGTGACTGCAACTGTGCTGTTAGATTGTCCGTCCGTAAATTCAGAGCATTTCGTATTCAGAGGGTTCACAACGGCAGTCAAGCACCCAAGCACCCAAGCTAACTGGCTAACTGGCTAGCCACTTCCAGACACATAATGAGAGAACACCGCACTCTGACCATTTTGCTCACTCTAGCAGAGCTGGTTAGGCTGTTTTCATGTTATCCAGAGAGTTGGTGACTGTAACTGTGCTGCTGGTAACACATTTTTTAAAAAATTTGTCGACGTTTACTGACACTGGCCATATTCAATGGGTGTTGAGCAGATTGAAAAATATGTTGTTCTGACCCTGAACAAGGCAGTTAACCCACTGTTCCTAGGCCGTCAGTGTAAATAAGAATTTGTTCTTAACTGAATTGCCCAGTTAATTTTTTTTTAAGTTTAAAAATATATCTTTCTTCACTCTCTGGCACACACACGAGAGTGCTCTGAAATCGGAGTAGATGACCAGACAGAATTTACAAACGTACCCGAACTGGTTACTTGGATGGAGTATTTGTTTAGACATGTAGCTAGCTAGCTAGGTAAACAATAAAGCATAATCACAACTCATAATGTTACTACCCTGCATTCATCTGCAGGTATCTAACCAACCAGGTTCAACATTAGCTAGGTAACATTAGGCTATCACTTGACAAGCAATTGGCTCTTTCTGGTAAAATTATGAATGTGTAATATCTGAAAATGTAGCTAGCTAGAATATCTTATCCATATACATCATTCATGGTTGGATGTGTCTCCTGTCGGATGCCATGGTTGCCCTTAGTTTGAAGATGTAATCCGGAGACAGGTGTTTTCTCCATCTCCTTAGCTATCATACTAAAATTCCACTGATTTCAAAACTCAGTCCTCCAGAAAGTGGAGAGCAACACTTACGCAATTTTAATACACAATAAAAAAAAATTAAAGCAGCATTAGACAGGATTACCAAGACACACCAACTAGCTCAAGTAGACAGTAGCATGCTATATGGAAGACCTATCCAAACTTATCTCTTGGCATGTGCAGCCCACTCATTATGTCAGCCAATCATGGCTAGCAGGAAGGTTGCTGACTTTTTATTTGGCTAAATCAACTAGCCTCGTAATTTAACAATTTTAATCATATTTACAGATGGCATACAAGTTATTAAGGCACATGAAGGTTCACATGTTCGAGAAGGCATTTCTGCCAAAAAACGCATTTTGATTAAAAAAAAGTTTATGTTCAAATGGCTCTCCTGTGAAGTAGCGACCTGAGACATACCCTTAGTTTCCTGAAATAGGTCACAAATGAGCTCTACAGTACAATTAGGCCTATGATATGGTTTGCAGTGC
The DNA here is from genome assembly GCF_002021735.2 of Oncorhynchus kisutch. Taxonomy (NCBI): domain Eukaryota; kingdom Metazoa; phylum Chordata; class Actinopteri; order Salmoniformes; family Salmonidae; genus Oncorhynchus; species Oncorhynchus kisutch. The sequence goes on from NC_034183.2 coordinate 37,420,049, forward strand.
CCTCCGTAATTATTGGGACAATTACTCCAAAAGTTTGGATTTGAAATCAAACCGCTTTCATTTGATGGGGAACCGTTTAGAAATTACACAATTTTTTGTACATAGTCCTCCCAATTTAGGGGAGCAAAAGTATTAGAACAAATCCACTTGTATGTGTATTAAAGTAGTAAAAAGTAAAGTATTTGGTCCCACATTCATAGCATGCAATGACTACATCAAGGTTGTGACTCTACAGATGTGTTGAATGCATTTGTTGTTTGTTTTGATTGTTTTTCAGATTATTATGTGCCCAATAGAAATGAGTGGTAAATAATGTATTGTGTCATTTTGGAGTCACTTTAATTGCTAATAAGAATATAATATGCTTCAAAACACTTCTACGTTAATGTGGATTCTACCATGTTTACAGATAATCCTGTTTGATATTTGTGCATAGATAACTTTCTCAGTCATCATTATTCAGGATTCAACCAGGATTATACATAATCATGGTAGCATCCACATTCATGTAGAAGTGTTTAGGAACATATTCTAATCTTATGTACAATAAAATGACTCCAAAAGGGTCACATTAGATTCTGTAGAAATGCCGGAAATGAACTTTAGATGCCCAGAACATTCTGAGTTGCACCCCTGGATAACACAGACAGTTTGGCAACACCTCTGAGCTCAAACACTTTCACTGTTTAATTATGACCGCACCAGCAGCTCTAATCTATAGCTTTGATCGAAATAGCCCTACAGATGTAGAATCTTAGTTTGCTACAGCAGAAAAACAATCCTGCTGCAACAGGAAATCATTAACTATGTGAATTATAATTATTGGACATTTTATGACTTTGATAAACAAGTAGAAGGTGTAGCTCTTACATACACACACACACACACACACACACACACACACAAAATACACCTTTGTCCACCAGTAAACACATACAGTCACTCACCCCCCAGGCACCATACTCCCTCATGTTTGTCAGTGTTGTGCTTATTATCTGTCAGCAGCTCTGTCCGGACCAGTTGGTTGATGGTTGGAGTTTGTTGAGGTGTTGTTTTTTTTCTCCTGTTGTTAGTCTCCGTGTTAATTACTAATCTCACGGTCCAGCGGCAGAAGCTAACGGTGCTAACTCCCTCTCGCTAATGAGGGGGAAACCAGACAAACAGACAGGATTTACGACCCAAAGCACACGCACACACTTGCACAGACTTGCACACACACACACACACACACAAGTGCATAGACGCTCACACACACACACACACGCACTCTCTCAAACAACAGATGCTGTATGTAAAAACACACACAATGCATACACACCATAAGCACAAGCATGGCGAAATGCTAGACCAGCGAAATCTAACCACCCCCCCCAGACCAGATGCACCTCCGCCAGAATCGAACAGACATTCGACTCACCCACTCCACCTACCCTGTTCCATCCTGTCTCTTCCTCCACAATTAATGACCCCACTGATGACCGAATCAGCGTTGGTGAGGCACGGAGTGGGGGGACCGTCTTAAGGGAGTTTGTATTGGAGTCAGGGGAGTGGAAGGTGTGTGTGTATAGGACGCGCTGAGTTAGGCAGCTCTGTTCTGGGTTCAGGTGATCAGTACTGTACATACAATATGGTACGCCTCAAGGGGACAGAGTGGTCCATGTGTCTGTATGCGTGTATAAGTTATTGTGTGTGTGTGTGTGTTGGAGGCAGACGCAGCAGTTTTAAACGCCAAGCACTAAGGGAGCAGTGATGGCCACCCATCAGCGTTTTTTCCCCGGTCATGTTCCGAGGCGAGGGGTAGCGGGGAAGGACGTTACCCCTCCTGTCCAGGACCTCCCCTCTCTCCCATCTAGGTTTTGAACAGAGGGTGGACGGTACACTGCCGTAGGGGTGCGTTTGCACCCACACTGATGAAGGAGAAGAGCCTTCTCTACAGAGAGTTAGAACAATGGAGGGGTTCAAACAAACTGCTGTTAGAGACGCAAACTACCATCTTTACTACAGCCTCCAGGCTGAGGCCTGTCTCTCTCTTTTTTATCCACCCATCTCTCTCTCTTTCTGTAGTCTATAGTTTGTCTTTCTCAAAATCTACCTTTGAGTGGCTCAAAGGGAGCCTGTGTCTTTTGTCAAAGAGACGTCAGTGATTCTATCCTCTTCGGCGCTTTGTGCGTTTGATTACACATGTTTATGTGTAGGAGGTTGTTTGCTCAGCCTTTCTTTGTGTTGTGTGTATGGAAGGTTGTGTGTGTGTGTATGCATATATACAGTATATATACCGGGTGTATACAAGGTGTGAGTGTTCTGTTAAACCTATTTGTTGCAGTGCAGACACAAGGTCTGTCTCAAATATACATACACATGATTAGCAGATGTTAGATGGTATAAAATACAGTATATACATATGAGATGAGTAATGTAGGATATGTAAACATTATTAAAGTGACATTATTTAAAGTGACTAGCGATACCTTTATTAAATACATTTATTAAAGTGGCCAGTGATTTGGTAGCCTAGTGGTTAGAGCATTGGACTAGTAACCGAAAGGTTGCAAGTTTGAATCCCTGAGCTGACAAGGTACAAATCTGTCGTTCTGTCCCTGAACAAGGCAGTTAACCCACTGTTCCTAGGCCGTCATTGAAAATAAAAATGTGTTCTTAACTGACTTGCCTAGGTAAAATAAAATGTTAGTGATGGCTGTTTAACAGTCTGATAACCTTGAGAGAGAAGCTGTTTTTCAGTCTCTTGGTTCCAGCTTTGATGCACCTGTACTGACCTCGCCTTCTGGATGATAGCGGGGTGAACAGGCAGTGGCTCGGGTGGTTGTAGTCCTTGATGATCTTTTTGGCCTTCCTGTGACATTGGTGTCCTGGAAGGCAGGTAGTTTGCCCCTGGTGATGCGTTGTGCAGACCTCTCCACACTCTGGAGAGCCTTGCGGTTGAGGGTGGTGCAGTTGCCGTACCAGGTTGTGATACAGGATGCTCTCAATTGTGCATCTGTAAAAGTTTGTCAGGGCTTTGGGTGACAAGCCAAATTTCTTCAGCTTCCTGAGGTTGAAGAGGCACTGTCGTGCCTTCTTCACCAAGCTGTCTGTGTGGGTGGACCATTCAAGGTTGTCAGTGAGGAACAAACTTCAACGATGAAACTTTCCACCTTCTCCACTACTGTCCCGTCGATATGGATAGGGGGGTGCTCCCTCTGCTGTTTCCTGAAGTCCTGATCATCTCCCTTGTTTTGTTGACGTTGAGTGAGAGGATATTTTCCCTGACACCACTCTCCCGAGGGCCCTCACCTCCTCCCTGTAGGCTTTCTCATCGTTGTTGGTAATCAAGCCTACCACTGTAGTGTCGTCTGCAAACTTGATGATTGAGTTGGAGACATGCATGGCCACTCAGTCGTGGGTGAACAGGGAGTACAGGTGTCTGTAAGTTACTGACCGCTGGAGGAAACATGTTACTGATGTTCGATTCCTCCATTCACGCAAAGCTTTCCATGACATCAATGCACAATTTCCACTAAAGTTGGCATTGTATATAGTGAATACCTCAGAATACAGTAAGGCCCTGTGTGTTAGGCCCCTAGGCCCTTACATACATCATACATGCACACTACATCAGGAGTGTATCACACAGAAACATTCAGACATACATACCCTGTCCTAATGTGTGTGTTTAGCTCCAGGTAACTGTATCTGTCTGTGTACTTTCTATCTCCCTCCATGTCAAAGATCCACACGTAAGTGAAACAGCCTCTGGGCGACAACAGACACACAGTGAAACACACAGTCAAAAACAAGTGTGTTTTAGTTAAAGTGAAATGCCTCAGTCTTCCACACACACAGCAAGCAATTGGTTACATATAAACCCTGAAGAAAGACAAACAGAGAGATTGAGAGTGAGACAGACAGACAGACGGATGGACGGACGGACAGATGAAATCAGAAAGAGGGAAAAGGAAAGGCAAGCTAAAGAATGAAAAATATGCCATAAAATTGCATCAATGTACTGTATCTTGTGTGCTTCAGCGATAATCTTCAGTTTATTTTTGTAGATCTGAAGTTATCAGTAAGTTAGCCCGGCTGTGTCAATATGTGAAGTTGCTCACATGTTCTCAGTGTTCTGTGACATTAGATGTTGTGCTTGATTCGTGTTTATGAGCCATAATGAATGCTCTGCATTCTCTCAACAGCCTGTGGTAGCATTGATGAGCTGGACTGAGTGCTGACACATACTATTCCATGAAAGGCTTGGTTATGACCATTGCATATTTCATTTCTCCATATTGACCCTTGCCCCCACATGCCAACACAGTTTGGCCTGAGGGGGAACCATATCATTGAATACGATAACATAGAGAGTCTGGCAACACCACTGTGCTCAAACTCATTCACGGTCCTATTACGGTCATGAGTCTCGACCGCTCTAGCAGCTCTAATCTATAGCTCTGATCAAAAGAGCCCTACAGATGTAGGATCTTAATTTGAGAAAATTATCCTGCAGCAACAGGAGATGTGAATTATTATGTGGATTATAAATAATGGACATATCTGTAGGGGTTGATACATTTTTCGTAAGGTAAAATCAAGTGGAAATTACAAACTTCAGAAGCCTTTAAACCTTAAATACACTGCAAGTATTAAATGTCCTGCATTGCAGGAAAGTTCTCCTGCAACAGGGTGATCAAATTAAGATCTGGTTAGTGCACTATATAGGGAATGTAGCGCTCTACATACATAGGAATAGGGTGCCATTACGAACACAGGCAAGGTCTAAGGACAGAACACCAGACCACTCTCTAAGGACTGTCCACTTCCTGATGAATAAAATATTTTATTGTTGTGATCGATGACCCTGCAGCCAATCTCTAACCACACGGTTACTGTCCCATGCTGTTGCAGTGTGCATTCTAGCCAATGAGGTGGCAGACTTGCATGTGAACAACAGGCAGAAATATTTATTCTTAAAGTTGGCAGAATCTCACGCACATCCACTTACACTGAGTGTACATAGCATTTAAGAACACTTGCTCTTTCCATGACATTGACTGGCCAGGTGAATCCAGATTAAAACTATGATCTCTTATTGATGTCACTTGTTAAATCAAATCAAATCAAATTGTATTTGTCCCATGTGCCGAATACAACAAGTGTAGACTTCACCATGAAATGCTTACTTACAAGCCCTTAACCAACAGTGCAGTTCAAGAAGAAGAAAATATTTACCAAGCAGACTAAAATAAAAAGCAATAATAAAAGTAACACAATAAGAATAACAATAATGAGGCTATATACAGGGGGCACCGGTACCGAGTCAGTGTGCAGGGGTACATTCTAGTTGAGGTAATCTGTACATGTAGGAGGGGGCGAAGTGACTATGCATAGGCAACAAACAAAGAGCGAGTGTACAAAAGGGAGGGGTGGGGGGGGGGCAATGTAAATTGTCCGGTGGCGATTTAATTAATGGTTCAGCAGTCTTATGGCTTGGGGGTAGAAGCTGTTGAGGAGCCTTTTGGTCCTAGACTTGGCGCTCCGGTACCGCTTGAAAACAGTCTATAACTTGGGTGACTGGAGTCTCTGACAATTTTAGGAGCTTTCCTCTGACACGCCTATTATATAGGTCCTGGATGGCAGGAAGCTTGGCCCCAGTAATGTATTGGGACGTTCGCACTACCATCTCTAGCGCCTTACGGTCAGATGCCGAGCAGTTGCCATATCAGGTGGTGATGCAACCAGTCAAGATGCTCTCGATGTAGAACCTTTTGAGGATCTGGGGACCCATGCCAAATCTTTTCAGTCTCCTGAGGGGGAAAACGTTTTGTTGTGCCCTCTTCACAACTGTCTTGGTATGTTTGAACCATGATAGTTCATTGGTGATGTGGACACCAAGGAACTTGAACTCTTGACCCGCTCCACTACATCCCGTTGATGTTAATGGGGGACTGTTCGGCCCGCCTTTTCCTGTAGTCCACGATCAGCTCCTTTGCCTTGCTCACATTGAGGGAGAGGTTGTTGTCCTGGCACCACACTGACAGTTCTCTGATCTCCTCCCTATAGGCCGTCTCATTGTCGTCGGTGATCAGGCCTACCACTGTTGTGTCGTCAGCAAACTTAATGATGGTGTTGGAGTCATGTTTGGCCACGCAGTCATGGGTGATCAGGGAATGCAGGAGGGACTAAGTACACACACATGAGGGGCCCCTACACACGCAGTAGGGGCCCCTACTCTTACCACCTGGGGTGGCCTGTCAGGAAGTCCAGGATCCAGTTGCAGTGGGAGGTGTTTAGTCCCAGAGTCCTTAGCTTAGTGATGAGCTTTGTGGGCACTATGGTGAGGAATGCTGAGCTGTAGTCAATGAAAAGCATTCTCACATAGGTGTTCCTTTTTTCTAGGTGAGAGAGGGCAGTGTGGAGTGCGATTGAGATTGCATCATCTGTGGATCTGTTGTGGCGGTATGCGAATTGGAGTGGGTTTAGGGTGTCCGGGAGGATGCTGTTGATGTGAGCCATGACCAACCTTTCAAAGCACTTCTTGACCTACGTGAGTGCCACGGTCAGTGCATGCTTTGAGTACACATCCTGGTAATCCGTCTGGCCCAGCGGCTTTGTGAATGTTAACTTGTTTAAAGGTTTTGTTCACATAGGCTACCGAGAGTGTTATCACACAGTCATCCAGAACAGCTGGTGCTCTCGTGCATGCTTCAGTGTTGCTTGCATCGAAGCGAGCATAAAGGCATTTCGCTCGTCTGGTAGGCTCTCATGACTGGGAAGCTCACGTCTGGGTTTCCCTTTATAGTCCGTAATAGTTTTCAAGCCGGTGAAGTAGGATTCAATCTTAATCCAGTATTGACGCTTTGCTTGTTTGATGGTTCATCTGAGGGCATAGCGGGATTTCTTATAAGCGTCTGGATTAGTCTCCCGCTCCTTGAAAGCGGCAGCTCTAGCCTTTAGCTCGATGCAGATGTTGCCTGTAATCCATGGCTTCTGGTTGGGATATGTACGTACAGTCACTGTGGGGACGACCTCATTGATGCACTTATTGATGAAGTCGATGACTGAGGTGGTGTACTCCTGCCATTGGATGAATCCCGGAACATATTCCAGTCTGTGGTAGCAAAACTGTTCTGTAGTGTAGCACCGTCATCTGACCACTTCCATATTGAGCGAGCTACTGGTACTTCCTGCATTAGTTTTTGCTCGTAATCAGGAGGATAGAATTATGGTCAGATTTGCCAAATGGAGGGCGGGGGAGAGCTTTGTATGCATCTCTGTGTGTGGAGTAAAGATGGTCTAGGGTTGTTTTTCCCTGGTTGCACATGACATGCTGGTAAAAATTTGGTAAAACTGATTTAAGTTTGCCAGCATTAAAGTCCCCGGCCACTGGGACGCTGCTTCTGGGTGAGCATTTTCTTCTTCGCTTATGGCCTTATAGAGTTGGTTGAGAGCGGTCTTAGTGCCAGCTTTGTTTTGTGGTAGTAAATAGACTGCTACGAATAATACAGATGAGAACTCTCTTGGTAGATAGTGCGGTCTACATCTTATTATAAGGTACTCTACATCAGGCGAGCAATACCTCGAGACTTCATCGCGCACCAGCTGTTATTGACAAAAAGACACACACCCCTACCCCTCGTCTTACCAGAGGTAGCTTCTCTGTTCTGCCGGTGCATGGAAAATCCCACTAGCTCTATGTTGTCCGTATCTTCACCACGTCTCGGTGAAACATAAGATGTTACCGTTTTTAATGTCCCGTTGGTAGGATAATCTTAATCGTAGGTCATCGTGATTGCACGTTAGCGAGAAGAATGGAAGGCAGTGGGAGTTTACTTGCTCGCCTCCAGATTTTCAGATGAATTCCCGATCTGGGGCACTTTTTCCAGGAGTCTTTTCTTCACGCGAAAGGCGTGGATCTGGGCCTGTTCCAGTGAAAGCAGGATCCTTCTCAGACTCGCCGGACTCGTTAAAGGAAAAGGTTTCTTTCAGTATGCGGTGAGTAATCGCTTTTCTGATGTCCAGAAGCTATTTTCAGTCATAAGAGATATAAGCAGCAACATTATGTACACAATAAGTTTTAAAAAAATAAGTTACACATAACGCAAAATAAATAGCACAATTGGTTGGGAGAATGTAAAACCTCTGCCATGTTCTTCAGTGCCATCTTTACAAAATCCACCTCAATTAGTGTAAATGAAGGGGAAGAGACAAGTTAAAGAAGGATTTATAAACCTTGAGACAATTGATACATCTATTGTGTATGTTTGAGTTTGAGTTTATTTTTATTTTTACAGGGACAGTGCACATTAATCAAAATTTCAGTAAAAGTGCCGGTTTTAGCCAACCGGCTAATTTTCAACCGCAGTCCCTGGGCAGGTTATTAAAAACAATTACAATATAGACAATAGCAACATAGAACAAGCAAGACATAGCAACATAGGACAAGCAAGACATAGCATACAGACAGAGCAACATAGGACAAGCAAGACGTAGCATACAGACAGAGCAGCATAAAACAAAAAGCAGCAAGACAAAATTCATAAAAGCAACAAAGTGTTTCCACACCTCACAAGCTACAGACAACAGACAACATGGAGTGGCAACACACAGCTAGGGACCATGTTCACAAATCTGATTGACCTTTAGCCATGTCTTCAAGCATTTTGTGAAAGTGTGATATGTGGTGCAGTTATGTGTGTCTGATGGCAGTGTATTCCAGACATGGGAAGCTCTCACAGAGAATGCAGATTTACTAAAGGTGCTTTTCCTTAGGGGAACTATACAGTCACCTCTCATGGCAGACCTTGTGGATCTGCTGCCATATGTCTGGGTTTTCTGTCTAACAAAAATATTGAGTGGAGGGGGAGCCAGGCCATTGAGGATCTTGAATACAAGACATGCGTCGGTGTATTGCACAAGATTTTCCCAACTCAAGAGCTCATGCTTTCTAAGGATGTGACAATGATGATGTGTGCCAATCAGAGAGTGAATGGGAAAGACAACAGATTGAAGTGCCCTTGAACTTGGTATGGTAGTAGGTGCCAGGCGCACTGGTTTGTGTCAAGAACTGCAACGCTGCTGGGTTTCCCGTGTGTATCAAGTTTGGTGCACCACTCAAAGGACATCCAGCCAACTTGACACAATTGTGGGGAGCTTTGGAGTCGACATGGACCAGCATCTATGTGGAACACTTTCGAGACCTTGTAGAGTTCATGCCCTGGCGAAATGAAGCTGTTCCGAGGGTGAAAGGGGGTGCAACTCAATATTAGGAAGGTGTTCCTAATGTTTGGTGTACTCAGTGTATATCAGAACATTTGTAACAACCTAAGCATTAGAACACTTATATTAAATCAAATAGGCCTCACGTAGCAAATGAGCAATTCCATTTTATGTTGAACAGATTCAACACGCTCATTGACCTCCACACAAAAAATCCCCACTTCCTTCAACCCCCAAGCCTACTGCTAAACAATTAATAAAATCTCCACCGGACAATTTACATTGACCTCCCCCTCCCTTTTGTAAACTGCCGCTACTCGCTGTTGATTATCACTTCTCCCGTACCTACACGTACAAATGACCTCAACTAACCTGTAACCCCACACACTGACTTGGTACCGGTGCCCCCCGTATATAACCTCATTATTGTTATTCTTATTGTGTTACTTTTTAATTATTACTTTTTATTTTAGTATACTTGGTAAATATTTTCTTAACTCTTCTTGAACTGCACTGTTGGATAAGGGCTTGCAAGTAAGCATTTCACTGTAAAGTAATAGGCACATGTGACAAATAAAGTTTGATTTGAATGTAGAATAGAAGTAAAGAATTGTTGAGAAGAAAGGGGAGAAAGAGAATCCGCTTGCATGGTAGTCTGTCAGTCAAGCTGTCTGTCAGTCACCATGTGCATCTGAATTTAGCCACGCCTTCAATAATTTAGGAAATGGAGGAGAGAGTGAGAGCAGGCCCAAGTAGAGCACCTGTGCCTCTATACTCTAAACACCCCCCCCCCCCCCCCCAATTATACAGTTTCTTCACCTGCCCTAGAACAGGACAGAACACCAGCTCTAAACTAACTGTGGACAACAAAATGTGTCCTGTACCAACAGACTAAATGTACTTTACAACTGTCTACCCTTATCTTGCCCAATCGACCTCCCACCTCTCACACCCACCTGTCCCTATGCATCGGCTGAGAACTGAGGTAGATGGAAAGATCAAAAGAGAGAAAAGGGAAGGTGGGATGACAGGAGCGGAAAAAGGAAAACTGAATTATGAATTATTCACTGAATGGTCTGGCATGATTTAATATCTTCTTCCTCTCCTTTCCTTTATCGCTCTCTCTCGCTCTCTCTTGACAGCACTTCTCCGCTGTTGTTTCTTTTTTGTGTCTATCATGTTCATTTAGAGAGAGGTAGACAGGCAATGGTGGGGAGAGAGAGAAAGAGAGAGGACGAGAAAGAGAGGTGGAAAGTGAGCGACAGAGGTAGAAAGGGGGAGAAGGGTATAGAGGGAGAAAGAAGGGTGAAAGAAGACACCTGCTAATGTGTGCCGTCAAGACAAAAGTAGAGATTAGCTTTATCCTAAATAAATCTAAAAAGTTTAACACCCCACTCCCAACCGCCCATCACCACCACAACACATCCCTTCCTCCCCCTCCGCCCCCCAGACTATGTAACACATCCTTTCCTCCCCCCTGGTAACCACATTAAACTGTCAAAGTGTTTACAAACAGTGTTTTTACACTGTGTTTGTAACAGTTTCTGTGTGTGACAGTTTGTTCTCGTGTCAGATGGGGGGGATCGGTGATAAGGAATGACTTCCTCAGACTTCCTCAGAAATCAAGGTAGATATTTGAATCACACAGCAAAAAAAACAATGAAGGCTACAGAAGCCTGTTCCACTCTTCCTTTGATTTGAAAGGAAATATTTCCCTAATGTCTGTCACGACTCCGACCGAAGGACACTCCCCTTCCCGTTCGGGTGGCGCTCGGCGGTCGTCGTCGCCGGCCTACTAGCTGCTACTGATTATTTCCTCCCCCTCCTTATGTGTTGATTGTGTGCACCTGTTTTGTGTTAGGTAGTAGGCTTTATTAGTCAGCCGGCCCGCAGGGTTCCTTGTGCGGGATTAATTATTGTGATCGTCTGTTTGGTGTACTATTGTGCACGTCTATGGGTGTTGTGTTTTCCCATTTTGTGGTTTTTCCCTGGACAGTTTAAGTCCCCCTGTTTGGGGCATTTGTTTGTTCAGTACGCCCTGTGTGTTTGTGAGGGTTGGCTTATGTTCAGCGTTTTTTCTCAGTGCATTAAAGTAGCACTCCCCTGAACTCTCTGCTTCCTGCGCCTGACTCCTCACCCACTACACTCAGACCGTTACAATGTCTAAGGACCTTCAATGGGAATTAGGATTTTTTTTCTCTGTCTCAAGACATTCACTAGCATTCAATTGATTTGATATACAGTGCAGTCAGAAAGGATTCAAACCGGTTTACTTTTTCCACATTTTGTTGGTTTTCAAAGTGGGATTAAAATTGATTTAATTGAAACTGTTTGTCAATGATTTCCACAAATCATTCGGTCTTCTCAAAGTGGAAGACAAATTCAAAAATGTGTAAAAAAAATACCAAAAATATTATATATCTTGATTAGATAAGTATTCAACCCTCTGAGTCAATACATGTTAGTGTGACCTTTGGCAGTGATTACCACTATGAGTCTTTCTGGGTAAGTCTCTATAACCTTTCCACACCTGTATTGTGCAACATTTTCCCATGATTCTTTTCAGAATTCTTCATGTTCTGTCAAATTGGTTGTTGATCATCGATAGACAACCATGTTCAGGTCTTGCTATAGATTTTCAAGCAGATTTTATGTCATAACTGAAACTCGGCCACTCAGGAACATTCACTGTCTTCGTGGGAAGCAACTCCAATGTAGATTTGGCCCTGTGTTTTAGGTTATTGTCCTGCTGAAAGGTGAATTAATCTCCCAGTGACTGGTGGAAAGCAGACTGAACCAGGTGTTCCTCTAGGATTTTGCCTGTGATTAGCTCCATTCCGTTTATTTTTTATCCTGAAAAACCTAATGATTACAAACATATTCAAAACAACATGCAGCCAACACCATGCCTGAAAATATGGAGAGCGGTACTCAGTAATGTGTTGTATTCGATTTACCCCAAACATAACACTTTGTATTCAGGACAAAAAGTGAATTGCTTTGACACGATTCTTTGCAGTATTACTTTAGTGTCTTGTTGAAAACAGGATGCATGTTTTGGAATATTTGTATTGCGTACAGGCTTCCTTCTTTTCACTCTGGCAATTAGGTTAGTATTGTGGAGAAACTATAATGTTGTCCTCAGTTTTCTCCTATCACGTCCATTAACCCCCTAGAGTCCATAATAAGAAACAGAATAACAACATCCCCTTCAAAATATGTTAGTTTAACCTTTATGGCTACAGGGGCAGTATTGAGTAGCTTGGATGAAAGGTGCCCATATCAAACAGCCTGCTCCTCAGTCATAGTTGCTAATATTTGCATATTATTATTGGTATTGGATAGAAAACACTTGGACGTTTCTACAACTGTTTGAATGATATCTGTGAGTATAACAGAACTCATATCGGCAGGCAAAATCCTGAGTTGAAATCAAAACAGGAAGTCAGAAATCTGAGCTTGTATGTATTCACCAGAGTCCCCAATGAAATCCCCTTGAGATATGAATGATGTTGCACTGCCTAGGGGTTCCACTATATGTCAACCATCAATATAAATTATAATGAGGCTTCTATGATGTTGTGGAAGTGAATGAATATATCAGATGTCCATTAAGCAGCCATTTTGTGATCACGCTTTTTCCTCATGGTAGTCACTTGCGTTCCATTGCTCACAAAGACAAGAAGGAATACTCCGGTTGGAACTTTATTGAAGCTATATGTTAAAAACATCCTAATGATCATTCTGTACTTAGTTTGAAATGTTTCTTCGACCGGTAATATCACTTTTAAAAGTTTTTGTCCGATATAACGCTGACCAGAATTAGTGTTTGGATATGTATACCAAACGCGCTAACAAAAGAAGGTATTTGGACATAAATAACGGACATTTTCGAACAAAACAAACATTTATTGTGGACCTGGGATTCCTGGAGTGCTTTCTGATGTAGATCATCAAAGGTAAGAGAATATTTATCATGTAAATTCTTGTTTATGTTGACGCCATCTTTGCGGCTGTGGTGTTTTTACTTTTGAGCTCCGTCTCAGATTATTGCATGTGTTTCTTTTTCCGTAAAGTTTTTTTGAATATTGACACAGCGGTTGCATTAAGGAGAGGTATATCTATAATTCCATGTGTATAACTTGTATTATCATCTACATTTATGATTAGTATTTCTGTTGAATGATGTGGTTATGCAAAATCACTTGATGTTTTTGGAACAAGTGAACCTAACGCGCCAATGTAAACTCACATTTTTATATAAATATGAACTTTATCAAACAAACCATGCATGTATTGTGTAACATGAACTTCTATGAGTGTCATCTGATGAAGATAATTCAAGGTTAGTGATTCATTTTATCTTTATTTCTGTTTTTTGTGAATGCTATATTTTGCAGGAAAATGGCTGTGCTTATTGTGGTTTGGTGGAGACCTAACATAATCGTTTGTAGTGCTTACGCAGAAAAGCCTATTTGGAATCGGACACTTTGGTGGGATTAACAACGAAAATAGCTGTAAAATGATATAAGACACATGTGTGTTTTAGGAATTGGAATTATGAGATTTCTGTGGTTTGAATTTGGTGCCCTAAATTTTCACTGGTAGTTGTCATATCGATCCCGGTATCGGGATTGCAGCCATAACAGGTAAGCTAGAGGTATCTGTTTTTCTGCTTTGGATGTGTCTCAATGCACAGCATCCGCCAATATCGCACTTATAGTACGCATTTGCGGTATAGGTGGCAGAGCTAGAGCAGTGTTTGTCAGACCATGAGAAATGCAGAAACTCGGTTTTCTTGCGAAAAACGTTTGGACCGTCCAAACGGTTTGATCTATAATCTACTATGACCACCCTATGGAAAGGGGAGACTCTCACAACTCACAAGTGTCACAGGACTTGTCTGAAGGTAACCGGTACTGTTTTTTTCTTTTTAATGAACGGAAGGATGAAGGTAGTTTTGTACCTACCCAAAAAGAGGTTAAACATGTACAAAAAATACACTACCGTTCAAAAGTTTGGGGTCACTTAGAAATGTCCTTGTTTTTGAAAGAAAGAAAAAAATCACATTTTCTGTACATTAAAATAACATCAAATTGATCAGAAATACAGTGTAGGCAATGTTAATGTTGTAAATGACTATTGTAGCTGGAAATGGCTGATTTTTAGGGAATATCTACATAGGCATGCAGAGGCCTATTATCAGCAAACATCACTCCTGTTTTCCAATGGCACATTGGAATTTGAATTTAAAATGTGGGTTTGACTTTTGACTTTTTTTTGCCACTTTCCTACCCCATAATGCCATGACGGAATGATGTTTTAATTCCAATAATAGTGTGAAAAGAAGGCACAATGGGTATAATACTCTTCCTCCTCCTCTTTGCCTAGTTGTGGTGCACCCTACTTTCCAACCTCTCCAATTAAGTGTTTATTTCCCTTGGCTCCTACTGTGTGTTTGCACTGTCAAGGGAGAATACATGCACGAACACAAACACACAACCCAGTAAGTATTTGCTCTGTCGAGAAAACGCACAGTCAGCGGGGATTAATCACAGGAGAGAAGAGGAGAGGAAAGAAGAGGTGAGGGGGCTAGAGAAAAAGATAAGAAGAGAGGTGGAGATGGGAGAGGTTATAACATGAGTAGGGGAGAGGTTATAACATGATACAGTGCCTTCAGAAAGTATTCAAACCGCAAATGTTTTTTGGTGTCACGGGCTGAATTTAAAATGTATTAATTTACTTTTTTTGTCACCTACCTACCCACAATACCCCATAATGTCACTCTTCTGTCCCTCTCCCATCTCCACCTCTCTTCTTATCTTTTTCTCTAGCCCCCTCACCTCTTCTTTCCTCTCCTCTTCTCTCCTGTGATTAATCCCCGCTGACTGTGCGTTTTCTCGACAGAGCAAATACTTACTGGGTTGTGTGTTTGTGTTCGTGCATGTATTCTCCCTTGACAGTGCAAACACACAGTAGGAGCCAAGGGAAATAAACACTTAACTGGGGAGGCTGGAAAGTAGGGTGCACCACAACCAGATAAAGAGGAGGAAGAGTATTATACTCATTGTGCCTTCTTTAGGCACTCACACACGATCAGCTGAAAGTGACCAGAAAACAGCAGATCACTGATTGCAGCACCACAGTCGCTGAATAGTGCCAGAGACAAGGGGGGAGAGAGGGCCTGAGAAAGAGACTTAGAGCATCTTCACACTTCACTACACTTTTGTAAAAAATGCCATCGGCTACACATATTACTCCAATGTAAACTTGCGTACTTGCTACATCTCGACACTATGTCTCGACACTCGCCCAACAGTTACCCCCTTTGAAGCAGGGCAATGTAAACAGAATGGTCTTGTTGAGCCAACACTCCTCAAATCAAATTGTATTTGTCTCATGCGTTGAATACAGCTGCTGTGGACTTTACCGTAAAATGTTGCTTACGAGCCCTTCCGAACAATGCAGAGTTTAAAAATATTAATACAAGTAATAATAAAATATGAAAACGAGGAATAAAATAAAATACACAAGAATGGAGATATTTACAGTGAGAAAGAGTTAAACGTCAATGTGCAGAGGAACAAGGTATTTTAGGTAGATAATGTACATGAAGGCAGGGTAAAGTGACTAGGGGGAAAACGGGGATACCTAGTCAGTTGTACATCTGAATGCATTCAACTCAAATGTGCCTTCCGCATTTAACCCAACCCTTCTGGGGGGCTGCCTTAATCGACATCCACATCAGATTTTTACCTTGTCAGCTCGGGGATTTGATCCAGCAACGTTTCGGTTACTGGCCCAACGCTCCTACCTGCCAGGCTAGATAATGATAATAGTTAAATGAACAATAGAGTAGCAGCAGCAAATGATGAGTGTACAAGTGTGTGTGTGTGTGTGTGTGTGTGTGTGTGTGTGTGGTGTGTGTGTGTTTGTGTGTAATGTGTATGTATATGTGTTTGTGTTTAGACGCTGTGCGTGTGTGTGTTATGTGAGGGTGCATATGTCACTGTAACAAATTGCTGTACATTTACAGCAAAACGTTCCCAGTTAGCTACCGTAATTCTATATTACAGTACACTACTGTAAAGAGCAATGCATTATGGGGGCTCTATACTGCCTAAAGATTACAGCAATTGCTGTCATTTTACAATACAGTTTTACAGTAAAGTGATGTATTACCTGTTTTGCTGTATATTTACACCAGCATACTGTGAATGATGGTGCATTGTGGAAAAATGTTGTGGGAGGGGAAAGAATTGTTGGCTCATTAACATAGTTTTAAATGTGCCACGTAGGTGGCTATCTTTGTTGCACCCATTAATGAGAGTGCTGTACCAATTTAATTGATATGTGGTAGTAGTGCCCTAACAATTGAATGTATATAGGGGACAGATCAGAGTGACAGTGGGTCTTAACTACAACAACATTCCCAGTAACAGTTACAGAAATGTTTTACTTGCCATGACTGTGATATGAGGTTTTCTATCAACCTTAGATGAATGCACTGACAGTAAGTCGCTCTGGACAAGAGTGCCTGCTAAAAGACTAAAATGCAAAGCATTTGCAAAGCACCACTGCTGCGTATTATTGTAATGAGCTCCAATCTCAAACTAATTGTATTTTGATCAAATGTGGCCTTGTTTGGGGGGGGGGGGGCGGAGGTCATTAGAACAATACCCAAGGTGTGCTTTGCAAGGTTAAAATTTGTACATTTACATTTTGGTCATTTAACAGACGTTCTTATCCAGAGCGACGTATTCAGTGTATTAGACTACGGTAAACAAGAATATACCATAGTCATAGCAAGTACAAGGTTATGTTACTGTTACCGATAATGTTGTAGTTAAGAGGGCTACTTGCAAAGTATATACTGAATTTTTTATCATAAATACAAAGTACATGCATTCTAATTAAACTTTTGCTAAATAGGCAACATGAATTGCAGTTAAAGACAGTGAAATACAAATGACAGAATAGGTATTGAAAGTTTTGAAATAATTTACCAATAATAAATACATATAACAGAAACACTGCTTGTCATTGAAGTTAGTGATCCTACGCTGTAAATTTGCCACAGTTTACTAGCCACTGTGCTTCCAGTAATGCACTGTAAATTCTAGAAATATAGCCTATTACTGTGGTCCGGTGTTCCAGTAATATGCTGTACATTTGTGTTACAGTAAAGGTTCTGTAAATCTACAGTAATTTACTGGCTTCTGTGCTGCCTGTAATTTACTGTAAACATTACAGAATCACTTTTTTTTCAGTGTAGTGAATGTATGTGAGTTTTGTGTGGGAGTATGAATGTAGTTTGTGAATGATTGTGTTAATGGTGTGTGTATATATAGTCTAGTGAGTGTGCGTAGGGTCAGTGCAAGATAGAGTCCGTGCAATAGTTTGGGTACCATTCATTTACTATTTAGCAGTCTGGTTATTTAGCAGTCTCATGGCTTGGGGGTAGAAGCTATCTCTGAGCCTGTTGGTCCGAGAGCCAAGGCTACGGTAGTGTTTGTCGCATGGTAGCAGAGGGAATGGTCTATGGCTTGGGTGGTTGGAGTCTGACAGTTTCAGGCCTTTCCTCTGACACCACCTGATGTAGAGGTCCTGGGTGGCATGTGGCTTGGCCCTAGTGAATTACTGGGCTGTCCGCGCCACCCTCTGCAGCACTTTGCGGTCAAAGCATGCTTGTGAATTGTTGTATCATTCAATAGTGTAATATGTTTTAGAAGAAAAGTTTCTGTCATTGTTGAATAGTTTGTGCTTACTGGCTACTGGCTACTATGATATTTAAGGTCAATTTGAGCTGCGGACCAAGAATGTCCCGTTGCCAGCCACAACTAAAGGTAAGGCAAGGATGTAATGTGAATGGAAAAGTATAATTCCCTCCTCAGACTCTCCTTCATATCTCGTAGTGGAAATAGGGCTTTAGAGGGAACAGAGACGAAGCGATATAGATTAATGACAAGGCTTCACAGGGGAAATGTTGTAGTGTGTTGCGGTCATTAGATCTGTAGGCGAGAAGAGGAGGAGAGGAGATGGGGACTTTAATGGCTGTAGAGCTAATCCCTCAGGCAGGGATAAATTAATATAGTTAGGCCATCGAGCACAGGCTTCCCCTCCGATTCTTTCACACTCTCTCCATCACAACCTTTTCTCTATCTTCTACAAATTTGAATCTATTTCCACCCTTCTGCTCATCTGTCTACCTTTCTTCTTTGCTCTTTCGTTCCCTTCACCTTTTTCCCCAGAGCTCCCACCTTTCAGCCGTCTCTCTTTAGTTACGTGTGTGTGTGTGTGTGTGTGTGCGCGCGCGCTGGAGGGGCTTTGCTCTTCTCTGTTCGGGTGAGAACCATCTCCACCATAACTTGG
Organism: Oncorhynchus kisutch; assembly: GCF_002021735.2. Lineage (NCBI taxonomy): Eukaryota > Metazoa > Chordata > Actinopteri > Salmoniformes > Salmonidae > Oncorhynchus > Oncorhynchus kisutch. The sequence goes on from NC_034183.2 coordinate 37,438,628, forward strand.
CACCTCTCTCCCAAGATCGACCCCATGCAGAGTGTTCTAACACCCCCCATCACCTACACACACACACACACACACACACCTCGTCGCTGCATGATTCATGAATATCTGATAAAAACTAGTCTTATGACATGCAGTATCAGACCTTTGCAGAAACATCCCATCTGAGCCCCACTGCCACAGCTTATTAACCCCACAGCCAGCACACACACACCTCTGAATAGTGTGTTGCGTGTGTGTGTGGGTGCGTGTGTTCATGCATGAGTATGTGAGACACACTCATAAGTTTTGAGTTCTAGGTTTAGAGAGAGTGGAGTCCTGAGCAAGACAGGTGAAAAGTAGTTTTTAGTGTGAAAAGGGATAGTTCACCAAAATTGTAAAATTACATACTGGTTTCCTTACCCTGTAAGCACTCTATGGGCAAGATATGACGGCAATCCATGCTTTGGTTAAGTTTCCATGGAAGTGGCTGTCGCTGCTTCCAAATGCCAATATTTTAGCATTTGTGGCACAAATCCCATTCAAGTCATGGGACAGATATCAGCGCATCTGTCACGCCCTGACCTTAGAGCCTTTTTATGTCTCTATTTGGTTTGGTCAGGGTGTGATTTTGGGGTGGGCATTCTATGTGTTGTTTTCTATGATTGTGTATTTCTATGTTTTGGACGGGTATGGTTCTCAATCAGGGAAAGCTGTCTATCGTTGTCTCTGATTGGGAACCATACTTAGGTAGCCCTTTTCCATCCTTTCTGTTTGGGAAGTTGTCTTTGTTTGTGGCACATAGCCCTTAAGCTTCACGGTGGTTTTGTATTGTTTATTGTTTTGTCGACGTCATTTCAAATAAAAGGAAAATGTACGCTGACCACGCTGTGATTTGGTCCAGTTCTTTCGATGGCCGTGACAGCATCATTTCATTTATAAGGGACTTTGTTGAGCTTCACAATCAACTTTCGCTTGATTTGGAGATGATGCATAGAGTCTGACGGTAAAGCACACACACACACAATTGCAACACACACAATCATCTGCAAACACAATTGCAGCACAAACAATCTCCATTTCATTCTCCTGAAGTTGACTTTTTCCCCAACAGTCATTTAAGCCAGCTGTTACCCAAATTATAAGTCATTACATAAATTTGTAATTAAATGTCACACGCACGTAAGGACACAAACATGTTTATTTTATTCTTACACAATATTTATAGCCCTACACAATTCTATATTTACAGTATAGCCATATTTATTTTATTCTTACACAATATTTATAGCCCTACACAATTCTATATTTACAGTATAGCCATATACAATTCTATCTATAGACACCTTTATGTGTTTGCAAACATTGCCACATGAGGGCGAAGCGTGCAAGTTGGTGGCAGAACAAGGGGGACTAATTACATGTTGTAACACACAACTTTTGGATTATAATATGATTTTAAGGCTCGTATGAATGTCCTGCTTAATATCATGTTTGTGTCATCAATCAAGCCTTATCCCAGTCTGCTGTTCCCACATGCTTCAAGAGGGCCACCATTGTTCCTGTTCCCAAGAAAGCTAAGGTAACTGAGCTAAACGACTACCGCCCTGTTGCACTCACTTCCGTCATCATGAAGTGCTTTGAGAGACTAGTCAAGGCCCATATCACCTCCACCCTACCTGACACCCTAGACCCACTCCAATTTGCTTACCGCCCCAATAAGTCCACAGATGACGCAATCGCAACCACACTGCACACTGCCCTAACCCATCTGGACAAGAGGAATACCTATGTGAGAATGCTGTTAATCAACTACAGCTCAGCATTTAACACCATAGTACCCTCCAAACTCGTCATCAAGCTCGAGACCCTGGGTCTCGATCCCGCCCTGTGCAACTGAGTACTGGACTCCCTGACTGGCCGCCCCCAGGTGGTGAGGGTAGGTAACAACATCTCCACCCCGCTGATCCTCAACACTGGGGCCCCTCAAGGTTGCGTTCTGAGCCCTCTCCTGTACTCCCTGTTCACCCACGACTGCGTGGCCATGCATGCCTCCAACTCAATCATCAAGTTTGCAGACGACACTACAGTGGTAGGCTTGATTACTAACAACGACGAGACAGCCGACAGGGAGGAGGTGAGGGCCCTCGGAGTGTGGTGTCAGGAAAATAACCTCACTCAACGTCAACAAAACAAAGGAGATGATCGTGGACTTCAGGAAACAGCAGAGGGAGCACCCCCCTATCCACATCGACGGGACAGTAGTGGAGGGGGTAGTAGGTTTTAAGTTTCTCGGCGTACACATCACGGACAAACTGAATTGGTCCACCCACACAGACAGCGCGGTGAAGAAGGCGCAGCAGTGCCTCTTCAACCTCAGGAGGCTGAAGAAATTTGTCTTGTCACCAAAAGCACTCACATACCTTTACAGATGCACAATCGAGAGCATCCTGTCGGCCTGGTACGGCAATTGCTCCACCCACAACCGTAAGGCTCTCCAGACGGTAGTGAGATCTGCACAACGCATCACTGGGGGCAAACTACCTGCCCTCCAGGACACCTACACCACCCGATGTCACAGGAAGGCCATAAAGATCATCAAGGACAACAACCATCCGAGCCACTGCCTGTTCACCCCGCTACCATCCAGAAGGCGAGGTCAGTACAGGTGCATCAAAGCGGGGATCGAGAAACTGAAAAACAGCTTCTATTTTAAGGCCATCAGACTGTTAAACAGCCACCACTAACATTGAGTGGCTGCTGCCAACATATTGACTCAACTCCAGCCACTTTAAACATTGAAAAATGTATGTAATAAATGTATCACTAGCCACTTTAAACAATGCCACTTAATATAATGTTTACATACCCTACATTACTCATCTCATATGTATATACTGTACTCGATACCATCTACTGCATCTTGCCTATGCCGTTCTGTACCATCACTCATTCATATATCTTTATGTACATATTCTTCATCCATTTACACTCGTGTGTATAAGGTTGTTGATGTGAAATTGTTAGGTTAGATTACGCGTTGGTTATTACTGCATTGTCGGAACTAGAATCACAAGCATTTCGCTACACTTGCATTAACATCTGCTAACCATGTGTATGTGACAAATAAAATTTGATTTGATTGCAAATCAACAGCATTATACTTCAAAAACTTCAACCAATAAAATGGCTCTTTGGCTAGCTTTTGTTACAGCCTACACTGCATTAGGAAAGAATTTTTCCAGATTTTGTTACATTACAGCCTTATTCTAAAATATATGAAATCGTTTTCCCCCCTCATCAATCTACACAGGGTACCATAATGACAAAATTTAAAAAATGAAAGATCACATTCACATAAGTATTTAAAATATTTTACTTAGTACTTTGTTGAAGCACATTTGGCAGCGAATACAGCCTCGAGTCTTCATGGATATGACGCTACAAGCTTGGCACACCTGTACTTGCGGATTTTCTCCCATTCTTCTCTACAGATCCTCTCAAGCTCTGTCAGGTTGGATGGGGGAGCATCGCTGCATAGCTTTTTTCAAGTCTCACCAGAGATGTTCAATTGGGTTCAAGTCCAGGCTCTAGTTGAGCTACTCAAAGATATTCAGAGACTTGTCCTGAAGCCACTCCTGCGTTGTCTTGGCTGTGTGCTTAGGGTCGTTGTCCTGTTGGGGCGAAGGTTCACCTTCCAGTCTTCGGTCCTGAGCGCTCTGTAGCAGGTTTTCATCAAGGATCTCTCTGTACTTTGCTCCGTTCATCTTTCCCTCGATCCTGACTAGTCTCCCAGTCCCTGCTGCTGAAAAACATCCCTATAGCATGATGCTTCCACCGCCATGCTTCCCTGTAGGGATTGTGCAAGGTTTCCTCCAGACTTTCAGGCCAAAAAGTTCAATGTTGGTTTCATCAGACCAGAGAATCTTGTTTCTCATGGTCTGAGAGTCTTTTAGGTGCCTTTTGGCAAACTCCAAGCGGGCTGTCATGTGCCTTTTATGAGGAGTGGCTTCAGTCTGACCACTCTCCATAAAGGCCTGATTGGTGAGGTGCTGCAGAGATGGTTGTTCTTCTGGAAGGTTCTCCTATCTCCACAGAAGAACTCTGGAGCTCTGTCAGAGTGACAATAGGATTCTTGGTCACCTCCCTGACCAAGGCCCATCTCCCCCGATTGCTCAGTTTGGCCGGACGGCCAGCTCTAGGAAGAGTCTTGGTGGTTCCGAACTTCTTCCATTTAACAATGATGGAGGAAACTGTGTTCTTGGGGAAGTTCAATGCCGCAGGCATGTTTTGGTACCCTTCCCCAGATCGACACAATCCTGTCTCGGAGCTCTACGGACAATTCCTTTGACCTCATGTCTTGGCTTTTGCTCTGACATGCACTGTCAACTGTGGGAACTTATATAGACAGATGTGTGCCTTTCCAAATCATGTCCAATCAATTGAATTTAGCACAGGTGAACTCCAATCAAAGTGTATAAACATCTCAAGGACGATCAATGGAAACAGGATGCACCTGAGCTCAATTTCGAGTCTCATAGCAAAGGGCCTGAATACTTATGTAAAAAATGTATTTCTGTTTTTAATACACTTGCAAAAAATTGTTTTTTAAAAGTTTTTGCTTTGTCATTATGGGGTATTGTGTGTAAATTAATTTCATCCATTTTAGAATAAGGCTGTAACAAAATTTGGAAAAAGGGAAGGGGTCTGAATAATTTCTGTACTGTATATCAATGAGCGTTAGCATACCAGCTAACAACTGCTGCATCCAAAATATATGTTTTTTCAAAGATCACAACCAAATATAATCGTAGTGACTGTTCAAGCAAGAATAACAAATCATTGTAAGCGTATTAGAAACCCCAAAAAGTAATTTCACCCACGAAAGACAAAGCGAACTCAGGCTACCTAAATACGGTTCCCAATCAGAGGCAACGAGAAGCACCTGACTGCTGATTGAGAACCGCCTCAGGCAGCCAAGCCTATACAACACCCCTAATCAGCCGCGATCCCAAATACTACAAACCCCAATACGAAACACAACACACAAACCCATGTCACACCCTGGCCTGAACAAATAATTAAAGAAAACACAAAATACTAAGACCAAGGCGTGACAGAACCCCCCCCCCCCCCCCCCCCAAGGTGCGGACTCCCGGACGCACCTCAAAACCATAGGGAGGGTCCGGGTGGGCGTCTGTCCATGGTGGCGGCTCCGGCTCGGGACGTGGACCCCACTCCATAAATGTCATAGTTCCTCCCCTTCGCGTCCTGGGATAATCCACCCTCGCCGCCGACCATGGCCTAATAGTCCTCACCCAGAACACCACAGAACTGAGGAGCAGCTCGTGACTGAGGGACAGCTCGGGACTGAGGGGCAGCTCGGGACTGAGGGGCAGCCCGGAACTGAGGGGCAGCCCGGAACTGAGGGGCAGCCCGGAACTGAGGAGAAGCCCGGAACTGAGGAGAAGCCCAGTACTGAGAGGAAGCCCAGTACTGAGAGGAAGCCCAGTAATGAGATAAAGCTCAGGTAGGTAGTAGGCTCCGGTAGATCCTGGCTGGCTGGCGGATCTGGAAGATTCAGGTTGACTAGCAGATCTGGAAGATTCTGGTTGACTAGCAGATCTGGAAGATTCTGGTTGACTGGCGGATCTAGCTGCTCTATGCAGACTGACAGCTCTGACTGCTCCATGCAGGCTGACAGCTCCTTGCAGACTGGCAGCTCTTTGCAGACTGACAGATCTGACTGCTCCATGCAGGCTGACAGCTCCTTGCAGACTGACCGCTCCTTGCAGACTGACAGCTCCCTGCAGACTGGCAGCTCCTTGCAGACTGACATCTCTGACTGCTCCATGCAGGCTGGCAGCCCCTTGCAGACTGGCAGCTCCTTGCAGACTGGCAGCTCCTTGCAGACTGGCAGCTCCTTGCAGACTGGCAGCTCTGGCTGCTTCATGCAGACTGACAGCTCTGACTGCTCCATGCAGGCTGACAGCTCCTTGCAGACTTGCAGCTCCTTGCAGACTGCCAGCTCTGACTGCTCCATGCAGGCTGACAGCTCCTTGCAGACTGGAAGCTCCTTGCAGACTGGCAGCTCCTTTCAGACTGGCAGCTCCTTGCAGACTGACAGCTCCTTGCAGACTGACAGCTCCTTGCAGACTGACAGCTCCTTGCAGACTGGCAGCTCCTTGCAGACTGGCAGCTCCTTGCAGACTGGCAGCTCCTTGCAGACTGGCAGCTCCTTGCAGACTGACAGCTCTGGCTGCTTCATGCAGACTGACAGCTCTAACTGCTCCATGCAGGCTGACAGCACCCTGCAGACTGGCAGCTCAGGCTGCTTCAAACAGGCAGAAGGCTCCGGCAGCGCTGTAGAGAAGAAAGGCTCTGATAGCGCTGAACAGGCGGGAGACTCCGACAGCGCAGGAGAGGAGGAAAACGCTGGCTGCGCTGAACAGGCGGGAGACTCCGACAGAGCAGGAGAGGCGAGGCGCACTGTAGGCCTGATGCGTGGTGCGGGCACTGGTGATACTGGAGCGAGGACACGCACAGGAAGCCTGGTGCGGGGAGCTTCTACCGGAGGACTGGTGTGTGGAGGTGGCACAGGATGTGCAAGGCTAGGGATGTGCACAGGAGGCCTGGTGCGTGAGGCTGGCACCAACTTCACCAGCCGATTAACACGCACCTCAGGACGAGTATGGAGCGCTAACTCAGGTGCCATCAAATCCCCGACACGATCCGTCGGACGAATATGATATCTATAGCACCAAGCTAGCAACTCCCTCATTACTCTCCACTCCACTTTCCCCATTAACTCCTTCACAGTCTCTGCTTCGCTCACCTCTAACACCAGCTCTGGTTCTGGTCTCCTCCTTGGCTCCTCACGATAAACAAGGAGAGTTGGCTCAGGTCCATCTCCTGACTCAGCCACTCTCCCTCTGAGCCCCCCCACCAATACATTTTTTGGGGTGACTCTCGGGTTTCGCTCTGCGCCGCCGTGTCTGTTTCTCCAACTCCATTCGCCTATAGCCTTCTTCGCACTGCTTTAGCGAATCCCATGCGGGCTCCTGCACTCTCTCTGGGTCGGCCGCCCACCTGTCGATTTCTTCCCACGTCGTATACTCCATGCCATTGCTGTCCATAACGTCCTCCTTTCGCTTTTCCTGCGGTCGCTGCCTGTAACCACGCCGCTCGGTCCGTATGTGGTGGGTCATTCTGTAACGGCGTTCTTCGTTTGTCGAAAGAGAGTCGGACCGAAATGCAGCGTGGTGGTTACTCATGTTCTTTAATGAATGAAAAGTGACGATACATGAAATAACTATACAAAATACAAAACAACAAACGGAACGTGAAACCTAATACAGCCTATTTGGTGACACAACACAGAGACAGGAACAATCACCCACGAAAGACAAAGCGAACTCAGGCTACCTAAATACGGTTCCCAATCAGAGGCAACGAGAAGCACCTGACTGCTGATTGAGAACCGCCTCAGGCAGCCAAGCCTATACAACACCCCTAATCAGCCGCGATCCCAAATACTACAAACCCCAATACGAAACACAACACACAAACCCATGTCACACCCTGGCCTGAACAAATAATTAAAGAAAACACAAAATACTAAGACCAAGGCGTGACATTTTCCCTTTCCCCTAAACTAGTTTTTTAAACTTTATTTTATTTATTCCACATGGCAGTCAAAAATATCTGTGAAATACATGGACATTTACAAATGTACATCAAGCAATGTTAGTGTGGAACTGTCAGTCATTCCTAGAATCCTTACATAACCATAGTAAGGCTGGAATTCCGAGAGACAGCGTTCAGTGTGGTCACAGAAGATAAATCTGCCTCATCAGGGTCTGGTGTGATCCCAGTGTCCAGTCCTGACGTTCCGGGTCCTGGGGAATTTCCAGCCACACTCCTGACAGGTTTGATGAATCTCTACATTCCACTTTCTTAGGACGCAAATACTGGATCTTACCCAAAATGCCCTGCTCCTGTCAGGGTAGAATTTGGGTCTCTCCTCTAATAAAGGAGAGTGAAATTTCAACCCGCTCAGCCAGTTCTTATTATCCAAGAGCCCTCCATCCTATCTCCCCCTTGTTAGAAGACACTTTTGGTCCTTGTGCTCAGTGGCCAGTTTCACCAGGACCCACAGCCTTCAAACCAACACACAGGGGCTTTGACTCCAACTGAGATTTAAACTTTCAGATACAACAAAGTCTTTAAACTGTGAAATGTTTGGGCTGCCTGCTGCATTCCTCAGAGACAAACTAAGAGCACTAACAGCCAGGGCAAGTGGGACATATTGGGGCCACAATGTCCCATTTGTATCAAACATAATGCTTTTAGGTTTTAGGAAGTGAGGGGCTTATGTATGTGAGGTCTAAAAAGGTGTGTGTGTGTGTGTGTGTGTGTGTTAGTGCTTGTGACGTTAAATTGGCATTCGCTCTTAAATGTTAATAAAAGCCATGCATATTTCAGAGATGTAAACAGGGCCAGGTGAACAGGCTGGAAGAGGAGGCTGCCACTGTAAACACCAACGGTCTGTGATTTTTGGGGAAACCCATTAATACAGTTACTTAAAGTGATTTTGAGGTCATTACTCAAACTGATAGTCACAATGTGACCCTGTAGGGGGTCCAGATATGAATTGTATGAACATGAGCATTTTGAGTGACTCCCTCCCCCCCCACTAAGGCTTGCCTCCAATAAGTTCCCAATGTGCCTTTGAGTGAATGGTAGAGTTACCAGCCATGACTGTATTTGTTATTGACAGGGACATCTTTCTTGAATTTGTTCATTTTCAGTCCTGTGGCCTTCACCAAGTGAATTCCTAGGTGAATGTTATCATTATAATTAAACTATTTATGACAATATGTTATATATCTCATATGGCCTAGCTTTACCCTAATATAGTGGCCTAAAATGCATGATTTACAGACCACATCAGGCCTGCAAGTAGGGATGCAATATTCTGGTAAATTTCCCAAAAGTCCCAATAAAAATAAATGAATCTTCCAACCAGGGATTTATAGAAAACCTGGGAAATGTATGAGAATTTTGCAACCCTATCTGCAAGTCTGCTGACTACCTGAGTGATGTGTAATTCCTATTGGAATCCAGCCAGAGTTAGGATATCCCACAGTTGACATTTTTTTAATCCGCAAGCTGCATTCATAATGATTGCCAGGGTAAGGGCTAGGAAAGTTGATAGGAAGACTGCCTAAACCATTTAAACTGGAACAACCATTTCAGTAATGGGTGCACAAAGTCTAACTAAAATGATTGGATTAGTTTAGAAAAATGTATGTTTATCTTTGAGTAGCCTAAAATTAATCAATCAATCACTCAATGTAAATGCAAAAACACAGATATTAAAAACAATTCCAAAACAATTAACCTGCAGCATGCTCAGAAAAAAGTACATTTATCATTTAAAAAAATTTTATGACTTTTATTTTAAAACAAATTGTACTTTTAGACCTTTTTCATGAAATCCAATTGGTAGTTAGTCTTGTCCCATCGCTGCAACTCCCCTACGGACTTGTGAGAGGCGAAGGTTGAGAGCCATGTATTCTCCGAAACGCGACCCTGCCAAGCCGCACTGCTTTTTGACACACTGCTAGCGTAACCCGGAAGCCAGCCGCACCAATGTGTCAGAGGAAACGCTGACCAGCTGGCGACTGAAGTCAGCTTGCAGGCACCTGGCCTGCCACAAGGAGTCGCTAGTCTACAATGGGACAAGGGAATCCCAGCAGGCCAAACTTTCCCCTAAATCGGACGACACTGGGCCAATTGTGCGCCGCTTCATGGGTCTCCCGGGCACGGCCGACTGTGACAAAGCCTGGGATCGAACCAGGGTATGTAGTGATGTCTCAAGTACGGCTATACAGTGCCTTAGACCGCTGTGACTCGGGAGGCCCTTCCACATAAGTATTTTGAGTAATAATAACTTTACATTACCTCTGAATGTAACTTACTAGAGGGATTTGAGTTAAAAATCCCTTTGGGTTTACAGTGTTGGGGTCGAGCACTCTGGGCTGGGGATAACTTATTCATAGCTCTATCTGACAAGTACTGGGGCTTGGGGGCTACGGGGAATTGTGTCAAAGCACTTGTCAGTCTGATTACGTGTGAATGTCCCCGTGCTCTGGAGATGTTTTATACCATGGAGGGGTGGAGGAACAATCTGAGGAATCGCCTGTTTGTCTGCCAATGGATCATGACAGTAAAGACAGAGGTAGAGGGACTTAGAAGCATGTTGTGCATGTAAAGCTTGACACTGTTCTCCACAATGTTGGCACACATGTGAGGCTATGGCTATGTGTCACGTCCTGACCTTAGTTCCTTTTTTGGTTTGGTCAGGGCGTGAGCATTCTATGTTTTGTTCTGTGTGTTGTATTTCTATGTGTTTGGCCTGGTATGGTTCCCAATCAGAGGCAGCTGTCAATCGTTGTCTCTGATTGAGAACCATACTTAGGTAGCCTTTTCCCACCTGTGTTTGTGGGTAGTTGTTTCCTGTTTTTTCACCTTACAGGACTGTTTCGTGTCGTTCACACTCTTTGTTGTTTTTTGTCATTCAGTGTTCAGTTTATTTAATTAAATTTACTATGAACACTTACCACGCTGCGTGTTGGTCAGATGATTCCTATTCCTCATCATCAGATGAAGAGGAGAGCCGTTACACTATGGCTCTGTGTCTGTGAACCAAACTCCAAACGGACTCTATAAAAGTCACTGTCGTTTCTCTCTTTCTCTGTGCGAAACAATGGGATTTGAGACACTCTTCTCCTCGCCGTCTGTTTCTGTAGGATAAGTACTCTGTGGAGTGTATGTGTGTATACACAGTTGGGGAGGGCAAAGATTATGGTAAATGCCTTCCACAGCCGGGATTTGGATGAATAGTGTGGATGAGGTTTCCCCAAGGTTCAAAACCATGGTGGACTGAAAATGGCAACAATAAAAACAGTACCAATAGACAGAACACCAACATCAGCGAGGGTAGAGAACTACATTACTTTATTTCCTGCCAAAGTGATGTTTATTAGACAGGAGAGAGGTGGGGGGGTGGCCCCAAACTGCCAACAACTCACAACTCGCTCTAAATGAAAAGGCAATATGTCAGAAAAATGCCTCCTTTCTTTCACTCTCCTTCCCTCGCTCCTGGGTCTATCATTCCCTCTTGTTCTTATTCTCTCTCTCTATCTGCCGGTGACGGCACACCCCTCTATGTCACCAAGCAAGGGTTACCGTGACAATCTCAGCACTCTGTCTCCGTCTCTCCTATATGCCAGAAGCACAGCTGAGTCTGCGGTCTTTCCCCGCCACACTTCCTCATTCTGTTTGTTTGTTGTCATCTGTTTTCCTGTTCCCAAAGAATCAGAATCATTGAGTTCTAGGTGCTAAGCAGGGTAAATGAGGACATATTTTTATGAGCTGTAAATACAAAAGTTTACCACAGTTTTACAAAGCTACTATAGAGTTGATGCCAAGTGATTCTCTACCTATAAACTCCGCTGTTATTCTGTCACCCAACACACAGTCTCACTTGGGTCCAACAAGACAAAGTCAACACCCTGTCTCTAAACACAGATACAACACAGAGAAATCAGCAGACACAAACACACCTCCAGGTCTAGTCATTGTAAGGGACCATAAGAAATGTTCAGAACTGGTACCCATATAAAAATGGGGGAGGGACATGCTTTTTCAATTTCAGTCAGGGGGAGAGTTCAGTATTTAAAAAAAAATCTAGTCCAAGGGAGAGACATGTCATTTGTAATGGATGAAATGTCAATATTAGCTGATGCTTCCCCTCGTCCCTGATTCTCTGCTGGATGTGGAATATTAGGTGGTCTCAATCAAATTATCCATAGCCTATCACCTATAGCCTAGGCTAAGTAGTTGTTCCCCTTGCTCTGCAAGGGCCGCGGAACGATGGGCAACGATGCTTCGTTGGAGGCAGTCATTGATGTGTGCAGAGGGTCCCTGGTTCGAGCCCAGGTAAGGGCGAGGAGAGGGACGGAAGCTACACCTTTAAAATTATTTAATTTGGGTCAAACATTTCGGGTAGACTTCCACAAGCTTCCCACAATACGGTTGGTGAATTTTGGCCAATTACTCCTGACAGAGCTGGTGTAACTGAGTCAGGTTTGTAGGCCTCCTTGCTCGCACACACTTTTTCCAGTTCTGCCCACAATTATTCTATAGGATTGAAGTCAGGGCTTTGTGATGGCCACTCCAATACCTTGACTTTGTTGTCCTTAAACCATTGTGCCACAACTTTGGAAGTGTGCTTGGGGTCATTGTCCATTTGGAAGACCCATTTGCGACCAAGCATTAACATCTTGACTGATGTTTTGAGATTTTGCTACAATATATCCACATCCTTTTTATTTCCTCATGATGCCATCTATTTTGTGAAGTGTACCAGTATCTCCTGCATCAAACCACCCCCACAACATGATGCTGCCACCCCCGCGCTTCACGGTTGGGATGGTGTTCTTCGGCTTGCAAGTATCCCCCTTTTTCCTCCAAACATAACGATGGTCATTATGGCCAAACAGTTGTATTTTTGTTTCATCAGACCAGAGAACATTTCTCCAAAAAGAACAATCTTTGTCCTTATGTGCAGTTGCAAACCATAGTCTGGCTTTTTTTAATGGCGGTTTTGGAGCAGTGGCTTCTTCCTTGCTGAGCGGCCTTTCAGGTTATGTCGATATAGGACTTGTTTTACTGTGGATATAGATACTTGTAACTGTGTCCTCCAGCATCCTCTCAAGGTCCTTTGCTGTTGTTCTGGTATTGATTTGCACTATTCGCACCAAAGTACGTTCATCTCTAGGAGACAGAATGCGTCTCCTTACTGAGTGGTGTGACGGCTGCGTGGTCCAATGGTGTTTATACTTGCGTACTATTGTTTGTACAGATGAACCTGGTACCTTCAGGCATTTGGAAATTGCTCCCAAGAATGAACCAGACTTGTAGAGGTTTATAAAAAAAAATCTGAGGTCTTGGCTGATTTCTTTTGATTTTCCTATGATGTCAAGCAAAGAGGTACTCAGTTGGAAGGTAGGCCTTGAAATACCTCCACAGGTACACTTCCAATTGACTCAAATGATTATCAGAATCTTCTAAAGCCATGCCATCATTTTCTGGAATTTTCCAAGCTGTTTAGATTGCAGTCAACTTATTGTATGTACACTTCTGACCCACTGGAATTGTGATACAGTGAATTTTAAGTTAAATATTCTGTCTGTAAACAATAGTTGGAAATAAATACTTGTGTCATGCACACAGTAGATGTCCAAAGTGTATGTAAACTTCCAACTTAACAGATACAAATGATATACAGTTTATTTGCAAACTTTGCCATGAATGAGCAGCAACAGTACAGAACCACCGCTAGACCTACACATTAGAGGGCACATTCCTCACTCGCTAGATGTGCAATTAAAGGTGTTACTGCTTTCAACAATCAAAATGTAATTGATTTCTTCCAGACCTAAAAAAACATGTCTTCTGATGTGATTTAAGCATAGACATGGACTCAAAACTTTAAATTTCATTGTTTCTCTATGAACAATTGTAAACAATAAAACTGAGAACATAATGTAGATTTTATAGGGTGCCCCTTATTGTTATTATTGTGCCAGATATATTGACAGAAAACACAGCGCACTACTTTCTCTTGTACACTAAGGAACTGGGGAAGAGTTGCAGGGGATAAGAGAAGAATGTCCCTATTTGAAAGCACAAAAAAATAATAGCTCACGACGTCTTACATTTTTCTAAAGTATCTATCGTGCTACAAAAGACCCCTGGTGTTGAGAATCATTGTAAACCTCTGTGAAATATGTTTTCCATAAACATATGTATTTTCAGCTGTTTGAAGCTGATGTACAAAGCAAAATGTAAAACTTAAAAATAGCAAGCACAGATATAGCCACATAGAACAGATCTACCGCTTCTTAGACTTGCTGTCAATGAGAATGACAGATCTATAACTCACATTTCTATGTGATTTTGGTTAGGTCACCCAAAAAGTTGCATACTGCAGCTTTAAACCTCAAATACATATTTTAAATGTCCTGCATTGTAGGAAAGTTGTCCTGCAACAGGCCCAGGGTGATGAAATTAAGATCCTACATCTATAAGATACATATCCATAGATTTGGTTGGCCAATTTATTCAGTCACTATGCACTCCTTAAACTATTCGTTTTTTCTTGGGCGACTCATATCAACATATTTGCTCGTTACTAGTGGTGGGGTATTGCTTGTTACTAGTGGTGGGGTATTGCTCGTTACTAGTGGTGGGGTATTGCTCGTTACTAGTGGTGGGGTAGTGCTCGTTACTAGTGGTGGGGTAGTGCTCGTTACTAGTGGTGGGGTAGTGCTCGTTACTAGTGGTGGGGTAGTGCTCGTTACTAGTGGTGGGGTAGTACTCGTTACTAGTGGTGGGGTATTGCTCGTTACTAGTGGTGGGGTATTGCTCGTTACTAGTGGTGGGGTATTGCTCGTTACTAGTGGTGGGGTAGTGCTCGTTACTAGTGGTGGGGTATTGCTCGTTACTAGTGGTGGGGTATTGCTCGTTACTAGTGGTGGGGTATTGCTCGTTACTAGTGGTGGGGTATTGCTCGTTACTAGTGGTGGGGTATTACTCGTTACTAGTGGTGGGGTATTGCTCGTTACTAGTGGTGGGGTATTGCTCGTTACTAGTGGTGGGGTATTGCTCGTTACTAGTGGTGGGGTAGTGGAACTGAAATATGCAGTACCAAAGCGAAATTGGAGCGGGTCAGTGGGCCAACACTTACACACTCAATTTTAATGAATGGAAGATTTAACTATTTACCATACATACTGTAACTAGGCTACATTAAAATGCAATGCATAAAATCACAAGTTTAGCACTATTACACAATAACATGATACAGTATACTTTGAAAAGTTTAAATGAATGACAACTAAATGAGTGCTTTTTATAAACGTTTTCTTCTGCTCAAGTAACTTGGTCTATTATTGAATTGTGGCATAGGAGTCGCTACATCTTTAAAAAACAATAATGTACAAATGACCTCTGTGCACTTATCTGTATCTGAAAATAAGGTATTTAATCATCAAATTGATACTTACAATGCAGATTCCTTCATCTTGTGTCACGGTCTTCCTCCTCTTCATCTGAAGAGGAGAGGCGAGAAGGATCAGAGGACCAAAATGCAGCGTGGTATGTGTTCATAGTGAATTTTAAAAGAGAACACTGAACATTGCAACACTATACAAAAGCAGTAAACAAAATAACAACCGTGAAGCTAAATGCGAGCTGTGCTGACACAAGCCACTAACATAGACAATCACCCACAAACAAACAGTGCAACCCAGGCTACCTAAGTATGATTCTCAATCAGAGACAACTAATGACACCTGCCTCTGATTGAGAACCATACTAGGCCGAAACATAGAAATACCCAAATCATAGAAAAACAAACATAGACTGCCCACCCCAACTCACGCCCTGACCATACTAAATAATGACAAAACAAAGGAAATAAAGGTCAGAACGTGACATCTTGTCCATTTTCAGAATAAGTTAACAGTTACCCTGTGGATAATGCAGAGACAGATAGTTAAAAGAATTAGGTGTTAATGTTCATGAAAATCTAATTGATAGGTATCATGCAGATTCCTTAACCTCCAGTGTCCATTTTCAGACTCAAAAGTTGACAGTTATCCTGTGGTTAACCCTATCAGTCCCGAGACCCCGGCAGAAATTGTTGTGAAATGTATCTGACTTTCATTCATCTGTCCAGCCCTTATATTTAGCCTCACAATTAAGTGTTTTACCATTTTTATTTTCAGGACAGCCAGAGCTACAAGTAAAACACAAAACAATCTGACATAAACAGCTGCAATCATGAGTTTTATTGACGAATGTCAATAAAGAAATAAGGTCTGCCAAAGCAAAAACCTGATAAAATATGAATTTATATGAATGCTGTAAGTACAAACATTGTTTGCTCAGTGGGAAATGAAAACGCAACTTGGAAGGAACGACGCTGGAGAAGAGAAGCAGGTACGGGGAGTTGACATTTAACTTAGAATGGACAGGCATCAGGACAGGAACAGCGTCAGAACTGGGTAACACAAAGACAGACGACAATCAATGCAGCTGGGGAACATATAGGGGAGGTAATAAACAGGTGATTGAGTCCAGGTGAGTCCAATAAATCACTGATGCGTGTGACTAAGGAAGGCAGGTGTGCGTAATGATGGTAGCAGGAGTGCGTAATGCAGGGCAGTCTGGCGCCAGGGAAGAGCGGGAGCAGGGCTGACACAACTAGTCAGTGACAACTGTCTGGCATTTGGAGTTTGCGACAGAAACTGTGAGTTTTTTACAGTATTACAGACACTTTCGTATGATCTTCTATGTAGAATTATCCATTACCTTCTAATGACTCTTGTGCAGCTTGTGGGCATCATACAGCAAAACATATGCGTGTTTGTGAGAGTCTCAGCTTTCCACAGATAACGTTTAATAGTTTGTAGCTCAAACCATTCAGATTCTACAGACGTTTTTGTAAAAAAAGACCCAGCCCCGGGCCCCGCCC
Source organism: Oncorhynchus kisutch (assembly GCF_002021735.2). Lineage (NCBI taxonomy): Eukaryota > Metazoa > Chordata > Actinopteri > Salmoniformes > Salmonidae > Oncorhynchus > Oncorhynchus kisutch. The sequence continues at coordinate 37,455,213 of NC_034183.2, forward strand.
TTGTCTCACAAACATCGCTCTAACTCAGCCCCCTTTAATTAGAGACAGAGTATCAGTGAAAAAATATCCACACAACATGAAGAATTAGGTGTTCATGTTGATGAACACCAACTTGATTCCTTAACCTCCAATGTCCATTTTCAGACTCACAAGTTGAGAGGTGGATAATGCAGAGACAGAGAGTCAGTGAAACAACTCCACACAAGATGAAGCATTGGGGATTCATGTGCTAGCTACAGAAAGCATTCACACGCGTGGACTTTTTCCACATTTTGTTGTGTTACAAAGTGGGGTGAAAATGGATTTAATTGTCATATTTTGTCAACGATCTACACAAAATACAATGCAATGCCAAAGTTACTTTTTTTTATAATTAATGTTAAATATTTCACTAATATATCCTGATTAGATGAGTATTCATCCCCCTGAGTCAATACATGTTAGAATCACCTTTGGCAGCAATTACAGCTGTGAGTCTTTCTGGGTAAGTCTTTGCATCTGGAGCAAAGACTTTGCACACCTGGATCTTTGCACACCTGGATTGTACAATATTTACACATTATTCTTTAAAAAATATTATTGAAGCTCTGTCAAGTTTTTGTTCATTGCTAGACAGCCATAGATTGCCATACATTTTCAAGACGATTTAAGTCAAAACTGTAACTAGGCCACAGTTTTAGGTAATTTCCTGCTGAAAGATGAATTTATCTAGTTTCCCTTTAGGATTGTTGCTTGTGCTTAGCTCTATTCCATTTCTTTTAATCCTAAAAAACACCCTAGTCCTTGCTGATGACAATCATAGCCATAACATGACGCAGCCACCAACATGCTTGAAAATATGAAGAGCGGTACTCAGTGATGTGTTGTGATCGATTTGCCCCAAACATAACGCTTTGAATTCAGGACAAAAAGTTAATTTCGTTGCCCAATTTTTGACAGTATTACTTTAGTGCCTTATTGCAAACAGGATGCATGTTTTTGAATGTTTGTATTATGTACAGGCTTCCTTCTTTTCACTCTGTCATTTAGGTTAGTAGTGTTTAGTAACTACAATGTTGTTGATCCATAATTAATAATTGCACCATGCTCAAAGGGATATTCAATGTTTGCCTTTTTTAACCATCTACCTATAGATGCCTCTCTTAGTGAACCATTGGAAAACCTCTGTGTTATTTTTGTGGTTGAATATGTGCTTCAAATTCCATACCATTCTCAAAAGTGACTGCAAATGTGATTATGCATGTAATGCTTTTATTATAAAGGTGCATTATCATGGTGAAAAGGATCTTCCCCGAACTTGAAACCCACAAGTTAGGCTCTACACCTGTTGTAAAGCGGATTAATGTGATTCATTTTAAGAAGTTATTTTGCCCCTTTAGTTGTCATTCAAACCTTATCAAAACATATGGGCCTATTGGCTAGGCTACATGAGGTGTGAGACTATGATTTGAAAAAGTCACATAAAGAAGGCATTATCCTGCACCTGTCTCGAAACCGGGCAGGGGAAAAATACATGTCATCTATGCACTTAAATAGCAAATTGAGGATGCTTTTCTCTTAAATCAGTTTCATGGCAGCCAGGTAGGCTGTACTCCTGTTGTAAATAGAAGCAATGTGCTTAATATTAGGAAAGTTGAGAAATAAATACAGTAGGCCTAGCCTATAGAAAGCTGATGGGATCCTCCTCTTTTTAATAGAGGCCATCAAAACTCTGTTTTCTCACGCAATTGTATAGGCTATAAAAATGCTGTGCAACATAATCTCATGGACTCTTGAAGTGTTTGATTAGATTTTCAATTACATTTGCTTTGATGTCAGAGTAATTAGAGGGACAAGTACCAGGCAGTTAGCAAGAGAGTCCTGAGTACCAGGCATTTAGCAAGTACTAATGACCATCAGCAGCATCAGAGCTTGGAGAAGCCTAATTACCGTGACTAAACACAGTCAAGTGGAATTTGACTGCCGTCATGACTCGTGACCACTGGTGTGGCGGTAACACGTTCACCGTAACAGCCCTAGTGTTGGGTCATTAAGTGCAAAAGATAGGGAAATTTAGTTGTGCGGCTGTCACATGTGGCCGTCACAGTCATATGATATCTAGAGCATCTTGTTTGATCTCATCTGCCTATTCATCTCCTACTCTCTCCCCTCCTCAACACACACAGTGCTTCAGTCAGGTCAGTGTGTGTCCGGGTCTCGTCTCAGTGTGTCACTGCATGTGTTGTCCAGTGATAGATTCTGTGTGTATGCATCTCTGGTTTGGTCAGTTTGTCACTGTGTGTCTTAGGTCCAGTGACACCTCAGTCACAAAGGCTCTACCACTCCGCCATCTTTACTGCTAGGCCACCATGACTGCCTGCACACGTGGCACTTTACAGACACACCCCGTGACAAGCTACACAACACAGGGTGGCTGCAATCCTATATAAAATGGCTGCTGTCAAGTGTACTGTCACTAACTGTATGTAACTCTGTCAACACGAGGAAATCCTCTGCCATGCCTCGGGGCATTGTGGGAATCAGAGTCTTATAGGGTCAAGGGTCAGCCGGTTAGAGAGGCATACAAAGAGATGAGGAGAGGGGGATAAAGAGGACAAAGAGAGGAGTTGCAACCAGAGGGAGAGAGCTGAAGTGACATATAAGCCCCAAAAGATCCCCTCACATTCACTAAGTGGAAATGGTAAAAGTGTGTGTTAGGTGAGTTGACAGCATATTGATCAACATCCAGGAGGAATCCAGGAGGTGCAGCCAAACACCACAAGAACATCAGGAAAGTCTGATGAAGGCCTTTTGGGCTGAGAAATTGTGCATTTTAGGGCAGCATATAACATAAGTTTCAAATAAATCAATGGAGAATTCTATTTCCATTATTTGCATATTCATTTGCAATTCTAAAGGTTTGAAATCATTTGAAAGCAAAATGTCTGAACAGTCTAGCAGATTTCGTGGAGTGCCTTCCCTTAAAGACTGTTTCCTGTGTAGGTCTCCCCATTAACGAATCCTCTCCGTATCACGTGATGAAGTTCTGATGGAAACAACAATAGCAGTGACCTGAGATGTTTAGCCCGCGTGTGGTCTGACATTCAGCACCACATGACAGTGGACAGTGGCAATTTTAGGAGAAGCAGCAACGTCAATCTACCTGAGCCCAGTGAGTGTGTGACTGCGAGGGTGAGTTCCAGTCTACTGGCTTCACGGAGCCACTGAGAGAAGCCTGAGAATTCAGACAGACAGGCAGACACGCAGACAGACACGCAGACAGACACACAGATAGATGTTACCTTTACTGTGCTCCTTAGACCAGGTCAAACACACAACTTTCTAAACACAACTCTACTAACCCTTACTGTATGTGTGTGTGGCAACACATGGACTGTGTCCCAAGAAAGTGTGTGTGTGTGTGTGTGAGGTTGTATATAAAGACTGCGGTATGGTAGTCGGCCAGGCTGAGTTGAATAATTGATTGCCGATTGACCCTCCACTGTACTAAGGACAGTCCTCCACATATTCATATAATTTTTTTTTTAGCCTTTATAAAAAAATATATATATAAAAACATTAATTTGGTCTGCAGCCTCTGTGTGTATCTTGCCAGAAACTGTTCCTTGGGATTCTAGGTGGCTATACTGTAGGTCTCTTTGGACATCCACTGGTGTAAGATGGTGCTGGGATACATAGCCGCCATTTTATTGGCTCCTGTCTATTCTGTGTTTTTTTTTGCTCATCTCGGACCAGGCCCTAATCCCGACACTAGGAAGAGGAAAAGATGTCGCTATAGAGGTCGCTGTGCAGGCACATTGATGAGACTACAGCGATGAGTGAATAAATGCCCCTACCCTCTATTGGCGAATGTGCAATCGCTGGAGAACAAACTGGACGAGCTCCGTTCGAGACTATCCTATCAACAGGACATTTAGAACTGTAATTGTCTATGCTTTTCAGAGTCATGGCTAAACAAGGACATGGTTTTCCATGTATCGGAAGGACTAAACGGCTGCTCCGTGTAAGATCCGTGGGGGTGGGGTGTGTCTCTTTGTTAATACTTGTATTTGACAATGTCATCCCCACAGTGGCAATACTACATATCCCAACCACAAGCCATGGATTACAGGCAACATCCATACTGATGAGTGTAGGCAACAACACATCCACCACGCTGAACCTCAACATGGGGACCCTTCATGGGTAAGTGCTTAGTCCTCTCCTGCTCTCCCTGTTCATCCACGACTTCATCACTGCGCACAACACCATCAATAAGTTTGCCGATGACAGGACGGTGATAGGCCTGATCACCAACGACAATGAGACAGCCTATAGGGAGGATGTCAGAGACCTGGCAGTGTGGTGCCAGGGCATCAACCTCTCCCTCAACATGGGCAAGACAAAGGAGCTGATGGTGGACCACAGGAAATGGAAGGCCTAACATGCCCCCATTCACATCCACAGGGTTGTAGTGGAGAGGGTCGAGAGATTCAAATTCCTCTGTGTCCACATCGCTAAGGACATATCATGGTCCAAACACACCAATACAGTCGTGAAGAGGGCACGACAACGCCTCTTCCCCCTCAGGAAGCTGAAAAGATTTGGCATGGGCCCTCAGATCCTCAAAACGTTCTACAGCCCCATTGAGAGCATCTTGACTGGCTGCATCACAACTTGGTATGGCAACTACTCTGCATCCGACAGCAAGGCGCTACAGAGGGTAGCGTATAAAACCCGGTACATTACTGGGGACAAATTCCCTACCATCCAGGACCTGCCATCCAGCAACCCAAGTCATACTGTTCTCTCTTCTACTGCATGGCAAATGGTACCGGAGTGCTAAATCTGGGACCAAAAGACTCCTGAATTGCTTCTACCCCCAAGCCATACGACTGCTAAATAGTTAACCAAATAGCTATCTTGACAATCTGTATTTGCCCTTTTTGCACTAACACTATGCACACACACTGGACTCTACCCACATACTCACACTGACACATGCGCCACACACACACTTACACACTCATCACATACGCTGCTGCTAATGTTACGTGCCTCCTTGAAGGAGGGAGGTGCAGGAATCAGGAGCAGGAGAGCAAGGAAGTCCCAGTAGCACAATAGTTTATTAGAAGTCCCAACTCAACAACAACATGGGGGAAAATACGCCCAAACGAGGTCCCCACACACAGGGAAATAAATATCGCACACGGAGGAGAATCCTCTACTCCTAAACACTTCAGCAGTGAGGTAATGGGAGCAGCCACCTGCCCAAACCCCCGGTAGTAATTGGCAAACCCTAAAAACCGCTGCACCTCCTTTACCGTGGTGGGAGTCGGCCAATTAAGCACGGCTGCAATGTGGTCACACTCCATCACCAACCCTGATGTGGAAATGCGATAACCCAGGAAGGTGACGGCCTGTTGGGAGAACACGCATTTCTCAGCCTTGACATATAGGTCGTGCTCCATCACAAGGTCGTGCTCCAACACAAGTACTCTGCGCACCAGAGACACATGCGCGGCATGTAGAGGAATATATCAGAATATCATCGATATACGCCACCACACCCTGCCCATCCCTGAGAATCTCGTCTGCAAAGGATTGGAAGACTGCTGGGGCATTCTTCAACCCATACGGCATGACAAGGTACTCATAATGGCCGGATGTGGTACAAACGCTGTCTTCCACTCATCTCCCTCCCGGATATGCACCAAGCTCCTGAGATCCAGTTTTGTGAAGAAGCTTGCTCCATGAAATGACTCAGTCGCCATAGCGATGAGAGGTAGCAGGTAACTGTACCCCACCGTAATAGAATTTAGACCTATAGTCAATGCACGGACACAGACCTCCCTTCTTCTTTACAAAAAAGAAACTCGGAGGCGGGTGACGTGGAGGGCCGAATGTACCCCTGCCTCAGAGATTCAGAGACATATGTTTCCATAGCCACCCTCTCCTCCTGTGACAGGGGAGACACGTGACTCCTGGGAAGTGCGCACAATCCCCTTGTCGATGGGGTGGTAAATGGTTCGCCCTCTTTTTACAGAAGGCGATAGCCAAATCGGCATATTCTGGGGGAATGCGCACGGTGGAGGTTTGGTCTGGACTCTCCACCATCGTTGCACTGATGGAAACTCCCACACACCTACCTGAGCACTCCTCTGACCACCCCTTTAGAGCCCTCTGTTGCCACGAAATAGTGGGGTTGTGAAAGGCCAACCAGGGAATCCCCATTACCACCAGAAATGCATGAGAATCTATGAGGAAGAGACTAATTTTCTCCTCATGTGTGACCCTGTGTAACCATGTCCAGTGGAGCCGTGGCCTCCCTGACCACCCCTGACCCTTATGGTCGACTATCTAGGAGTGCACGTGGAATGGTTGGTCCATCTGAACCAGGGGAATCCCTAACCTATGCGTGAAACCGCGGTCCATAAAGAAATTAACACACACTGTATATGTGACCAACAGGGGGCTCTGGGTGAGCCTGGTGCTGACTCACCTGGGGTGTCTGAACAGTACTCGGCCTGCCGTCTCCACTCCCAGACGAGCTCCTCCAGCACCGGTCGGCAGTGTGCCCTCTCCAACCACACCCAGTGCAGGAGGAGGCTCCGCCTCCGATTGCCCTCGCTGCAGCACCCCCTAACTCCTTGGGGGTTGCTGCGGATGCCCTGGGGGGTGGAACCAACAGGACCCGATCCGGACGCGCGTAGCCAGCAAGTTGTCCAACCTGATGGACATGTCCACTAGCTGGTCCAGGGTGAAGGTAGCGTCTCTGCATGCTAGCTCCCTGTGGACGTCCTCACGTAAGCTGCACCTATAGTGGTCAATCAGGGCCCTGCCGTTCCACCCTGCGCCGGCGGCCAAGGGCCTGAACTCCAGAGCAAAGTCTTGTGCGATCCTCGTCTCCTGCCGTAGATGGAACAGACGCTTACCCGCCGCTCGATCCTCAGGGGGATGGTCGAACACGGCCCGGAAGCGGCCCGGGTGAACTCTGGGAAGTTGTCCCTCGCCGAGTCTGGTCCATCCCAGACCACGTTGGCCCACTCCAGAGCTTTGCCTGACAGGCAGGAGACGAGGGCGTTCACGCTCTCACCTCCCGAAGGAGCCATGTGCACGGTTGCCAGATAAAGCTCCAGCTAGAGCAGGAAACCCTTGCACCCGGCAGCCGTCCCATCATACTCCCTCGGGAGCGCGAGCCGAATACGGCTGGGGCCGGATGACGCCGGAGAAGGTATTGGTGCTGGTTGGAGTGTGGCTGGTGGAGGAGTAGGCAGGCCACCCCTCTCCCATCTCTCCATCGTCGCCATCACTTGATCCATGGCGGTCCCGAGACGGTGGAGAACGGTGGTGTGGTGTTGCACGCGCTCCTCCATGGAAGTGGAGAGCGTGTCAGCTCCTGCTGATTCCATAAGTGGTGCGGGATTCTGTTACGTGCTTCCTTGAAGGAAGGATGTGCAGGAATCAGGAACAGGAGAGCAAGGAAGTCCCAGTGGCACAATAGTTTATTAAAATTCCCAACTCAACAGGGGCGGCAGGGTAGCCTAGTGGTTAGAGCGTTGGACTAGTAACCGAAAGGTTGCAAGTTCATATCCCCGAGCTGACAAGGTACAAATCTGTCGTTCTGCCCCTGAACAGGCAGTTAACCCACTGTTCCTAGGCCGTCATTGAAAATAAGCATTTGTTCTTAACTGACTTGCCTAGTTAAATAAAGGTAAAATAAATCAAATTAAAAAAACAACATGGGTGAAAATACGCCCAAACGAGGTCGACACACACAGAGAAGTAAACGTCGCACACGGAGAAGAAATCTCTACTCCTAAACACACACCAAATGGTAAATGTCGCACACGGAGAAGAAATCTCTACTCCTAAACACACACCAAACGGTACAACTGCCGCGTGAAACAAAACAACCACATCAAAACAATCCCGCACAAAGACTAGCAGGCAGTGGATGTAAATAAACCCACCGAAATCAACTAATAGGACACAGGTGTAAACAATACAGACAGAAGCAAACGAAAAGGAAAAATGAATCGGTGGCCGCTAGTAGGCCAGCGACGATGACCGCCGAGCACCGCCCAAACAGGGAGAGGAGCCACCTTCGGTGGAAGTCGTGATAGCGACTGTCTATTATCTATCCTGTTGCCTTGTCAGTTTACCCCTACCTATATTTACATATCTACCTCAATTTCCTCGTATCCCTGCATATCGACTCGGTAATGGTACAGTCGTGGTCTAAAGTTTTGAGAATGACACACATATTAATTTCCACAAAGTTTGCTGCTTCAGTGTCTTTAGATATTTTTGTCAGATGTTACTATGGAATACTGAAGTATAATTACAAGCATTTCATACGTGTCAAAGGCTTTTATTGACAATTACATGAAGTTGATGCAAAGAGTCAATATTTACAGTGTTGACCCTTCTTTTTCAAGACCTCTGCAATCCGCCCTGGCATGCTGTCATTTAACTTCTGGGCCACATCCTGACTGATGGCAGCCCATTCTTGCGTAATAAATGCTTGGAGTTTGTCAGAATTCGTGGGTTTTTGTTTTGTTTGAGGATTGACCACAAGTTCTCAATGGGATTAAGGTCAGGGGAGTTTCCTGGCCATGGACCCAAAATATCGATGTTTTGTTCCCCGAGCCACTTAGTTATCACTTTTGCCTTGTGGCAAGGTGCTCCATCATGCTGGAAAAGGCATTGTTCGTCACCAAACTGTTCCTGGATGGTTGGGAGAAGTTGCTCTCTGAGGATGTGTTGGTACCATTCTTTATTCATGGATGTGTTCTTAGGCAAAATTGTGAGTGAGCCCACTCCCTTGGCTGATAAGCAACCACACACATGAATGGTCTCAGGATGCTTTACTGTTGGCATGAGACAGGACTGATGGTAGCGCTCACCTTGTCTTCTCCAGACAAGCTTTTTTCCGGATCCCCCAAACAATCGGAAAGGGGATTCATCAGAGAAAATGACTTTACCCCAGTCCTCAGCAGTCCAATCCCCATACCATTTGCAGAATATCAGTCTGTAGGGCGCTGTCAACAGTTTATTTAAATATGTTTTGATGTGAAAACATGTTTCGATTGATGTTCCAAATTTCACTTAGTTTCCCTTATTAAGCACTGGGTATCTGCAGGAACAGTGTTGAAGAGCACACAGCATACAGAGTTTGCATGGAATATCACCTGTGGCACAGCAAAATAACCAAAGTAGCCTACCTGACAAGAGTGAAAAATGTACTGACGGGAAAGTGGCCGACATTCCCTATTCGAGTGCATATGGATGACATGTATTCTTTTGTATTGCCCCTATTCCTGCCCATTTGATAATAGGTCATTCTAAATCTAAACGAATTGTACATATTACTAAAAACAAGATTAAATTGAGAATAGTCTGATGGGTGAAAATATGATCACATGATGAGAGAACTGCATGGGCAGCCTGAGGCAAGGAACAGAGAGCAAGCGTTTTTAGCGACTTTCTCAAATCATCGGTAGCCTATAGTCGCATCATGCAGCCCATATATCTTTTGATTTCTAAGGCATTCTAAGAATTGTATCATTCACAATTAAAGTTGACAAATAAATCTAATTCTAGTGTATAGGACCTGGTTCAAATGATCCCTTTTACGCTCAGCATAGCCACTTCATATGATTATATGAATGCACTAACTGTAGGTCGATCTGAATAAGAGCATCTGCTAAATTACTAAAATGTAAATGTTTTCAACTCTATGGTATTGTGCTCCATACATACTGTCAAAAACAAGTTTAATTTAACAAGACCACGAGTAGACTAACAAGACTAAATCGTGCTGATTTTAAAAAATATATCCAAAGGCCTAAGGACATATGCTTAAAGTCACACACTTTTGTTACAGAGATTGCACCAGAAGTGACAGAAGTGTCGCCCATAGAGATCCTGTTAAATTAATTAAGTGTTCTAATTCCTAATTTCATGGTGTTACCAACAAAAATGTAAACAGGCCTATAGCAAATTCAGCATATGGCATTCATTTTTCACATGCAAATAGCATCTATCTGTGTTTCATAATTCTCCTTCAATTTGCAAGAGGCTGAATTTATCTCACCGGAGAAAGCATATGGGCTAGTGAAACAGCGCCCTTCTGTCTCCATATGTGTATCTGATGCTGTCTGGTCAAAAAGAGTGACATTGTTGTCACCCGTAGCATTGAATGCAAGGGACGCCAGCGAGCATTTGGCCTCCCTTGATTAAAAGTGTAATAAAAAGTGTAAAATAATCAGCATTGAGCTAAACTGAGTGAGATCAACTGTGACTGGTCCCAATTGTTTTTCCACCATTAAGTTTTCCATAGGGGATTTTAGAACTACTTCATATAAGGCCTGTGTTTCGTGTAGGCTTACTCTTGTGTGATGTTTGATAACCGTGCAAATCTCTCTCAGACCAAGTGACTTTAATAAATATTTTCACCTGTAATTACCCCCCAAAATGAAATGTTAATTAGCTGCTAATGTGGCTATCATACAGAACTACACATCCTGTTGCAAGGTTTAACGTAATCACTCAAGGTGCAGAGTGGGAAAAATGTCCACATTTCTCCAAGCAAACTCTCATCAACAATTAGCAAGTAACCTAGCAAGTAGATATTATAGCCGTGTAAATAATTGCAAGTGTATTTCTCATGTGTATTCTTGTTTAGCATTTTTCGAATGACCTAGCTAGCTACCTTTAGAATTTTAGAATTACTAGAATTGTTAAATTACCCCGGAGTTAGTAGCTAACTAGCTAACCTTAGGTATCTCTGTCGATCAGAAGCAAGGATGGTTCTGTGCTATGTACCGGATTGTAACAACTACTCCAATAAGCACACAAGCATTTTATAATTTTCCAAGCTCTGTAAGCGAGAGGCATTGCTGGAGCTGTGTGACAAGGTAAGCTCTGTTTGCTAGCTGCTAACAACATATTTTGGTTAGGTCAAAGAGCTGTGGTTAGCTAGATGCTTAAAAAAACTAGCATAGGCTATCTTGTTGTTGTCCTATGTTGACCTATTATTGTCAAGTCCTTTGTGAGCTAGCCCGCTATGGTTTGTGTAGTCATACTTTTTAATGTGGTGACATGCTAACGTTAGCCCACCAGGGCAGGGATATACCTAGCTAAATATCACCTGGTGGGCTAGCTAGTTAGGCACCTTGCTACATTAGCTAACAACCTGAATGTTAGCCATGCTAGTAGAAATCATGGTCTGCTGGCCAGTGCCCAAAATCCTTATGTTCCAACCATGCATGTCAGTCCCTTCAGGTGATCCCCATATCACTGTTGGTCCTCTTCAGTGCCCTCACGATTGAGGGTTTTAACTTTCCTCTTGAGAGTTAGAATCAGAAGAACAGTTGAATAGCTCGCAATACTGCACCTCTTTGGTCAAATAGTACCCTAGACTGTCCTGATCATCTAGAGGCGGCAGCGTAGCCTAGTGGTTAGAGCGTTGGACTAGTAACCAGAAGGTTGCGAGTTCAAACCCCCGATCTGACAAGGTACAAAATCTGTCGTTCTGAAACTGAACAGGCAGTTAACCCACTGTTCCCAGGCCGTCATTGAAAATAAGAATCTGTTCTTAACTGACTTGCCTGGTTAAATAAAGGTTAAAAAAAAAGAGCATTCCAGATCATTCCTCCATCCCAGCAGAAATGTCCCAGCCAAATAGCATTATTTTAGATGTGCAGATAGACCAAAGCCCAGTCTATTTTACCGTTACTATAGTCAAGTATGTGGGTTATGGTATTTTAAAATAGATGTTACTATTTTAGCAATCAACTTAGTTAGCAAATAAAAGTCTTATTTCTTTTGTCTTTCAGGTGGACGGAACGGAAACCCAGTTGCAACAGTCAGTTCTGCAGTAGCCATTTTCCGGCGAGAAAGAGAAATGTCCCTATACTTACCAGAAAAAGTCGCTCATCCACCATGGCCGAAGAGGAATATTCAGACTGTTGATTGGGAAACAAAAACAATGAGACATGAGGATTTGGTGTTGAGGGACCACTTGTCACAGTGTCTAAGGTGGGTTTGTATTGTGATAAACAATGTGTTTTCTGTCCAGATGAAAATGGTGATACAGCATTGAAAAAGACCTAGAACTGACCAAATGTCTCTTTGTTTTCCAGCCCAACAGGAGTGCATCCCTCAGACCATCCCGTTTATCAACATCCTGTGCTAGTGGGATCCAAGCGCAGCGTCCAGTTGTGGAGACTACAGCACATCGAGCCTGTGGATGGACAGGTCAGCAACTCATCAAATATGATACAATATTTTGTATAAACATTGAATTTGTAGATGCGTCGACATTTTGACAATATGTCAAATCAAATTGTATTTGTCACATGAGCCGAAAACAATAGGTGTAGACCTTACCGTGAAATGCTTTCTTACAAATCCTTAACCATCAATGCAATTCAAGAAATAGAGTTAAAAAATAGTTACTAAATCAACTAAAGTAAAAAATGTAATAAAAAGTAACAAGTCTATATACAGGGGGTACTGAGTCAATGTGTGGGGTTACAGGTTCGACGAGGTCATTTGTACATGTAGGTAGGGGTAAAGTGACTATGCATAGATAATAAATAGTGAGTAGCAGCAGTGTAAAAACAAAAACAAAGGGGGAGTGGGTGTCAATGTAAATAGTCCAGGTGGCCATTTGATTAATTGTTCAGCAGTCTTATGGCTTGGGGGTAGAAGCTGTAGCATTTCTTTTACCTAGACTTGGCGCTCCGGTATCGCTTGCCATGCGGTAGCAGAGAGAACAGTCTATAACTTGGGTGACTGGAGTCTTTGACAATTTTTTGTGCCTTCCTCTGACACCGCCTAGTTTATAGGTCCTGGATGACAGAAATCTTGCCCACAGTGATGTACTGGCCCGTATGCACTACCTTCTGTATCGCCTTATGGTTGGATGCAGAGCAGTTGACATACCAGGCGGTGATGCAACCGGTCAGGATGCTCTCGATGGTGCAGTTGTATAACTTTTTGAGGCTCTGGTGACCAATGCCAAATCTCCTAAGGGGGGGGAAAGGTGTTGTCGTGCCCTCTTCACAATTGTTTTGGTGTGTGGACCATGATAGTTTGTTGTTGATGTGGACACCAAGGAACTTGAAACTCTTGACCCGATCCACTATAGCCCTGTCAATGTGAATGGGGGTGTGTTTGGCCCTCCTTTTCCTGTAGTCCACGATCATCTCCTTTGTCTTGCTCACGTTGAGGGAGTGGTTGTTGTCCTGGCACCACACTGCCAGGTCTCTGACCTCCTCCCTGTAGGCTGTTTCATTGTTGTCGGTGATCAGGCCTACCACTGTTGTGTCGTCAGCAAACTTAATGATAGTGTTGGAGTCGTGCTTGGGCACGCAGTCGTGGGTGAACTGGGAGTACAGGAGGGGACTAAGCACACACTCCTGAGGGTCTCCTGTGTTGAGGATTAGCGTGGCAGATGTGCTGTTGCCTATCCTTACCACCTGGAGGATGGCCCATCGGGATATCCTGGATCCAGTTGCAGAGGGATGTGTTTAGTTCCAGGGTCCTTAGCTTAGTGATGAGTTTTGTGGGCACTATGGTGTTGAACGCTGAGCTGTAGTCAATGAACAGCATTGCCACATAGGTGTTCATTTGTCCAGGTGGGAAAGGGCAGTGAGGAGTGAGATTGAGATTGTTTCATCTGTGGATCATGTTTTAGACATGAGGCTTGACATACGGAACATCAGGCTCCCCCCATGAGAAGCAGTGCATGAGCAACCTCACCCTCAGCAAGAAGATCTGCTGGAAGTGATGTACACTCTCTCTCACTCTGGGGGTAAGACATAATTTTTAACATTATATATATAAATTCCCACTGTGTCCATAATACAATGCAATGTGAATTGTGTTGTACTACTGAATGAAACTGTGAGGAGAAGCACTCAGACCAGCCTTTGTGATTGAACTTACGTTAATAACCCTGAGGTCGATGTCCGAGCCCTCACGAAAATATATTTAGCATAATAAAAATAAGCCCGATATAAATCTGTCAATTTAAGCTAGAGATATCTGTTTGGATGTGTCTCAATCCACCGCCTCCGCCTATGTAATACTTCCACATCTGCAGTGAAAGCTGACAGAGCTGGAGTGGTGTTTGTCAGTCCATGAGACATCCCAAAATCAGTCTTCTCACAAAAGCATCTATAGCATCTAAACGGTTTGGCCTACTATTATGACCCCTCTATGGAAAGATGAGACTCTAATGAACAATATGGTATTTTCTGTTGTGCTCTCCGACCCCCAAACGTGCCTTGGGACTCGTCTGAAGTCGGTACAGCTGAACAGCCAACTTCTGTCTGTAGCTTCCGAACAGTTTGGGCTACACATTACTATGAATATATGTTGTTCCATGTAGGGAATCTGTTATTCATTGCGTTTGTATGGGCTAATAGCAGTAAGGCCAATAATAATAATAATAATATTATTTTTGGGGGGGGATACTCAAGGTATCTTAAAATTCTAAATCAAATAGCAAAATGATCCTTGTGTATGACAATTTTTCAACAATCTCAGGTACAGACAGGGATGACTGGGGCCTTCAGCAAGTACGACACAGGGGATAAGAAGTAATATGAACATCAAAGACATAAATTCCCACTGTGCCCATGATAAAGTAACTACATTACTTTAGTTGGCTGCTTTGAGCAAAACTTGTACGTAATATAACCTATTCTGGGAGCCGTGTGTGTGTGTGTGTGTGTGTGTGTGTGTGTGTGTGTGTGAAATATGTGGAATATTTTTGGACCATTTGGCTTCCTTGAAAACAGGTACTGACAGTAGGAATATGAGTCTGCCAGAGGTCGTAACGCTGTATGGGGATGGTGATGGAGGCTTTGATGATCCACACAATGAAGAAGCAGGTGTCCCTTCCAGTGATGTGGAGCTGACCTTAAACCTGGTGCCAATACAGATGGTCTTCCCGGAGGTGGTAAAACCCTCCCTCCTTGATATAGAAATCCTTAGACCTCACTGCATCAATGGTAAGGTCTCTTGCACCATAGGGACACTTGACCTCCACCACTGAGAGGCACCCAGGATCGCAGGCCCTGTGACCAAAAGCCTTTACTCATGCATATCCATCCCTGTTTCCATTTTGAATTCCTTGATGCCCTACTCTTCGTTATCTGTGCCCCACTTTACAGACAACACCCCATCCAAAGACTGTGAACTGAGGACCCTTTTTTAGCAGCGACAGAGTAACGCGTTTGGCCATATCCACTGCTCCATAATTGCTGGCCACCAACCTTCCTCCCCTCATGGTGCGCCAGTTAGGGCTGGTGCTCTGTCCAACTGTTGCCTGCCGTATAGTCTCCTGCTGCACCACCGACAGCGCCATGCCAGCCATAATACCTGCATGCCCCAGGTGCCCTCATTTTTAACAATGCCCGGTAAAGACAGGGATGACAGGGAGGGTAACGGTGGTTCTGGTTCAGGTTCAAGGCGACATACCATTCAACTGAACCTGCTCAGGAGAAGGTTCCTTAGCCACTGAAAATCCTCCTCTGTGGGGTCTCAGGACAGAGTGTGGTAGTCTTCATCTGGGTACAGGTCCTCCACTGACTGCACCTGGTTAGGCACGGCTGGCTTCCTCCACTCGCATTCCACATCCGTACAGCCGATATTGTGACCAGCCAAAATAGGCTGCATGGCTACACTTATGAGCTCCATGGAGGCATTAGTATGTGGCACAGAGAATCCCCTGTTCGCAGAGAGGAAGGATGTTAAGTGCCACATGCCTTTCAATGCATGACTTTGAACACCTTGAAATGCATTTGTTGTAAGAAATGTGCTTTATAAATAAAGTTTGATTTGATTGATGACAAGACAGCTGTAGAATATTTTATAAACTGTAATTTTCACAAGGACAGCTTGGGACTTTATCAGTTGAGATAAAAATCATATAGTGGGAAGGATCCTATAAATCAAACTGTGTAAAATGTTTACTTTTGAATTTTTTTATTTTACCACTCCCAATATTTTACCACTCCCAATATTTTACCACTCCCAATATTTTACCACTCCCAATAAATAAATACTGTGCCTTTGAAGATTTGTCTCTGTTCATGAAACTACAATGGATGTCTAACTAAGTAAATTCTGAATATCAATCGATTTTTAAATAAATTCTCTTCAATGACAACATTCTAGAACGGAGTTATCGCTCATCTAAGTCCGGTATCTGGAGTAATCTGGTTAATGATTATATAATTGATTTTATAAACGGGTTGGTTCGAGCCCTGAATGCTGATTGGCTGACAGCGGTGGTATATCAGACTGTATACCACGGGTATGACAAAACATGTATTTATACTGCTCTAACTACATCGGCAACCAGTTTATAATAGCAATAAGGCACCTCTGGGGTTTGTGGTATATGGCTATGGCCTGAATCCAGGCACTCTGCGTTGTGTCGTGCTTGAGAACAGCCCTTAGCCGTGGGATATTGGCCGCATACCACAACGCCTCAAGCCTTATTGCTTAAACGTGACTCTTGTAGAATGTTGACAGCTATATATTACACATTGTAATGCTAAGATCCTCAAACGTAACTTAATAGCTACACTCACTGACACAGGATACATTTTATCCCTCATGCTGACCCTGACCAAACCGGTAAGTTGCCCATCACTATAGCTGCACTTCTCCACATGGCCAGACTTATAGTGGTCTTCTCCTCTTTTGTTGCTCTTATGCTCATCCTTGAAAACTGCCGTGAGATCTGAAATGGACACCAAAGTCGACATACTGTACAAACAAGACTAAGTAATACTAAATATATTTTTTATCAACTGCTCTGCTAACTAACTAGTTAAAGTGTAGTCAGTGTCTAGCTAAGACAGAGTAAAGGAATGGAGGAGGTTCAAACGTTATTAAATTCATTCCAATACAGCACATGGATTTATCATGGATTGGACACAGTTCTCTGATCGCGCGGGTGAATGGTAGCTGACAGTGTCAGCTAGAGAGGATGCGCAGGAGCTTCCAGCAGGAATTTGTAGTCTGGCTAAGGTCTTCGCTGTTGCTAAATAGCATTTCAAATTTTGAGAGTAAATTAAGGTGAATATTTTGATAAAACTCACACCAAGGTAAGCCTACACCAAACACATATTTAATTTGTGAGTTCGTAGTGTTCGTAAAAATCACTATGTAAAAGACTTATGGTGAAAAATGATTGGAACCATTTCCGTGTTTAAACACTATGTTTTACAGGTATTATGACTTCCATTGTGGCAGACTATGGTCCTGGCGCATCAAAAAGGGAAGCCAGATCGGATTTGGCTTCACTCAAATTGCATCACATCGAGAACAAAATGTCATTGACAGAAACAACTTGAATTGATGCATCTCATTGTGTTGTTGTCCTCCGGTGGCTAGCTAGCTAAAATTGTCCCTTTCCTAAATTAGCCATGGATGTAGATAGGGATTTGGACGTGTCGTTTTGCTTAATTCTCCACACTGGCCAATGATTATAAGAGCGATTCTGAATCAACCATAAACTCATACATTGTGCCCCCGGCCTTAGAGATTGGAAGTTCAATATATACTGTAGCTAGATGTAGAAGGCTAAGTTAACTACCTGGTTCATTGTTGCTCATGAAAGATAAGCTAGCAAGCAAGCATTTTAGCCAGGTAGCCTCGAGTCATAGACCGTTTTATCAACATGAAAGAGAGGAGGATGGCATTGGCATTTCTCTACAGGTAGAGTGAGTCAACATGTTTTTTCTACTTGCATGAACACACACACACACACACACACACACACAGAGGGAGAGAGAAATCAGAACCATGGACAGCCACATCATATTTAGCTTACGTTGATTGGTCTAAATTGGTATCTTTTAGTTGTCCCTATATTAGACTAAGCACAGGTCATGAAATGTTGAGGTTGAAATGGGGCTGGAATAGTGGGGGCAGCTCCAGTCTTCTTTTTGCGACTTGCGGTAACTCTGTGGTTGTAAATCAATAGTTGTTTAGTAGCCCGAAAATGGCGGAAACATTAATTTGCTTGTTTGACCATGCTATACGTCATGTAACTGTTTGTTACATGCAATATGCTTTGTGGACTTCAGCCGGCCAGAGGTCACTCTCCGGGTTTTGTAGTTGAATTTATTCTGCCACTGTATTCTTATTGTCTCTGCCTTAGGTCTATAGATCATGGTCACAAGGCATATGAAGTAACAGGTTATAGATCAAACAATGAAATCACCACAACACATACAGTACAGATCAAACGTTTGGACACACCTACTCATTCTGCATCAATAGGCCATCCCATCTGGTTCGCGCTTAGTGGGACTGATGCTGCAGGTTTTTTCTGGCTTGGCTTCCCCAGAGATTATTTTTGTTTGGTAGTGCTCAAGGAACGCAATTCAATGACAGCAGTATTTATTTTTAATTTTTAATTACATATTTCCTAGTCTTATTCTTGAAGAGCGAGGGTTATTTAAATAATTGGAATGACTGGAAATCTGATAGACTATGGTTTTTAATGTAAATACATTGCTTTCAGTAAGTATTTAACCCCCTGAGTCAATGTTAGAATCACATTTGACAGTGATTACATCTGTGAGTCTTTTGGGGTAAGTCTCTAAGAGCCTTGCACACCGGGATTGTACAATATTTGCCTATTATTCATTAAAAAATTCTTCAAGCTCTGTCTGAATCAGGTTTTCCTCTAGGATTTTGCCTGTGTTAGGCTCTATTACGTTTATTTTTACGCAAAAAAAGTACTTGTCCTTGCATAGACAAGCATACCCATAACATGATACAGCCAACACCATGCTTGAAAATATGAGATACTTTTTATTCAGGACATAAAGTTCATTTATTTTTCCACATTTTTGTTGTTTTACTTTAGTAAACATTTTGCAAATGTTTTGGAATATTTTTCTTATGTACAGGCTTCTTAATTCACTCTGACATGCAAGTTAGTATTGTTGAATAACTACAATGTTGTTGATCCATCTCCTATCACAGACATTAAACTCTGTAACTGTTTTAAAATCACCATTGAACTCATGTTGAAATCCCTGAGAGGTTTCCTTCCTCTCCGGAATCTGAGTTAGGAAGGATGCCTGTATCTTTGTAGTGACTGGGTGTATTGATTCTCCATCCAAAGTGTAATTGATAACTTCACCATGCTCAAAGGGAAATACAGTATCTGCTTCTTTTATTTTTTACCCATCTATCAATAGGTGCCCTTTGCGAGGCATTGGAAATCCTCCTTGGTCTTTGTGGTTGAATCTGTGCTTAAAATTGACTACTCGACTAAGGGACCTTACAGATAACTGTGTGTGGTATAAAGTATTTGTTCAAAAACATGTTAAACACTATTATTGTATTTGTTCAAAAAACATGTCAAACACTATTATTGCCCGCAGAGTGAATCCCTGTGACTTACATTTGATGTGTGTGTTTGTGTGTAACATATCACTAATCATGAAATAACATTTTGAACAGACTGTGAGAGAAGATTTAGTATCTTCATCAGATTAAATAATAGTTACATTTTTGTATATAAACTACAATGATTGAACAGTTTTACTGATACAATTCTTGCTGCAAATTAGGGAAACTATAGTGGTTGCGGAGCTTAGTTTTGTAGCAGTGACGTGCATGATGCAAAATGACGTGCAGTCTAACTGGTAAAAGTCTGTATTCTCCCCAAACTAGGTCTACCTGCATCACAAAGCATCACTCCTTTAAATTTTTTATAATTACTTGACTCCGGCCTATGTCTTCTGTGTTTGTTGGTTTGTTTGTTTATTTTCAGAGCACGGAAGACAGACAAAATCGCTGTTTGGCCATATTTTCCCCTTGTGATAGCATGTTTGGGTTTGCCTACTCAGCAGGGTGCGTGTCAGAGCACGTGTGTGACAGTGCGAAGCCGGTGGAGGCACGGCAGGGGTCAGCTCCGGCACACGCTCGTGCTCCCAAGGTAAATTACTTTATTTTTTCCCCTCTGAGTCGGGTTGGGTGGAACTGTGGTGAGAGTCCCCGGCCACGGTGTTTGAAACCGTTCCACTGTAATGACTTTGCCACTATGGGGATCTTGCCAGGTGCACGCCCCGGGTCAGTGGCTCAATCACAAGATCAAACGTAATAATGATTAATACCCTGTGAGCGTTAATAGCACTTCATGGGCGATTTATCAAACTGTAGATTTATATGCGAGGGGTGACTGTTCAAACCTAATTATAAACTGGGTGGTTTGAGCCCTGAATGCTGATTGGCTGACAACCGTGGTATATCTTAGTGCCTAAGAACAGCTCTTAGCCATGGTATATAATATATCACACCCCCTTATTGCTTAAACATACCTCTATTGCAAGCATAGGCCCTATGTCTTAAGTAAAAATGAACGTGTAGGCTTAGAAGGGGATAAGGAAAATTCCAGAGAACATTTTTATTTAATTCCTACAACTTTCACATAGAATTCAATACAAACAGTTATTTTCCCCTAACACTTTTTTTTTTTACTGAGCTTCCAAAAAAAGATTAGTTTATATCACAGGTGTTTCCAAAAGAAGGAACCAATAGATGCTAGGCTATTTCTTGTATGTGCATTTCACTATGTTGACGTAAAAATCTGAGTATAATCCCTGTATGGATGTCAACTCCAAAACATGTTTAATGTCATCGTTACCAATCAACTGCATTACAGTTAAAAATGACTTTTACTACCACCACCGATGTATGTATGCTAGATAGGCTAACCAGCTTATACGAACTGGAGTTAGTATTTAGCAGTCACTTCTTTTAAACCTGAAAATTGACACTTATCTAGATATTTTGCAGCGAAAACCAAAAAATAATGTGCCTTCAGAAAGTATTCATACCCCTTGACTTATTCCAAATGTTGTCGTGTTACAGCCTGAATTCATAATGGATTAAATGTTTTAATTTCTCTCCCATCTACACAAAATACCCCATAATGACAAGTGAAAACATGTTTTTAGGAATGTTTGCTGATTTATTGAACATGAAATACATAAATATCTCATTTAGATACAGTACTAGTCAAAAGGTTATACACCTACTCATTCAAGGGGTTGTCTTTTATTTTTACTATTGTCTACATTGTAGAATAATAGTGAAGACATAAAAATGATGAAATAACACATATGGAATCATGTAGTAACCAAAATTGTTTTAAACAAATTTATTTTAGATTTTAGATTCTTCAAAGTAGCCACCCTTTGCCTTGATGACAGCTTTGCACACTCTTGGCATTCTCTTAACCAGCTTCATGAGAAATGGTGGCAAGAAAAAGTATGTGAACCCTTTGGAATTACCTGGTTTTCGGAATAAATTGGTCATCAAATTTGATCTGATCTTCATCTAAGTCACAACAATAGACAAACATAGTGTGCTTAAACTAATAACACACAAATTATTGTATTTTTCTTGTCTATATTGAGTACATCATTTAAACACTAGGTTGGAAAAAGTATGTGAACCCCTAGGCTAATGACTTCTCAAAAAGTGAATTGGAGTCAGGAGTCAGCTAACCTGGAGTCCAATCAATGAGACGAGATTGGAGATGTTGGTTCGAGCTGCCTTGCCCTATAAAAAACACTATTCACAAGAAGCATTGCCTGATGTGAACCATGCCTCGAACAAAAGAGATCTCAGAAGAAGTGAATTGGTACATTTTTTTGTTGTATTACTTTATTGCCTTTTTGCAAACAGGATGCATGTTTTGGAATATTTTTAGTCTGTACAGGCTTCCTTCTTTTTACTCTGTCAATTAGGTTAGTATTGGAGAGTAACTACAAAGTTGTTGATCCATCCTCAGTTTTCTCCTATCACAGCCACCTCTGTAACTGTTTTAAAGTCCCCATTGGCTTTATGGTGAAAACTCTGAGCGGTTTCCTTCCTCTCTGTCAACTGAGTTAGGAGAGATGCCTGTATCTTTGCAGTGACATGGTGTGTGAATATTTTCTGAAGTATTGTATATCAAAACTGTATATCCAAATCAGACTTAAGTAACCACACTGTGGGCTTGTTACAATACATAACTCATGACAGATTTAACAAATATCCACTATGTTAAATCAGATTAATTGTGTGCGCCAATCTGGGCAATGGAACGTCTGCATTCCATTGACTCCTTTACCATACTAATAAACCTACAGAACAGTCAAAGGCAGAAATAATTTGAACACACAGGTGCAGAATATGTGAGCTAGCCTAAATGTAACCTAATTTCCAACACTACAAAGACAGTAGTCTTTTTTCACTGTCAGCTTTTGTCAAATATGTCTTTTCTATATATATATATATATATATATATATATATATATATATATATATATATATATATATATATATATGTATGTGTGTGTGTGTGTGTACATTGTGTGCGGCGTGTGCCTGTGTGTTTATATGGTGTGTGTGTATGTCTGAGTGTATGTGTGTTAGTGTGTATTGTACTCTCTCTTTCTCTCTGGTGAGTGGGTAAGCTGAGCCTAAGAGACGCTGACTGTGGGAAATCTCAGCTGCAGTAGCAGCAGCTCAGACGTCAGAGACACACAGCACCGCTTCCATCCCTCTCTCTCTAGCTCTATCACTGTCCTTTGTTTTCATTACCTCTTTCTATACCCGTCTATCTCTCCCTCTATCTCTTTCAAGTGCACCTTGGGCCGTAAGTAACCTTACACAGGGAAGCACAAGTGTAGCCTGCACTATACACACACCTATAATAAACACACACAATGCCACACACACAAATCAGAGTCTGTGTATCTAGAAAATGTGTTTGTGTGTGTGTGGTCAGGATAGGTTAGGTTAGGCGCAGTAGCAGGGTGAAGTGATGGCTGTCAGACTGCCCAGTTAATCCTCTGACTCAGCAAAACACAGAGGAATAGGGGGAGGATAGATAGAGAGGGAAGAGAGGAGAGGCGAGAGAGGAAGCTGAGTGTGGAAAAAGAGAGAGGGAAGAGAGGAAAGAGAGAAGGAGAGGCAGGGAAGATGAAATAATGGACCTATAGATTAAATTGAGGAGACAAATTAAATGATTGTGTCCATACTCAAAGCAAAACCTTTTAACAAAGGGTTTAGCTTCACTATATAAATATGGGAAAGCTAGTGTTAAATGTGGAAATAGTAAGTAAACAATATCCAATTAAATGTAATTTAAACGTAAAGGGTGCTGAGATCATTAGCAGTTAATGGAATAACATATAGACCAGTAGTCCAAAAGGAAAGCTAAATCAATTTGCATAATTTCCCTAGAAATGAGGGGAGTAGAACACGAAACAACAACAATTACACCATATGTGCACGCACACACTCAGCTTCCTCTTAAGCATTTCTCCTCTGTTCCTATACTCCCCCTCTAGTTTTTACTCAGTCAGCCCTTACACACACACACACACACACACACACACACACACACACACACACACACACACACACACACACACACACACACACACACACACACACACACACACACACACACACACACACTTACCTGAATGAATTGACCCAAAATAGGTCTGGCCCTAAAAAAACAGCTTCCACTAAACCACAGCATTATTGATTACACAATGCCAGACTTGTTTACTATTTGAGCAATAAGGCCGGAGAGTGTGTGGTATATTGGCCGTTTGTATTTTGGGTCCTGAATGCTAAATGGCTGAAAAAGTATTTCAGACGTGTGTATATCAGACAATATACAACAGTTTTGATGCAAAAAATACTTGTGTTCTATTTATATTGGTAACCAGTTTATAATAGCAATAAGGCACCTCCGGGGTTTGTAATATTTGTCCTGTATACCATGACTAAGGGCTGTTCTTAGGCTCGACACAAAGCAGAGCTGCAAGAAGCTCTCACATTTCTCCATGTTTCTCCAAATGTATCATTTTCAAGTTTCACCTCCAGCTTAGCATTGTTCTATTTCTCCAAAGGTATCATTTAGAAGCTGCTCCAAACATCACATTTCAAAGTTAGGGTTAGGGGTTAAGGTTTGGATAGGGTTAAACTTTTAAAAAGCTTCTCCGGTACTTTCATATACTTTTTAGCCAGTAGTTAGTAGCACTCATAAGCCAAAATTGGTCCCCGAAAATTGCGTACTACATCACGTATGCGCAGATAAGTTCACCACGTCATTGCTCTCTTGATCTGCTGTGTCCACTGAGCTGTTGGGCCCGCCCTGCAACTTAATTGGATAACACTGGGCAGGTCTCTTCTAGTTATCACTCAAATGCGAGAGGCTGAAGCTCACTGGCTAGAACTCAAATTGCTAGGAGGCTGGCCCACATGGGGGGAAATGTAGAGAAAATGGCACGGCACAGCACAGCTTCAAACTGGGGATTTCATGGCTAATTGCGATAGAACAGTAATTCTGCTCATAGATTATGCATGTCTGAACTACACATGGACACATCCAGGCCAAAGGGGGAGGTTTAAAAAAAATACATTTTTAGTCGCTAAAATACCAGAGCATGTCTTTAAGTTTAGGCATTACTTCAAGACAGTGGTGTAAAGTACTTAAGTAAAAATACTTTAAAGTATTATTATGTCGTTTTTTGGAGAATCTGTACTTTACTATTTATATTTTTGAAAATTTTTACTTTAACTTCACTACAAAATATTGTACTTTTTACTCCATACATTTTCCCTGACAACCAAAAGTACTAGTTACATTTTGAATGCTTAGCAGAACAGGAAAATAGTCAAATTTTCCCTCTGGCCTGGCGTACTCACTCAACACACATGCATCTTTTGTAAATAATGTCTGAGTGCTGGAGTGTGCCCCAGGCAATACATACATTTGAAAAACAAGAAAATGGTGCTGTCTGCTTTGCTTAATATAAGGAATTTTAAACGATTTTTACTTTTGATTCTTAAGTATATTTTACTTTTACTTTTAGCTGACTTTCACTTTTACTTGAGTAACTTTATATTAAGGTATCTATACTCAAGTATGAACATTTGATACTTTTTCCACCACTGATTCCAGAATGGTTAAGGTTTGGGATAGGGTAATAAAAAGCTGGTTTTGAAGGCATTTCCCAACTTCCTCATGACATGGATAGACATCCAATTTCGAGGTCACTCTTCAGCTATTTTCCTGGTTATATTCAAGCAATAATGCATGACAAGGTGTGGTATATATGGCCAATATACCACGGCTAAGGGCTGTTCCCATGCGCAACACAACACGCGGCCATATACCACAAACCCCAGAGGTGCCTTATTGCTACAATAAACTGGTTACCAATGTAATTAGGGCAGTAACAAGAAATGTTTTGTTATACCCTTGGTATACGGTCTGATATACCACAGCTTTCAGCCAAACAGCATTCAGGGCTCGAACTACCCAGTGAACAGTCCATAGCCGTGGTATATTGGCCATATACCACACCCCATCGGGCGTTATTGATTAAATATACCACACCCCCTCAGGCACTACAGCTTAATTATAAACCGGGTAGTTTGGGTCCGGGATGCTGATTGCCGTGGTATATCAGACATTATAAATTGGGTGGGTCGAGCCCTGAATGCTGATTAGCTGACATCCGTATACCACGGGTAGGAAAAAACATTTATTTTTACTGCTCTAATTACGTTGGTAACCAGTTTATAATAGCAATAAGGCACCTCGGATTTTTGATATATGGCCAATATACCCCGACGAAGCGCTGTATCCAGGCACTATTGGCCATATACCACACCTCATCTGGCCTTATTGCTTAAATATCACACGTACTCAGCACCTCTCTCCCTGCCCTCCAGTAAACAGAGTACTGTGATACAGCACTGAGACCAGAAATCAAACCTGCTATTTCACATGCCCTATGCCACAAAGCTACATACACTTGTGCAAACAGTAACACACAAAGACGAATACACAGATACAAGCACTGCAATACCTGAACACAAAAATAAGTAACACATGCATAGACAGAATTGTATGCATGTCTCATACAGTCCCCTTCAGTGGCTCTCGGTGTCATTTAAGATGTGGGACAATGATTTTTACCATTTTAATGAGCATGACCTTCATTCTATTACAGCATATTGGATGACTGTCATTCATATTCCATTCACCCAGCTCAATGTAACATCGATAGGTTTAGCCTACTACATGATACTCAATACAAGACACATTCAATACAGCCTTGCACACTCTTGCCTGCATCTAGCTGATCTAGGGTATAATCATTAGTCCAACAATTGCAAATGAGTTTCCATTGGACAAATTCAAGCATGTTCATCCCTTTTAAGAAACGTTTTTCAACTAAATCGGCAGAATGAATACACCCTTGATAACACGCAAACACACTTCACTTTAATAGCAGCCACATACAAACAGCATAATTTGATCACTGTATAATTCTTTCTCGCATCAGCATGCTCTCCTCCTCTCCTCTCACCTTTTCTTTTCACTTGTGGACTTCAGTGCACAACACATCAGCTGTCTGTGACCAGGCAAAAAAAAAGTACCATGTCAAACATTTATATCACAACCACTACACACAGCCTACATTGTCACCATATTAATGTCATAGTCAACAGAGCTACTAGAACTAACACGTTAGTAAACCCGCTACAACCATGCAGTACAGTGTACAGTCAGCAGCAAACAGTTTAGCAGTTACATCAGCGGGCCCCAGTGGCAATAAATAAAACAAATGTTAGCTTGACTTTGAAGAGTTTCATTGTTGGATAGTCATAGCCAGTTAGCTAACATTGTATCCCCCTCTGTTTTAGCTGGGTGTTTAAGCAGGCTAAACTGGCTCGCTAGCTAAGTAAGTGAAAGTGAAATGAAATACAACTAAATATAGCTCTCTCTCTCTTGCTTTTTCCTTAATTTTTTTACGCAGAGGACGACAGAAACTAGCTGTCCTCCGGCTACACCATGGTGCTACCCTAAAGAGTGCTGTTGAGGCTAATGTAAGACCTTCATTGCAAAACAGTGTGTTTTACCTAAAAATTCTAACTTTAATGTTTCACTCTTTATTTTTATGAAATTCACTGAGGAGGATGGTCCTCCCCTTCCTCCACTGGTTCCCCTGCTTTTTTCATATTTTGGCCATGGAAGAACCACTTTCTGTACATACACATAACTACTGTAACACACATGTTTCTTGCATGTCTGAAACCTAAATAGAACCAAGCTAACTGCATGGAGCATACAGATAGAACTGTGATGCGTGCTCCATGTCAGTGACCCTGAAGGAGTATGGAAACCCTGTTAAGCTGAGGACTGGATGGATGTCATATCACCACTCACAAGATCTGACACATCGGCCTCACCCCTCAGTGCTCTTACTGCTCCCGGAGAAAAAACACATTTGGAGTGAGTGGCACACACACGGCTCCACAGAGGAGGAAGGGGAGGACCATCCTCCTCAGTGAATTTCATATAAATATTAAAACACTTGAAAAGTTATCATTTTTTAGATGAATCTATATACACATCACTAAATAATTTATTAAAACACACACAAAAAACACCCTCCAACCTATCAGAGTTCTTGCAGCATGAACTGACATATTGTCCACCCAATCAAAGGATCAGCAAATGAATCTAGTACTGAACGCATAAGCTGCAGCTAGCTAGCACGGCAGTACATCAAATGTGGTGTAGTTGACTCAAAGAGAGAGAAAGACAATAGTTGAAAGGTTTTGAACAAATTAATTTATTCAAAAATGGAGACAGAGAGCGAGAGATATTTTGTCATTTTCACTTTCACATACTTAGCTAGCAAATGCAGCTAGCTAGTTTAGCCTACTCAAACACCCAGCTTAAACAGAGGGATGCTATGGTAGCTAGCACTGAAGTCCACAAGTCAAGGGAAAAAGTGATCGAAGGAGAGTTCTTAGATGCGAGAGGGAATTAACGAGCAAAGTGATCATGCTGCTTGTATGTGGCTGCTATGAAAGTGAACTGGGTTTGCATGTGATGGGACCCACGTTATCCCAAAAGGTGTAGTTTTGAATCATCTGTCCATAGAACATTCTTCCAAGAGTCTTGATGATCATCCAGGTGCCTCTTTTGCAAACTTGAGTCACATTTTTGGAAAACATGGGTCACATTATGCCTGGTGAAAACACAAACTGAACCTCATACCAACGGTCAAGCATGGTGTTGGCAGTGTGATAGTTTGGGAATACTTTGCTGCCTCGGTCTAGACGGCTTTCCTTAATAGAAGGAACCATGAATTCTGCTCTGTATCAGAGAATTCTACAGGAGAATAACAGGCCATCCGTTTGTGAGCTGAAGCTGAAGCGCAACTGGGTCATGCAGAAAAACAATGATCAAAAACACACAATCAAGTCTACGTGAAAATGGCTAAAAAGCAGCAAATTTGACGTTTTGGGATGGCCTAATCAAAGTCCAGACTTAATCCCAATTGAGATGTTGTGGCAGGACTTGAAACGAGCAGTTCATGCTTGGAAACCCACAAATGACACTAAGTTACAGCAGTTCTTCATGGGAGAGTCATCCAAAATTCGTCCACAGCGACTTGATAGACTGATCAACAACTACAAGAAGGGTTTGGTTGGAGTCATTGCAGCTAAAGGTAGCACACCAGTTATTGAGTGCAAGTGTAACAGTTTTGCTTCTGTCTCTCTCCTCGCCCCTACCTGGGCTCGAACCAGGGACCCTCTGCAAGCATCGACAACAGTCACCCTCGAAGCATCATTACCTATCGCTCCACAAAAGCCGCAGTCCTTGCAGAGCAAGGGAAACAACTACTTCCGAGTCTCAGAGCCAGTGACGTCACCGATTGAAACGAGTCTCAGAGCCAGTGACGTCACCGATTGAAACGAGTCTCAGAGCCAGTGACGTCACCGATTGAAACGAGTCTCAGAGCCAGTGACGTCACCGATTGAAACGAGTCTCAGAGCTAGTGACGTCACCGATTGAAACGCTATTAGCGCGCACCCAGCTAACCTTTTCACACCGGTTACACAAGGGGTCAATTACTTTTTCACACAGGGGCATTGGGTGTTGCTTAACTTTGTTTATAAAATGAATGAAATAAGTATGTAATTGTTGTGTTACTTGTTCATTCAGGTTCCCTTTATCTAATATTAGGTTTTGATTGAAGACCTGATAACATTTATTATCAAAAATATGCGAAAGTAGAGAAAATTAGAATGAAGGAAAATAATAATAATCATGACACTGTATTCATTCCACTTATTCTGTTGAAAAACGTTTCTTAATAAACAAATACAAATGCAACACAACAGGGATAAACATACCTGAATTTCTCCAATAGAAACCCTAGTTTGCAACTGTTGGACTAAGGATTACACTCTAGGTCAGCTAGATGCAGGCAAGAGTGTGCAAGGCAGTATTGACACTGTCACTGTCTGCCACCTTGATTACTCACATTTTTCTCTAAACCTGTGCACCTACGTTGTAAACTTTCATTCATAGGCTAGGTTGTAGCAACCTCATGATGGGTACAGGGAAAATTCTAGTATCATGTAGTAACCTAAACCTATCGATGTTACATTGAGCTGGGTGAACGGAACATGAATGACAGTCATTGAATATGCTGTAATAGAAATAAGGTCATGCTCATTAAAAAAAAGTATTGTCCCCCTCATCTTAAACAGCACCGACCCCCACTGTGTCACTCACACACACACACACACACGGGTGGGTGGGTGGGTGGGCATGCACGGACGCACATGCACACACACACACCTGACTGAATCCTTTGCATAAAAAGTGCAGTCAACTGTGGTATTTTGGATGCAGTAATTGCAGAATACTGCAGATGAACTGCAGTAATACTGCACTGTAACTGCAGTTCACTGCATAATCACTGCAGTAATTAGTTTGTAATGTGGAGTGTTTAAACAGTGTGTTTAGAGCAGTCAGGCCTAATTTTGGTCCATCCCTTACAAAAACAAGATTGCAGCATACTGCAGTTATAATGCATTATAACTGCATTCTTGTTTTGTAAGGGATGGACACAAATTAGGCCTGGCTGCTCTAAACGCACTGTTTAAACACTCCACATTACAAAGAAACATGCTCACTGCGCTTAGAGAGAGATGTCTGCTCTCCTACCTTTTAAACCAGCGACGTCTCTGAACCTCCCCCTTTGCGGTGCGAGCATTGCCAGCCCAGGGCAGTAAACGTGCGCGAAGTCCATGAGCATCACATGGTGACGCGCAGGGCATTCCCCGGACAATACAACCGACTGGGCACAGACTAAGTACAACATCTAGTTTTGATTTACATTTCGTTGAGTTTTCAACTAACGTGAATTCAAGAAAAACATGCACATGTCATTGGATTTAGGTTAAAAGTTGGGTGAAAAAAATACGAAATTCCCTTATTTGAAGTCCAATCAGTTTTCCACGTTGATTCAACTACATCACATAGAATGTTTTTGTTGAAATGACATGGAAACAGTTTTTGCCCAGTGGGAAGCTCGTGATCAGTGGAGAAAGGGCTGCACAGAGTAGTTGACTAGCCTAAACGGCTGTATAGAAAGACAATTTGGTCCAGTGGCGTTACCGGATACCGAGCAGAGGGACTTGGAGAAGCTCGTGCCCATCTTCTGTCGAACGGCGGTTAAATTAGACTAATGTGCGTCCTTACAGAAATTGATGTGTGATATAGACTACACTGTTTCGTTTGACATGAGGAAAGTAGGCAAGTTCACGTGTAGCTTATCTCGGTTAAAATACAGCACAAAGGGTCATAATAATAATAATATCATAATTGTACATTTTAAATAAAACAAATATGAGTATTGTGATTTCGGTTCTGTGTGTTATACTTTTTGCAACAGATTGCTTCTAATTTCGTTGGAGCTCAGTAGCTTATTTAGATGGCCAATCGTTGCAGAACCTGAAAAGTAGTTTAAATATAGCCTAATCCACAAACATAGGATATCTAAACTATTAAAATTACGTTCATTTGTTTAACTTTGAGCTAGCTTATAGGCTAATTAGAAAATTGTCATTGCATTTTTCCTGATTTTTTTTTTCTTCATTTAGGCCTATATATGTATATGTGTGTATATATATATATATATATATATACGATTCTTGAATTGCTCGGTTATAGCTAAAACATCCGCTGGTGTTTAACTGGATATTCTCAAAATTAGAACATCTGTAATTTAATTGAACATGTGAGATATTCGTTCCCTAAAGGCAATCCAGGTCTTTACTATTGCAAACAGGCGAGCGCTTCAGGCGAGAGGTGTTTAATTTGCACAATTATTTTCGAAATAATTAATAGGCCTATAAAAAAAATGCTATTTATTTTCTTATAAGGCTACTGTAGATGTTTTAACCTTTTGTGTGTATTGAGTAAACATTTATATTTTCGGCGGAGCCTAACTGTTCAATGCTTGAAGGCACATTTAAACGAAAGACATGGGGAAGGATGAACAGATTTTGGACAGAATTTTTTATTAAACATTTTGAAAACAAGATTCTCAACAACATTCCATTTTGAAACATGTCTTTGTTTTGACTTATTCACACTTGGGACATTTAAACGTTTCTCGAATAAATATATAGAAATCATATATAGCCTAAAGATATAGCGTTCACATACTAGTCGGATCTAGGAAACTCGGAAGTCGGATATTTCAGAGTTTCCTAGTTCCGACTTTCACGGGAACGCGGCATCGACAGCACCGTGCAGAATATACTTCACCATCTTGCCATGATGCTGGTGTTTAGGCCTGTTTCAGGTTGGATTTCTAAAAATTCTAAATAATTTTAGCACCAAAAACACAGGATAAATCTCTGAGGCCAATGACACATCTCTCCGCTTTATTTTCTGATTGAGTGATGAATGAATTGATTGATAATCAATCAATAATAACTTTTCACTAAAATAGGACATATTTTTGTAAAATGTTTAAGATCAGACAAAGTACCAAAATAAGTTATTTCGTTAAGTTAAGACGATTTGCATTTGCACCACAATGAAGTTCACTTAAAATCTATGCAATTATCCAAGATAATTAATTATCTTCTTCTGTGCAGCATATTGGGAGATAAAAAAAACAACACCTCTATTCCACTTAATTATGATTCGACTTGCAAACACCTCTCATAATTATCCTTGTCGTGTCAACCTGGCTGTATTCCTACACAGGTCGCTATCAGCCTTGCACAAACAACTGGCATTGACAAAGTGGTTCAGAACTTCTGCACAATATTGCACATCATATATCTAGGCAGCAGGTAACACACGATCCAGGGATTTCTTGATGACAGTAAGGATTTTTTTCGTTAGTCTAAGTCGGCACCATACCCTCAGCTCAAAATATTCTAATTTGAATGCCAAAAAACAAGCATCCTCTGTAGCCATCTCTCTACACATCAGATCAGACAGAAGATATATTGAGCTATAAGACACCGTACTGCGGACTTAATTAATTAGTATTCACAAGCCGCCAGATCACTTCTATTATTATTATTATTATTATACAATTTTTAAAAATCCATGAATTAAGAGTTTAGTTAAGTTGGTGCATAGAGTTTTAGCAGCGAATGCCATCCTTATATTTGTAGCTATTATGTAAATCACCTCCCATCGAATTTCTATATCCACCTTATTACCATAACTATCAATACGCCATAACAACAAAATGTTACCCCAAAATGTTTCTTATCTTAGTGCAGTTAGGCTTCTCGTTTACATCATATGGGCCTACATGTCCAGTAGAAGTAAGAGGATATCATAGACTATTTGCATGCTGTAACATTGTATTAAGACGTTCTGAATCATCATCGAGCAACAAAAGCTTTGAAAAGTAAGGTAACTAAATAACACAAAAACTGTTCTCTACACATATGTACACTTGGGAATAAATAAAGTCTAATATCTGGCCCAGTTGATCATTTATTTTTGTTTAGTTTTTGTTTTGTTTTAAAACAATAGAAAAATCGATTGAAAATATCGGTTAAGACGCGTCCTTGGCCTTAATCTAGGAAGAGAAGGAGGAGAGAGGAGGAGAGGAAAGTACCAAGACAGGAGGAAAGAACCATGGGCCATGCTTTCGTGTTAGATGACTGGAGGTTTGGGTTACCGTACCATACATGTCCTGCATGCAGGGTTGCTAAAATGGATGGAACTAGACTTGCAATATTCAAATGTTCCCTTTCCGTTAACGGGGATGGAAGGCTATATCAGGGAGTCCCCTCCATCATCACAGTCCGGTACATCAACGGGGCTTGCAGGATCTGCAAAGGTGTATTGCTTTTTCCGTGGTTGGATCACTTTGATTTCAATTCAGTCCCAATGATAAAATAAATACCGGGTTCTCTTCCTTGAGTCCCACCAGCTTCAAGATGCTCAAGGCTCTCTTTTAAGACGCCATATAAAGAATCAAAACAAACAAGTAGGGATTTATTGTCTGAGAAAAACAGGGATTTCAGTTTGGTTTTTTTCTGTTCAGTAGGTCTACTTTGCCAAGTTTGATTCGCAAGACTCCAAATGTTAATCGGGGTTTCTCTGAGATCTTTTGCATCATAAAATAAGAATCAGTCTATTGATTTGACAGTTTGTGATCCCATGTCGAGATCAAGAGGTCTTGGTGTATTGAAGTTCATTCAAAGAGCATCTTTAAGACTTATCGAACAATTATATCTGCGCACATAAAATAGGCTACTTAGCCTATGTGCGCACCTACTTTGCTTGTTTCTTTAATTATGAAGCATTATGCTATGTTGTAAAGGAACAACTGTAAACAAAAAATGCAAAAAGAAAAATATAAATAATATATTTAAAATGAAATTAAAATGTAAATACGTTTAAGAAGGGGGCAAATGTCATGTCACGAATAAGTCTCTTACATGAAGAATTCCGTGGAGGCCAGTTTCCCGTGGTTTCCGTTGGAGGGGTCTCTGTTGTTGTTACCCGGCCCGCAACCGTTGTAGCTTCGGCTCGCCAGCTTGTCGTACTTCTCCTTGTAGAGGTCCCGCTCTTTGGCCAAGCGCGCAACTTCCTGCTTCAGCTGTTCCACCTGGCTCAGGAGCGTGCACTTCTCGCTCTCCAGCATGTGCCTCTGCTGCACGCGCTTGTAGCGGCAGGACTGCGCGTAACCTCGGTTTTTGAGCGTGCGTCTCTTCTGCTTTAGGCGGATCACCTCCTCTTTGCTGAACCCCCTCAGTTGCCGGTTGAGCTCGCGCACTGTCATGCTGACCAGCTGCTCGTCCGAGAAGCGGTCCTCGAGGCGGTGTCCGTGGTGGTGGTGGTGATGGTGGGCCTGGTGATGGTGACCGGCCGAGGTCGCGGATAGATCCTCCCCTACATACTGCTGGCCGCGGAAGCCCTCGTAGCCCTGGTGGTGGTGATGGTGGTGATGGGCGTTGCCGATGAGCGCCTCCACCGCATCCTCGGGGGTCAGGTTGAGGGCTTCGGGGTTGATGTGGTGCTGGTAGCTGGGGATCCAGTACAGGTCCTCCAACTGAGGCTTACCGCCAACGCTCTGGGTGTTGCTGCTGCCGCTGTTGTTGCTGTTGACGCCGTTGGCCAGGTTTTGGCTCGACTGGCCACCGGGGCTGGGGGCGCAGAAACTGGGCGAGGAAGGCACGGAGGAGCAGGGCGTGCTAATCGGGGTGGAGGAGAGGGATCCCGGGGGGAGGCGGTGGCAGTAACGGTCAGCCTCTGGAGGTTCCTTCTTTACTTCGAACTTCATTAGGTCGAAGTCGTTTACGTACTCGATGGCCAGTGGGCTATTGGGCAGCTCTGCGCTCATGGCGAGGTCGGTGGCCATGTCAGTCCATGCGACGACTCCCGCCCTCACAGCCAAACCAACACCGGGCAGGACACTGGGCAGCCCTCGCGGATGCAGATTGCTTCTTCGATTCGAAGAGGACGTCTGTGTGCCCGGTGCGTGGAGTTGTAAGGTTGTATAGATGAGGGGGTACTTCGTATTAAACTGCTAGTCCTTAAAACAACTACTATGTATAGCGGCGCCGGTGTTAATATATGTATGCACGCAAATTAACTTGTACACCTGCCAGTTCTCCTCTGCCAATTTTCTTGTTGACAATTTATCCCAGGTCAAATTCACTTTTTAATACCACGGCCCAGGGCTGGCTGAAACTCGAGCCCCCTGGTGAAATTTGGAGACACCAACCGGTCCTGTACTCCCTCCACCTCTGTACCGACTCGCGCCTTCTGATTTACTGTCCTTCAGTCAGTGGTTGTGAAGGAAAGCAGCACAGGGGATGGTTTTATTTTCTCATCTCCTGTTCTGGAGTTGTTGCTCTCTTGTTGTCTGTTTAAAAAAAGGTATATATTTTCCTGTATCCTTCTTCTTCGCCTCGACTGACGCAAGGACAGCGAGTCCAGGCTCTCTGCAGGAGGAGAGCAGGAAGGCTCGCGATGCTCGCGACTGAAGTTACTGCAGCATGCAGCATGTGTTACATATGACCAGAATAAAACTTTCCACACAAGACACGAGCATGACTGCTCGGAAAAAAGTCACTGTGCACTAGACACGCGCGCGTAAAAGATGCGTATAAAAAATAATAATAATAAAAAAGCTCCCACTTTCTGCATCTGCTGGAGTCCACAATGGAATGGTTCGGAGAAAAACAGTTCTCAAGAGTTCTTTACAAGCAAAAAAATAGGTATGTATATTAAAAATAGATATTCCTTAAGCGGTGGTGGGACACAGGACTAACTGGTGCCGTTTCTGAATGGTCAGTCCAGATTTATCAGTTTGCTGTGTACTCACGAATGCGCCGGTCCCCACGGTTTTCCCTTTCACTCTGGGAACGTTGCGTCCTGTGTGTGAGAGTGTGTGTATATGTGTGTGTGAGCTGATGAATTCCTTTCACAGTTGGCTCTCTCTATCCGGCAGATGGCCGTGACTTTCGGCTCTGCAGTGCAGCGCAACATCGCAGTGTCACTGAGACGCTGGGAAAGGCAATTTGCACTTTTAAAGACGCCACGCGCCCGACCCTCCCACCTCGTATGTGACGGACCAATGGGAGAAGATGACAGCGGTGGATTTGCATTATCCTATAGCAACATCTCGCGCTGGGACCAGCCGGCAGCTGTCGGAACGCAGAACTCATGCTCGGGGAACAGGTTCATCTCCCCCCTCTAGCGACGAGATCGTGCTACTGCACGGAGAGGAGAGAGGCAGGCACATGTCTGGTTAAGTTTGAGGTGCTTGGCCATTCCGTAAAGCCCCTATGGGAGCACTGGTAGCATGGGAGTCCCGTTAACGCTCTCATAAAAAAATCATACAACAAAAAGTTGTCTCAGGTTTCACTTCAAAACTGAATGAAACACCTAATGAAAAGCGTATCGAAAAAAAGCATGAGATAATATTGGGATGAAGTGGGATGTTAAAGTTGGAGAGGTGTGATTATACGCTTCTTATTTGATGTATATTATACCACATACAAGGACACATGTCCTATGCAGCTGTGGTCTGAAAGAACGTGCTTCCCCATCGTGCGCGGAACGCGCAATGTACGCCCCTCATCATGGAGACATACGTCTTCATCTGGAGAGGCACCCGGGCTAAAGAAAATCAAAGCAGAAGGTTGAGCAGAACGTCGATACCAGTGATATGCGTCTCAAGGGAGGGTAGGATGAATACTGAGATTCTGCCCACTTGTGTCTTTTCTCTGCAAATTGGGTCGAGGGGCAATTAAAGCACAATGGAAGAATAGTACTTTGTCATATTACACTGAACAAAAAATACAAACGCCACATGTAAAGTGTTGCTCCCATTTTTCATGAGCTAAAATAAAATACCCCAGAATTGTTTCATATGCACAAAAAGCTTATTTCTCTTAAATTGTCTTAAATTGTGTGCACAAATGTATTTACATCCCTGTTAGTGAGCGTTCCTCCTTAGTCAAAAGAATCCATTCACCTGACAGGTGTGGCAAATCAAAAAGCTGATTACACAGGTGCAACTTGTGCTTGGGACAATTAAAAGGATGCTCTAAAATGTGCAATTTTGTCACACAACACAATGCCCGATGTCACAAGTTGAGGGAGTGTGCAATTGGCATGCTGACTGCAGGAATGTCCACTAGAGCTGTTGCCAGAGAATGTAATGTTCATTTCTCTACCATAAGCTACCTCCAATGTAATTTTAGAGAATTTAGCGGTATGTCCAACCGGCCTTACAACCGCAGACCACGTGTATGGTGTCGTGTGGGTGAGTGGTTTGCTGATGTAAACGTGAACAGGGTGCTCCATGGTGGCAGTGGGGTTATGGTATGGGCAGGCATAAACTACGGACAAAGAACTCAATTGCATTTTTTTTCGATGGCAATTTAAATGCCGAGCAACCGTGACGAGATCCTGAGGCCCATTGTCGTGCTGTTCATCCGACACCATAACCCCTTGTTTCAGCATGATAATTGTGGCAAATGGTGGCCACACCAGATAATCTTTTCCGATCCATGCCGCTACCTTTTTTTCTAAAAAGGTATTTGTGACCAACAGATGCATATCTGTATTCCCAGTCATGTGAAATCCATAGATTAGAGCCTACGGAATGTATTTAAATGGACAGATTTCCATATAGTAAAATGTTTGAAAATGTTGCATGTTGCATTTCTATTTTTGTTTAGTATAAATTAAAGGAATACATTTTTCATAGCCATTTAGGCCCTGCAGAGAGAGACTGGTGTGGTCTAGTGATAAGATGAAAAATGTCAGTAGCCTAAGTTAAATGGTTAAGGGGCAAAGCGTAATGGTAGTGCATTGTCAAATTAACCTACATGGCCCCGAGGCCCCCAGACTCGTGTGGTCTAGTGATATT
Organism: Oncorhynchus kisutch; assembly: GCF_002021735.2. NCBI lineage: Eukaryota > Metazoa > Chordata > Actinopteri > Salmoniformes > Salmonidae > Oncorhynchus > Oncorhynchus kisutch. The sequence goes on from NC_034183.2 coordinate 37,492,997, forward strand.
GAGATGGAAAAAAAGGTGGAGGGCAAGCAGTAAGTTAACTTAGTCAGGTATAATATGAGATGAGTAGGGCAGAAGAGTAGCCAATAGCCACCATAAAACCTGCACCTGACTGCGCTGAGCTCAACTTCCTGTCCAACACTACAGCTGTGAAATACACTGTGTGCGTCCTGACACTGCGCTGAGCTCAACTTCCTGTCCAACACTACAGATGTGAAATACACTAGTTGCCTCCCAAATGGCATCTTATCCCGAATGTAGTGCACCACCTTTGACCATGGCCAATAGGGCTCTGATCAAATGTAGTGCACTAGGTAGGGAATAGGGTGCCAGTTGGGACGCATTCTCTCTTCCTGGCTCAAATCTGCTGGCTAAGATGAAAAGAAAAGTAGGACTGTAAGATGAAAACGGGACAGAAATATCAAGGTATTTGAAGTTTAAGGTGCACTAAGTCATCATAACGGGGGTTGGGGTTTTATCAAATAAGCAGGAGCCGGACCCCAAACGCCAAGCTAAGCAGTCCGCATTGAAATGCCACATTTAAGAAGATCTGCCATTTGGTCCATTCATTGTGAGAGGGAAGTGTGTGTGGCCGAGGCCTTGAGACATACATTTAGAAGAAGTCAGGGATTCCTTTGTGTCTTTGCATATTGGGTGTTCGCTGCTGGTGCAGTTCTTACCGATTTAAGCAAAAATGGACATCAGCACGCGGGAGATCCACATAGCGAGTGGGAGATTATTTGAGCAGGGTGGGCACAAGCACAAGCTTTGGGCGAAGTTAACCCTCTTCTTTCCAAAGTCTACTCCTTGGTCTGTGTGTGTGTGTGTGTGTGTATGTGTGTGGGGGGGGGGTTATCAGAGAGTTTTTGTGGCCATCTTAAATGCTGGTCTTAAGGAATCAGTTTCAATTTCTAGAGGGACACACATACACACTTTATGAAGCCAATAGAAGGTCAACAGAAAGAGGCAACATGTTAAATGGAGATTTGACAGAAAACCCTACATACCTGCCTACATGTTGTTAGGCGTTTGCCAAAGCTTACATTGAGTCAGTGAAAAAGTCAGTTTACTTTATCCAATACTTGCACATCTTGAATCTATGAGACATGAAGATAATGTAGGGAAAGAGGTAATGACAGAAGGAAAGAAAATAGTTGGACGAGTGAGGAGAGAGAGCTAATGAATCATTTCTCACAAAGAAACTGTGATCTTTATTAATGGAATAGCCACTCTGTTTATAATAAGTTTGTATTTTTTTATGCTACTGCGGAGAACACACACACACACACACCTCTCCTATCCCTTTTCTTGTGCGCTTTTACAAAACATTCAAATATTGATCTTAATTAGGCTTTGCCGAGCTCAGCAGCCTGTGTTGAGGGTTTGAGACAAGCAGCAGCAGACACCTGTCTAAGGCACTTACATCTTCAGCAAGAGGGAGTAGGGAAACAAGAAGGGAGGATGGAAGAGTGATAGCTCCCGGTCTTCGACAGTGGCGTAGCGCAAAATGGCCCGCAAGCCCCCCTCTCAAACCTTTTTGTTGCCATGGGCCACAGAAAAAAAAGGTGTAGTTTAATAGCTAATCTCATGCTATTTTTAAGCAATAAGGCACGAGGTGTGTTATATGGCCAATATACCATGGCTGTTCTTATGCACGATGCAATGCAGAGTGCCTGGATACTTCCCTTAGCCTTGTTATATTGGCTACATACCCCCCCAGGTGCCTTATTGATCATATAAACTGGTTACCAACGTAATTAGAACAGTAACATTTGATCAAATACGTTCCGTAATACCTCTGGTCTGATACACCGTGGCTTCCAGCCAAATCAGCATTCAGGTCTCGAACCACACAGTTTATTACACATTTTGCCATGAGGCCGAGAGAAAATGTTCCTGTTTTAGAGCTCAAGAATTCTTGAAAGACCGGACAATCGAAACTTTTTTTCCCCCCCAGATATTTGTCTTAATCTATATGCTTGATAGACCAAAGTATCAGCTATCACACAAAACCCCCCAAAATGTCTTCATAAAATGCAACTAGTTGGATTTATGTAAACTCCTTCAGTCACCATAAAAGGCATTTCATTTGTACAATTATTGTCCAACAAGTGTTTAAAAACCTTGATTGTTTAATTCTAACTTTAGATTTTTAAATGTGTAGTAGAAATATATATATATATATGAATATTTTATAGCACTATTATATGCTCCAGAGCTAATTCCATTAGCATTTTGGTATGTTTTTCTAGATTTAGAACATAAAACAACATTTATAAAGCAAACATTATCCCTTAGATCTTGCACAGCAAATACTTAAATTGTTGAGCAATTGTATGTATGAAATATGAACATGTATGCTCACACTACTCTGGATAAGAGCGCCTGGAAATGACCAAAATGTAAATGTAAAAATATGTTGCACAAATATTGACAAGCCTCTGACGGAGTTGACAACAGATACTTAAAACAAACATATTTTTGCCTCTAAAAATGAGTTAAATACAAACATTTGTAAAATATGGAAAATTATTAATTTGAAAAATCCCATTAAAAAAAGAACCACTCTAATCAGATCTTTCAGCACTCTGATGGAATTGAGTTGACAAACATATATTTTGAATAATAGTGAAGACATCAAAGTAGCCACCCTTTGCCTTGATGACAGCTTTGCACACGCTTGGCATTCTCTCAACCAGCTTAATGAGGAATGCTTTTCCAACCATCTTGAATGAGTTTCCGCATATGCTGAGCACTTGTTGGCTGCTTTTCCTTCACTCTGTGGTCCAACTCATCCCAAACCATCTCAATTGGGTTGAGGTCGGGTGATTGTGGAGGCCAGGTCATCTGATGCAGCACTCCATCACTCCCCAAGGTCAAATAGCCCTTACAAAGCCTGGAGGTGTATTTTGGGTCATTGTCCTGTTGAAAAACAAATGATAGTCACACTAAGCCCAAACCAGATGGGATGGTGTATCACTGCAGAATGCTGTGGTAGCCATGCTGGGTAAGTGTGTCTTGAATTCTAAATAAATCACTGACAGTGTCACCAGCAAAACACCCCCACACCATCACACCTGATTTTCTATGCTTCACGGTGGGAACCACACAATGCGGAGATCATCCGTTCACCTACTCTGCGTCTCACAGACACGGCGGTTGGAACCAAAAATATCAAATTTGGACTCATCAGACCAAAGGACAGATTTCCACCGGTCTAATGTCCATTGCTCATGTTTCTTGGCCCAAGCAAGTCTCTTCTTCTTATTGGTGTCCTTTAGTAGTGGTTTCTTTGCACCAATTTGACCATGATGATGTTGAGATGTGTCTGTTACTTGAATTTCTGAGGCTGGTAACTCTAATGAACTTATCCTCTTCAGAAGAGGTAACTCTGGGTATTCACTTCCTGTGGCGGACTTCATGAGAGCCAATTTCATCATAGAGCTTGATAGTTTTTGTGACTGCACTTGAAGAAACTTTTACAGTTCTTTACATTTTCCGCATTGACTATCTAAAGATAATTATGGACTGGCGTTTCTCTTTGGTTATTTGAGGTGTTCTTGCCATAATATGGACTTGGTCTTTTACAAAATAGGGATATCTTCTGTATATCACCCCCCCTAACTGATTGGCTCAAACCCACTAAGAAGGAAAAAAAAAAATCCACAAATTAACTTGTAACAAGGCACACCTGTTAATTGAAGTGCATTCCAAGTGACTACCTCATGAAGCTGGTTGAGAGAATGCCAAGAGTGTGCAAAGCTGTCATCAAGGCAAAGGGTGGCTACTTTTGAAGAATTTTAAATATAACAAATATTTTGATTTGTTTAAACTTTACAGACCATGAGGACATGAATAAAGGGTCCTTATGGTATAGTTGACCTTGCTCATTCCTGATTCATTTAGGACTTTAGACCAAATCTCAGGACACATCTTTTAGAAATCAAACCCTCGTGGGGTTCGGGGTGTGTGCTCCTGTTCTTTAAAAAATATTTGATTTGTCATAAAAATAAATAAAAAATCCACACCAGATGCACACAAACAACGACGACATCTTATCTGCACAGACCCTCACGCTCCCATCCCTAGTGCCTGCATTATTGATTGCCACATGGCCTTAAATTGTACCAATTTGCTCTTCCGGTCCACCAAATGCTACTGTACAATTTTAGCAACCAGGAAATCGCGGAGCGATTTCTGCATATTGCATCTTTAAGACATGACCACATTGTAGTGTAGAATTTGTGAATTTTGTCTTGTGTTACAATCATGTCGAGCTCTCTCTCTCTCTCTCCACTGTCAATAGATCACATAGAGAATCAGGTGGATCAGTCACATGCACTCACGGGCACATTGATTGTTACAGTGGGCAGAACTGGTGTGCACTTTCTGCATAAAGGTATATTGAACAAAAAAAGGCAGTGAAAGAAAGGGTAGTCGTTGTTTCCTAATCATCCAATCCTGTCCTCATTCCAGCTTGGTCGCTCAAGATCCACTGGGAAATTCGACATCTGTCCAGGTAAGCAGGACGTCGGGAGATTATTACAAAACCGGCCACTAGGGGAAAGGGCGAGTGCTATAACCACCAAGTAGACTTACAGTTTTCTACAGCGTGTGGACGGGGATGCTGGATGGTTGTAAGCCATAAGCTCCGGCTCCGGGGGTCGTGAGCTCCGGCTTCGAGGGTCGCGAGCTCAATCCCAGTTCTAGGCACTGTTTTTTGTTTTAACCCTATCACAAACCTCAAACCTTACTTTGAAGAGTTCATATTCTGTTAACAACATCATTTGGTTATGAGTTGACTAGTCATATACTCGCATTTGTGACCAAAGCATATATTTGGAGAAAAAACACTTTAAAAAAAATCCACCTCAAACTTCTATCTCAAACAGACCATTTAAAAAATGCTTGCAATTTCCTCATAGAACATGTCATCTCACTGAGGAGGATGAGCTGGCCAATCAGCGGTCTACTTGCGTAATACCGGTATAAATCCACACCATTCCAACTCAGAAAAGCAGTTTTTTAGCATACTTAATAAAAACTAATTGGAAGGAAAAACATTTATATTGTAAGCATATTTAATAGAAATCTGGAAACACTGGGCAGTTACTTTAACCGTTCAGAGGCGACCACACACACTCATCTGACTCATCTGTAATATAGATTGTTTTGCTTGAACCCTATCCCAAACCTTAATCATTCGGAATGAATGACCTTTGAAATGTGACGTTTGTGGACAAACGGATTCTGCAGTGAGAGCTTGTTGCACATTCATCCTGTAAGATACATAGTAAATATTGCTGTATAGTGTTTTTCTTTTGGGGGGGGAGTCACTTCTTGCATTGTGGGGCAGTTATACATAAGGTGATGGGTCAGGTCATAGGTTACATTTCAATTATTAAGCCAATCTCAATATTACTTGGATTTAAAGGGAATAGTGCTGAGACTGGTGTTTCTCCATGTTCACACCACTGATGCATTGTGGTTTACACCAATCAAATGCCTTTTATGCTTGTAAGAATAACCAAGTTAGCTACCTAGCCGTTTTTCCCCGGTTTAGCTAGTGATAGTGATGCACAAGCTAGACCTATTGGAAACATCTCCTAACATCATTTGCCCACCAGATTCAGGAGTTTGAACCCCCCAAAAGTTTGAAAACCACATTGAAACCTCCATTAGATTTCTACCCAAAGTTTAGGAAGAAAACTAACTGAACATAATTCAAAATGGTTTTTATTGAATTTTTGTTTGTTTTGGAGTCAAATATAATAGTTTCAGTATAGTTTTAGTTTTGTAAATGATTTTATTTCAGTTTATTAAATAGTTTTTTCATAATTCGTTTTCGTATTTGTTTCAGTTTTAGTTTAGCTACTACAATAACCTTGGTCTACATTGTGTGTGTGAGCTCCTTAGCGTGTATTAATGCTCTGTGTTGCCGTGGTAAGCTCTGCTGTGTGAACATGCTCCCCAGGGCGACGCAACAGTAATTTGTCACTGTGACGACGCCTCGGTTAAATAGCGTATTAATGGTCTAAATATCAGGAGCTGTACACATATATACACACACACACACACACACACACACAAAGGGGCGTAGTAATAGTTTTATTATCAGGGACTGCTCTGGGCTCGGTAGGCAGGTAATGGATGGATTACACATCCCAACATCCTCTCTGTGCCACCCTCCATCTCCCTACACACTAATTATATGACACAAAGAGATGGCGTGAGAGAGACCGAGCACGATCTAGGAGAAGAGACCGATCTTGGAGAGGGATGGAAGATGAGAGAATGTAGGAGGGAGAGAGGTTGGTGGGTAATAGTTATTTTATCAGAAGGGTGCCCTTTTCTCAGAATACATGGGTCTTAGAGCAGACAATCAGAGGCTAGCACCCCCCCCCCCCCCACCACCACCACTACCCCCGACCCAAGAGCAAAACAAAGTCCAACAAAAGGCATGTACAGTAATAACATACATTTTTATTAGAAATTCATCAAGCTCCAATTTACAAAAAAAACTAAACATGTTCAAATATCAATTCAATCTGCATTACAAACATCATTGCTGTATGAAATGTATGAGTCCATAAAGCAAACTTTTAGCTACATTAAAGACCCTGAGTATGGTTGAGAGCAGATACAGATATGGGACTGAGAAACATCAGAGCTTCCGTAAGCATTCAATACATACGTCTCTGTAGTATTTTCAAAGCTCATTTGGTGTTCAGGCAGTATCCATTCTAGTTCCTGTAGTTCTAGAGTCGAGGCTTGATCTGCAGTATTCTCTCTATGGAAGACAGACAGACAGGCACAACAGAAACAGATTGAGATTAAAGAGACCAACAAAACTAACATGTCAGACAGCAGAGAGATCGCTCTACAACCACAGGGGTGCACAAAATCACAGACTGTGTGTGCGTGTGTGACGGTGTGCCTGAGGATGTGAATGGGTGAAACGCAGGGCTCTCTGTCCTATTGAAAGACTGAGTGATGGCATCTCCGCTGATGAGCAAACTGGGAACTGAATGAATGGGAGAACAGGGGTATGTGTGCATGCGTGTGCGCACTCCGGCAGTGATGCATAGCTATTGGGTTAATTTATGTAAAGTGGAGAGCAGGGCTGTGGCGGTCATGAAATGTTGTCAGCCGGTTATTGCCATGCAAAAGACTGCCGGTAATTAACCGTTAATTAACATAAAGTGTAGCATCTCCAGGCCTCCACACATACAAGCTGCTGATGTGTGCCTTTGGAATCTACATTTAAAAAACGTGTAATAAATCAATTCAATATACACAATCACAATAAATCCATAATTTATTTGAGTCAGTTCTAAAGAAAAATGTTATGAAGAAAATGAAAAACAGAATATGAGTTGGCCTACTGTATGTTATCTGTGCATATGCGCCTGCCATAAGCAGTTGGCTTGTTGAGTTAGCTGACAATATACAGTATGCCTAAGTCCCATGCCATTATTTTATATTATATGATTTTATAGTAAGAAGAATATCATTGAACCGAGGTGAATAAAATAGAAAGGATATTCTTACCAATCTGGAGCAAGTGCGCATATGAAATGGCTATGTTGAGCATGAAAGTGATCATTTGAAACAGGTCTTCTACACAAGATTTAGAGTGATTTGGCAGCTTTAGTAGTGAATGATACGAACCTTAGAATATCTTAGAAATCAAAACATATACAGTGCATTCGGAAAGTATTCAGACCCCTTGACTTTTTCCACTTTGTTACGTTACAGGCGTATTCTCAAACGGATATTTAAAAAAAAATTCTCCTCCACACACAAAACCCCATCATGACAAAGTGAAAACAGGTTTTCAGATTTTTTTGTGTGCAAATGTATTGAAAATAAAAAACTGAAATACCTTATTTACATAAGTATTCAGACTCTTTGCTACGAGACTTGAAAATGAGATTAGGTGCATCCTGTTTCCATTGATCATCCTTGTGACGTTTCTACAACTTGGGTGATGTCCACATGTGGTAAATTCAATTGATTGGACATGATTTGGAAAGGTACACACCAGTTAATATAAGGTCCCACAGTTGACAGTGAATGTCAGAGAAAAAACTAAGCCATAAGGTCGAAGGAATCGTCCATAGAGCTCCGAGACAGGATTTCTTCGAGGCAGAGATCTGTGGAAGGGTACCAAAACATTTCTGCAGCATTGAAGGTCCCCAAGAACAGTGGCCTCCATCATTCTTAAATAGAAGAATTTTGGAACCACCAAGACTCTTCCAAGAGCTGGCCGCCCAGCCAAACTGAGAAATCGGGGGAGAAGGGCCTTGGTCAGGGAAGTCCCCAAGAACACGATGGTCACTCTGACAGAGCTCCAGAGTTCCTCTCTGGAGATGGGATAACCGTCCAGAAGGACAACCATCTCTACAGCACTCTACCAATCAGACCTTTATGGTAGAGTGGCCAGACGGAAGCCACTCCTCAGTAAAAGGCACTTGACAGCCCACTTGGAGTTAGCCAAAAGGCACCTAAAGGACTCTCAGACCATGAGAAACAAGATTCTCTGGTCTGAGGAAACTAAGATTTAACTCTTTGGCCTGAATGCCAAGCGTCACATGTGGAGGAAACGGTGAAGCATGGTTGTGGCAGCATCATGCTGTTGGGATGTTTTTCAGCGGCAGGGACTGGGAGACTAGTTAGGATCGAGGGAAAGTTGAACAGAGCAAATTACGGCAATTCTTGATTCAAACCTGCTCTAGAGCGCTCAGGACCTCAGCCTGGGGCAGAGGTTCACCTTCCACCTTTCTCATAAATTAGATTTTTAAAAAAAACTGTTTTAGCTTTGTCATTTTGGGTTATTGTGTGTAGATTGATGAGGGGAAAAAATATATAATCAACTTTAGAATAACGTAACAAAATGTGGAAAAAGTCAAGAGGTCCGAATGCACGGTATGGGCTGCATGATGTGACTATAGGCTAATTGATGATTTGAGAAAGTCAGAAAAAAAGCTTGCGCTTTGTTCCTCGCCTCAGGCTGCACAGCCGTCCTCCCATCAAGGGATCATATTTTTACCCATCAGACTTTCTCAATTTAATCTCGTCTTTACAAATATGTGAAATTAGTTTTGATTCAGTGGCCCATTACCAAATGGGCAGGAACAGGGGCATGGGCAAAAAATGTAATTAATGTGTACGCAGTCAAACAGCAAATGGAGGCCTCACTCTTTCCCGCTAGTTCGTTGATCAATGATGCCGGATACACAACTTCAGTTTGATAGCGGAGTTGTGCTTAATATGAGCAGCTGAGAAATCAATAGAAGAAACACTTATTTCACTCCACACATCAACCACTGTTTGAGGAGCATGCTCTCGCTGCACGGCAGGTGATATCCCGCCCACACTCTGTATGCCATGGGCTCTTCAACCCTATTCCTGCATCTACTCAGTGCTTAACTTGGGAAACTAAGTGATATCTGTTCGGGAACATCGATAGTAACATGTTTTCGCGTTATGAAAATATAAAAAGAATCCCTATTACTAGGCTATTCAAAATCAAATACAAATTCACTGTAAGCTGCCCTGCACAATCAATGAACCGGCAGCATCGCCTCGGGCTGGCTATACAGTACGTTCCCTCCCAGACTCGTGGATAGAACTTTTGGACCGTAGCATAAGGTAACCAGTCCATCCAGTATACATACTAATACAGTCCACGCTCAAAAGCAAATTACCCAAATTTGTTTAATTTTGGAGTATAGGCTAAACCAATTATGTACCAAAGACATCTTAAATCAGTTTTGCTTTATGTTTTTCTGCAATGTGTAATATGGGGTAGGCTATATATTGTATAACAGCAAAATCCATTTTAATTACTTATTTTTTTCTCTCCCAGACTTGGGCTCATAAGCCTATGCATCAGCTCTAAAATGCACATGGGTGTTTTGAATGAATCATCACCTTTAGAAAGCGCTGTCCGTTTCACTGTGTTGAAACCTCCACAACAACCATGTTTTACACTCAGGTTCAAACTGCTTTGTAACTTCTTTCTTCAAATTGATCATCAAAGTAAGGTGAGTTTTAAAAGCATGATACTGTTTTGATGATAAGTGTTTGATGTGACTTTTCCATTGATGTCAGAGTGGTTAGAGGGACAATAGAGCCCTGAGTACCAGTCCATTAGGACCTGATGGCCGTTAGCGAATCGGATACTACCAATGCATGTCCAGAGTGCATGAAAGGAGATTCCCGTGACTCAATGGTCACATGGAAATTTACTATGGTCATGACTGCTGGTGTGGCAGTAATACGGTCACTGCAACAGCCCCAGTGGAGAGGAACTTGTTTGGATTCTTTCCACCCTTAACAAGCCACAGGGGTGTGGAGAGTGTGTGTGTGTGAGGTTGTGTGTGTGTTGAGGGATAAACCAGCGCTCATTAGTAACACTTAACTGCACTGGACACAGAGTTGAAGGTGGTCTGTGTGTGTATGTGTGTATAACTGACCACTTGCTGTGTCTCAGGAGGATTGTGTGTTTGTGTGCCTAAGTGTGTGTGTTTGTGTGTACAGTGCATTCGGAAAGTGTTCAGACCCCATCACTTTTTCCACATTTTGTTACGTTACAGCCAGTGGTGGAAACAGTACTCAATTGTCATACTTGAGTAAAAGTAAAGATACCTTAATAGAAAACTCAAGTAAAAGTCACCCAGTAAAATGAAAAAATATAAATAGTACAGTACAGATAGCCCAAAAACAACTTAAGTAGTACTTTAATGTAGTTTTACACCACTGGTTATAGCCTTATTCTAAAATTGATTAAATAGTCTCCCCCCCATCAATCTACACAAAATACCCCATAATGACAAAGCAAAAACAGTATAAACTGGAATATCAGACTCTATTCTCAGTACTTTGTTGAAGCACCTTAGGCAGCGATTACAGCCTTGAGTCTTCTTGGCAGTAGGACAAAAAATAAATATTGGTCGACCGAAAGTCGTCTGACCTTTCGACCAATCTATTGGTCAACATTTTTAAACGTGTATTTTTCCATATGTAGATACACCCTATGTTTGAATAAAATCAACTATATGCATTGAGTCTGTCTGATGCTTAAAGTTTACGGTTTGATGAAATAAGACAAATGCCTCAAGAGGGCGGACAGTTATGGTTTTCATATGCACATTTTGGTGAAACAGATTAATTGAATTTATAACAACATCTTCATATGTCAAAATCATTGTCATGTAGTTGATCCAAATCCAAATGAAAGCGCAATCTGGAGAGAGAAATGCATCTGAGCGCATGGTCAATCTGTCGTCTGCGTTGGCCAGGCAGCATTTACGTTGATATGGCCTCAGCATGCTTCGCGGAGCTGTTGTCAAGGTGAGTTTGTGTTCATACAAGATGTTAACCCCACCTACCGTCAGCCAATCATGTCAATGCGGACCTTTAGAGAGCCTTCCGCATTGTTAAAGAAATGTGGGAGGCGCATGGCGATGCGGTACGGAGCTCGATTTGGCCTCTGCGTGCCTCTGGAGGCGCCGCAATTGCGTCACACCGTCATGCAGTCTAAGACAACATTTTTGGATGAAGGATTAGTGCAAACTTTTGACTGGTACTGTATATTTTTGTTACTCAAACAATCTCGGTAGACCAACAACCTAACCACCAAACAATAGACCAGTCGACTAATTGGGGTCAGCCCTACTTGGTACACCTGTAGTTGTGGAGTTTCTCCCATTCTTCTCTGCAGATCCTTCCAAGCTCTGTCAGGTTGGATGGGGAGCGTCGCTGCACAGAACTTCAGGTCTCTCCAGAGATGTTCTATCGGATTCAAGTCTGAGCTCTGGTTGGGCCACTCAAGGACATTCAGAGACTTGTCCTGAAGCCACTCCTGCGTTGTCTTGGCTGTGTGCTTCGGGTTGTTGTCCTGTTGGAAGGTGAACCTTACCCAGTCTGTAGCAGGTTTTCATCAAGGATCTATCTGTACTTTGCTCCGTTCATCTTTCCCTCGATCCTAACGACTCCAATCAAGTTGTGGAAACATCTCAAGGATGATCAATGGAAACAGGATGCACCTGAGCTCAATTTCGAGTCACATAGCAAAGGGTCTGAATACTTATGTAAATAAGGTATTTACGTTTTTCATTTGTAATCCATTTGCAAACATTTCAAAAAAACTGTTCCCGCTTAGTCATTATGGGGCATTGTGTGTAGATTGATGAGGGAAAAAATGTATTTAATACGTTACAGCCTTACTCTAAAATGTAACAAAATGTTGAAAAAGTCAAGGGGTCTGAATACTTTCCGAATGCACTGTATATGGTCTGCCTCGTTGTTCCTCTTTGTCTGTATATACTGAGTTTTTGCTGTGACTGGTAGCTGCTCTGTACCCTGCTAACACTGTACCCATACATTAAAATAGCCTTCCGTGCCCATGGGAGACTGCCACTGGGCACCACAGCAGCTATAGACTGAGCTCTGACTGCTGTGTTCCCGGAAGGGAGCCCTGGTTCCATATAATCCCTGGCTCTACACACTCACACGTATACACCCCAGTCAGCATGTGCTACAGCAGCTAACCCAGACAGGAATAACCAATGATGCAGGCAAGACCCTCTGCAGGATTTAAAGACATACTAAAGCTGGGATAAAGGGAGGTTAAAGGAGGAGAATAGAGAGAAGAGAAGAAAGAGGGGGACACAGGGGAGAGAGAGAGGGGGGGGGGGGCAGATAGATGGAGAGAGACTGAGTTCCATAGTCCATGTAAAGGGAGAAAGATACATCGAGATGAAGGAAAAGAGGGATTCCATGTGTGTGAGGTATATATATGCGTGTCATGGTAGCTAGCAGTAAGGGAGTGGCATGCAGGATGTCCAGATGACACAGGGGCAGCTAAAGGTGAAAGGTTATAGTTGTTTCCTGGAGAAGAGAGACTAAATATGAACCGAAACAGACATGGCGAGAGGGATGATGACAGAGTGAGGGAGAGAGGGATGACAGATGGAGAGAAAGTGAGAGAAAGGTTCTGGTGTAATTTACAGTCGACGTCTTCCTGGTATTTACTTAGAATGGTGTAATGGTAATAACATAGTAGTGTATTAACACTTTCTTTTGGAGTTATTGAATCATGTACTGGCACCGCAAGGTACTATTTAGTATTAGGTAGAAACAGATTTTGTTGATTTCTTTCAAGCAAAATGTCGACATTGTTAAAATGTACCGTTACTGAAAGATCATATGAGAAGGAGGGCAATAGAAAGAGAATTGAAGTGGTAAGTTAATTTGTGGTGTCTGTCTGTTTCTTCACGACTGGACAGTGAGAGTAAATGTGTGTGTTGGTGTGTGATTGAGGGTTCCTCTATGTCAGGGAGGGGCAGAGGCAGGTGGACATAGAAGAGAGAGTAGGGCGACGGGGGGAATGAGAGAGGGTGACGGGGGAGGGAGGCCCTCTTCTAATCCTCTATCTGTCAGTCTGTCAACAGAGAGCCCAGCTGTGCCTCCCTCTTGCCCCAAACCTAAATATTATTACCTCTCTCCCACTAAGCACTATTACACTTCCAGCTAAGTATTATCATACTCAAATATGACCTTCTACTGCAACCAGTATCAACCTCCTAAAAGTACTTATGTACCTCAATATCAGGGCGTTCCCAAACCTTATTTCCTCATCCACTAATATTTACCCCATGGCAATGGTGCCCTCAGGGGTCCATGCTTAGTCCCCTCCTGTACTCCCTGTTTGCGCACGACTCCAACATCATTATTAAGTTTGCTGACGACACAACGGTGGTAGGCCTGATCACCGACGAAGCTGGTGTGGTTTCCCTCAACGTTAGCAAGACAAAGCAACTGATCCCGAACTACAGGAAATGGAGGGCCGCCCCCATGCACATTGATGGGGCTGTGGTGGAGCGGGTTGAGCGCTTCAAGTGTCCACATTACTAAGGAATTAACATGCTCCACACACACCAAAAGCCGTGAAGAAGGCACGACGACGCCTCTTACCGCTCAGGAGGCTAAAAAGATTTGACATGGGCCTTCAGATCCTCAAAGTTATACGGCAGCACCATCGAGAGCATATACTGGCTGCATCACTGCTTGGTATGGCAACTGCTACAGAGGGTAATGCGTATGGCCTAGTACAACACTGGGACTGAGCTCCCTGCCATCCAGGACCTCTATACCATGTGGTATCAGAGGAAGTCACTAAACATTTTCATTTCTCTGCTACTGCATGGCAAGTGGTACCGATACACCAAGTCTGAAACCAACAGGACCCTAAACAGCTCTACCCCCTGAGCCATAAGACTACTAAACAGTTAACCAAATAGCTAACCGGACTATCTGCATTGACTATTTTGCACTAAATATTTGGACTCAACACACACACTGCTGCTACTGCTTATCATCTAAGTAAACATTTCACTGTTAGTCTACACCTGTTGTTTATGAAGCATGTGACAAATAATTTGAATGGATCTTGATTTGATTTTTTTTATTTTTTATTTATCCATTCACCATCTTTCCTCGATTAGCAGTGGGACATCTGAGCTATGTTTTAAAAACATGGGGCAGTTGGAAGAATGACAGTGCTCACAATGATTACCACAATTTTCCAATGCGCTGTTTGATGAGCCCACCCCTCCAGGTCATAGGAGTCAACATGGCGACCATAGAGGCAGTTTCCTGACCTCTGTAAGACACAACTCAGAACTAGACTAACTTTCCTGGTCACTGTATGACCTCTCACCTGTGACCTCTGCCCCGTCGGCAGGGGGCGTGTCCGGGGCGTCTGTGTCTTCGGGGGAGCTAGAGAGGGAGATGAACGACGGGAGCTTGGTCTTGTGAGGACCCGAGGAAGAAGACGAGGGTGTCCCTGGATCTGCCTGAGCAGAACCCTCTGCCGCCTGGTTATCAGGTAGGACCACTGACAGGCTAGGCCTGAAGAGAGGAGAGGGGGAAGTGGAAAAGGGGGAGATTAGAAAACATTGTTGACATGTAATATAATCTGTGCACATCTGGCAATATAAATTAATGTCCGTTTTTACAGTGTTGTTTTATGGTTGTTGCCTATGCATTTTCCAAAATGTCTGTTTTCAATTTGTAATGTAATCTATTTGCTCTGTTTTATTAAATGTTTTTATATATAAATTCTATCTAATTCATTTCACTTTGTCATTTAATTATTCTGACAGAGGGCCTGTTCTTGACCTCTTGGTGCGGGCCTTCTTGGCCGGGGCAGCAGAGGGGCCTGTGTTGGGGTTAGGAGCGGTGCGTTTGGCCCTCTGACGGTGCTGGAGCTTACACTGGGCCCCTCGAGGACAGGAGCCACTACTGGAGAAGTCTTGACACACCAGGGTGTGCTTCTTCTTACACTGGAGGAGAGGACAGACCAATACCACTTATTATATGAAACACACAGGAGGTTAACATAACCCAAGAAGACAGTTTGAGACTGCTCTGTTAGTTACACGTTGTTTACTTCCTAATATTGAGTTAAACCCCCCTTTGCCCTCAGAAAAACCTCAATTCCTTGGGGCATGGACTCTACAAGGTGTTAAAAGCGTTCCACGGGGATGCTGGCCCATGTTGACTCCAATACTTCCCACAGCTGTGTGAAGTTGGCTGGATGTCTTTTGGGTGGTGGACCATTCTTGAAACCCAGCAGCGTTGCAGTTCTTGACACACTCAAACCGATGTGCCTGGTACTTACCACCATACCCGTTCAAAGGCACTTAAATATTTTGTCTTGCCCATTGACCCTCTGAATTACACAGATGTACAATCAATGTTTCAATTGTCTCAAGGCTTAAAAATCCTTCTCTGACCGTCTCCTCCCCTTCATCAACACTGATTGAAGTGGATTTAAAAGGTGACATCAATAAGCTTTCACCTGGATTCACCTGGTGAGTCTGTCATGTTCCTAATGTTTTGAACGTGGTCATCTTAAGAGCACTGCGTGTGCCTGAGTGAGTATACAGATGAAGGTCTGGTGAGAGTGTATGTGACAGTGAGAGTGTATGTGACAGTGAGAGTGTATGTGACAGTGAGAGTGTATGTGACAGTGAGAGTGTATGTGACAGTGAGAGTGTGTGTGACAGTGTAATATGGGCGTAAATTGGTAACTTCATTCTGAGGGAGATTCGATCCCTCCCACCTGTCAGAAAAGCTAATTATACTCACTATGGGGTGCGAGCCGTGTTTGTGTGCATCTGGTGTGTGGGGGGGCAGCCTGGAGCAGGTTGGTCCAGAAATAGAGTGAGGGTGGGGGTAAGGGGTGTGCGTGTGTGTTAGGGGTGGGGGTCTGCAGATTGAGTTTCCAGGAACAGTTTGGACTCTAGTTCACCCCATGGTCCCCTCAGCCATGAACCAGTCTGGGTACCCCTCTCCTCTCCCCGAAGAGGCCCCTCTCTCTCTCCGCTATACCCCCAACCCCTCACTATAGCCAGTACCACTAACTCCCAAACTCAGACCCCCTGCCCTTCTCACACCCATGTTCCTGCACCCTAGGGGTCAGATTAGTGTAGGTCTTAGACTTATCTCGCTTTTCTGAGGCGGCAAACCAAAACACTCAAAGTCACACCGTAATGCTATATGTTTTCATGCCCTAACGTAAACATCGTCCGGACTACAGGAAAAGGAGCACCGAGCACGTCCCCATTCTCATCGACGGGGCTGTAGTGGAGCAGGTTGAGGGCTTCAAATTCCTTGGTGTCCACATCAACAACAAATTAGATTGGTCCAAACACACCAAGACAGTCGTGAAGAGGGCACGACAAAGCCTATTCCCCCTCAGGAAACTAAAAAGATTTGGCATGGGTCCTGAGATCCTCAAAAGGTTCTACAGCTGCAACATCAAGAGCATGACTGGTTGCATCACTGCCTGGTACGGCAATTGCTCGCCCTCCGACCGCAACATACTTCAGAGGGTAGTGCGTACGGCCCTGTACATCACTGGGGCAAAGCTGCCTGCCATCCAGGACCTCTACACCAGGCAGAGTCAGAGTAAGGCCCTAAAAATTGTCAAAGACCCCAGCCACCCCAGTCATAGACTGTTCTCTCTACTACCGCATGGCAAGCGGTACCGGAGTGCCAAGTCTAGGACAAAAAGGCTTCTCAGGTTTTTACCCCCAAGCCATAAGACTCCTGAACACCCGGACTATTTGCATTGTGTGTCTCGTCTTCCTTCACACCCGGTTCCAATTACATGTGGTGTATTTAACCCTCTGTTTCCCCTCATGTCCTTGTCGGAGATTGTTTGATTGTATGTGATGTGCTATTTAGAGTTGGTGTGCGACAGGTTTTTTGTACCCACTTTAGTTTTTTTGTACATTTTGGTTTTTTGGAGTTTTGTCAGCATTTATTAAACGACTCCGTTTATACCAAGTTCGTTCTCCTGCGCCTGACTTCCCTGCCACCAACACGCACCCTTTACACCAGCGTAAGGAGAGGGAAAACTGAGCCAACTGCCAGCAGTCAAATACATTCTCATTTTCATAAAACACTGAAAAGAGGGAAAAGAGAGCGAGAGCCAAGAAACGGAAGATAAAAAAAAAAAAAGTGAAAGCGGACAGAACATCTTCATTCCACACCAAGTTAATCATTTTCCACTTGATTTAAGAAATGCTGGGACGTCTCAGGTCTATTAGAAGAGCTCTCTCTCTCCACTGCGTTCCAAACCAGGACGAGTCAGCACATTTACCATTACAGGGATGGAAGGAGGGAGGGGTAGAAGACAGGGGCAAAGAGGGAGGGAGGTAGAGGAGAGGGAAACGGAAAGGGGGGGTGGATCGGGGTTCAAAGGAGAGGAAGGGAAGTTGAAAGAGTGGCGGAGATGGAGAAACAAGAGAAAGGTGGGCGATCAAGGGAATGAGAGAAGGCGAAAGGGACCAAAAGGGTCCAAATTGGATAAAACGAGAGAGACAGGCGCTACAGAGTAGAAAAGGGGGAGAAGGTAGTGACGGGGGACAGATAGAAAAGAGAGAGGGAGGGAGGGATAGTGAGCGCGAGACAAAGCGAAAGATGGAACGAGAAAAGAGGATGGAGATGGAAGCAGGGTTAACTCCTGAGCTGCTGGAGTGTCTGCCTGCCTGCCCCATAGTGCCATCCTCAGCACTTCCTCCATCTGTAATTACTGCCTGCTATCCCTCCCACAGCCACCAGCTAGCAAGCACAAACGCGAGCACACACACACACACCAGACCTAAGCACTTCAGCTAATAGAATAAATATGAATGCCCTTTGGTTTTATATATCCTCATTTCTCTGTGCTATATATAAATGAGGCCTGACAGTGTGAAAAAGCATGTGCTACACAGACACTCATAAACAACAACTGAGAGGATTATATGAGGGAGGGAATAGATGAACAGATATAGGATTGGTAGGGACAGAGACAGGCGGAAAGAGAGGACAGGAGGGGTACTAGCAGTGAATGTGGAAACAGAGAGTGTATGGGAACTCTATATTTTTTGGGGGTGTCTGTGTGGCCGTGCACCGTTACCCTCTGGTCCTCAAATGTGTCACTCAGACACTAGAGTTATGTCACTATTGACAAGCCCTCACTCTCAACAGCTGTCCCCTCCTTACCCAGCGCTGTTTTGGAGGACAGTTCATATGTTTGTGTGAAGAGTCTGTCCACGAGGTTGTGTCCAGTGGTGTAGTGGTGCCTGGAGAAGTGGGTATACACTCATTTTGCCAAACATTTCCCAAACGGTCCACGAAGGAAAGGTTCCCTTTGTGAAAAATGATTTGAGAAACAGCGACATATACTCCGAATGACCTAAAATGACACATCCCATTTTGGTCTTTCAAAGTCAGGCCAAACCAAGCTGCACTGTGCAAGTAGTCTAATAGTAGGCCTACTATTGAAACATATAAATGAGTCTGTCAACTGAGTCAGAAATTCACAGGTTTGTTTTTTCTTTTCAGGATTTCGCTCTCAAAGTCACACTTTAAAAAAATAGAAAACAACCAAATTGGATGTTCTAAGTACACAACAATGCTTAAACCACACAAGGATGCTTGAGTGTAGTTACCCTTTAATATATGTGTTTGGTTAGTGGTGTTTCTGTAGCACATGAGATGGAGTTTTCCATCTCGGTCCATGAAATCGCTCGCATGTGCGGTGTGTATTTTAGAACTGTGTTTTCCTGCAAATTGCATTTTGGAACATTCTAGGCCAACTGCCGTGTGCACATTTCTGTGCTGAAAATGTGAAAAGATAGATTATGGTGTAAACCTACCACTACACTGCATTCTGGGGATTAATACATGCGTTTATACAACGGATGGGTCTAATCCTGAATGTTGATTGATTAAAAGCGCACTGCAGCCGGTATCTATTCCACAAATTACCAACGATTAAATCTATGACATTAAAATGCCCTCTCACTCTGTTCAATCTGACTGCGCAATCCACTGTCTCATCAGCCCAGGCAGGGAAGTTATAAACTTGATCTCTACTATAAAAAGCATCTAGGCATTATCTCACATTTTTGGAATAACATTTTAGTTTTCTCACAGCGGAGATTTGTATAAACCACACAGTCTGTCTCTCTGACATTTGCAACAATGTTTCAATATTCAAATTCGATCTCCAACTGTCCCATAGTAATGAACGTGTAGGGATCAGGAGAAATGTCAATTGAAAAAAGGTATTTTCAGCTTCAGTTTGAAGTTTTTGTGTTAGCTATGTTGTTGGCTAGCTCCTCTGAACAACAGTGTCATAACAAGAGAGCACATTTTCTACGCCAGGCGAAATCGTGCCTCATTAGCTCATTGTTATGGATATATCCAAATAAATGTGACCTGAAAACAGCTTAAACAAATGCAGCTGCTGTTGTTATTCTGTCTGCACTGATTGACGCGACTGTAAGTTAACCGTAGTTGGCTAGCTAGCAAGCAAGGGATAAGGAACATTTAGAACGAACGACTGGGTCGTGTCCATTTATACAGAACAAAAAGACTGAACGACTGGGTCCCGTCTCTGGCAACCGAACCAATAGAA
The DNA here is from genome assembly GCF_002021735.2 of Oncorhynchus kisutch. NCBI lineage: Eukaryota > Metazoa > Chordata > Actinopteri > Salmoniformes > Salmonidae > Oncorhynchus > Oncorhynchus kisutch. The sequence continues at coordinate 37,512,981 of NC_034183.2, forward strand.
CGAACGACCATCCGGCTTGGGTAGCAGACAGAGATGGCCGCCTCGCTTCGCGTTCCTAGGAAACTATGCAGTTTTTTGTTTTTTTACATGATATTTCTTACATTAGTACCCCAGGTCATCTTAGGTTTCATTACATACAGTCGAGAAGAACTATTGAATATAAGATCAGCGTCAACTCACCATCAGTACGACCAAGAATATGTTTTTCGCGACGCGGATCCTGTGTTCTGCCTTACAAACAGGACAACGGAGTGGATCCTATGCAGCGACCCAAAAAAACTACTCCGAAAGAGAGGGAAACGAGGCGGTCTTCTGGTCAGACTCCGGAGACGGGCACACCGTGCACCACTCCCTAGCATTCTTCTTGCCAATATCCAGTCTCTTGACAACAAGGTTGATGAAATCCGAGCAAGGGTAGCATTCCAGAGGGACATCAGAGACTGTAACGTTCTTTGCTTCACGGAAACATGGCTCACCGGAGAGACGCTATCCGAAGCGGTGCAGCCAACGGGTTTCTCCATGCATCGCGCCAACAGAAACAAACATCTTTCTGGTAAGAAGAGGGGCGGGGGCGTATGCCTTATGGCCAACGTGACATGGTGTGATGAAAGAAACATACAGGAACTCAAATCCTTCTGTTCACCTGATTTAGAATTCCTCACAATCAAATGTAGACCGCATTATCTACCAAGAGAATTCTCTTCAATTATAATCACAGTCGTATATATCCCCCCCCAAGCAGACACATCGATGGCTCTGAACGAACTTTATTTAACTCTCTGCAAACTGGAAACGATTTATCCGGAGGCTGCATTCATTGTAGCTGGGGATTTTAACAAGGCTAATCTGAAAACAAGACTCCCTAAATTTTATCAGCATATCGATTGCGCAACCAGGGGTGGAAAGACCTTGGATCATTGTTACTCTAACTTCCGCGACGCATATAAGGACATGCCACGCCCCCCTTTCGGAAAAGCTGACCACGACTCCATTTTGTTGATCCCTGCCTACAGACAGAAACTAAAACAAGAGGCTCCCACGCTGAGGTCTGTCCAACGCTGGTCCGACCAAGCTGACTCCACACTTGGACTGGGAGATGTTTCGTATTGCGTCAGATAACAACATTGACGAATACGCTGATTCGGTGTGCGAGTTCATTAGAACGTGCGTTGAAGATGTCGTTCCCATAGCAACGATTAAAACATTCCCTAACCAGAAACCGTGGATTGATGGCAGCATTCGTGTGAAACTGAAAGCGCGGAACACTGCTTTTAATCAGGGCAAGGTGTCTGGTAACATGACCGAATACAAACAGTGCAGCTATTCCCTCCGCAAGGCTATCAAACAAGCTAAGCGCCAGTACAGAGACAAAGTAGAATCTCAATTCAACGGCTCAGACACAAGAGGCATGTGGCAGGGTCTACAGTCAATCACGGACTACAGGAAGAAATCCAGCCCAGTCACGGACCAGGATGTCTTGCTCCCAGGCAGACTAAATTACTTTTTTGCCCGCTTTGAGGACAATACAGTGCCACTGACACGGCCTGCAACGAAAACATGCGGTCTCCCCTTCACTGCAGCCGAGGTGAGTAAGACATTTAAACGTGTTAACCCTCGCAAGGCTGCAGGCCCAGACGGCATCCCCAGCCGCGCCCTCAGAGCATGCGCAGACCAGCTGGCCGGTGTGTTTACGGACATATTCAATCAATCCCTCTACCAGTCTGCTTTTCCCACATGCTTCAAGAGGGCCACCATTGTTCCTGTTCCCAAGAAAGCTAAGGTAACTGAGCTAAACGACTACCGCCCTGTTGCACTCACTTCCGTCATCATGAAGTGCTTTGAGAGACTAGTCAAGGCCCATATCACCTCCACCCTACCTGACACCCTAGACCCACTCCAATTTGCTTACCACCCAAATAGGTCCACAGACAATGCAATCTCAACCACACTGCACACTGCCCTAACCCATCTGGACAAGAGGAATACCTATGTGAGAATGCTGTTCATCGACTACAGCTCGGCATTCAACACCATAGTACCCTCCAAGCTCGTCATCAAGCTCGAGACCCTGGGTCTCGACCCCGCCCTGTGCAACTGGGTACTGGACTTCCTGACGGGCCGCCCCCAGGTGGTGAGGGTAGGCAACAACATCTCCTCCCCGCTGATCCTCAACACTAGGTCCCCACAAGGGTGCGTTCTGAGCTCTCTCCTGTACTCCCTGTTCACCCACGACTGCGTGGCCACGCACGCCTCCAACTCAATCATCAAGTTTGCGGACGACACAACAGTGGTAGGCTTGATTACCAACAACGACGACACGGCCTACAGGGAGGAGGTGAGGGCCCTCGGAGTGTGGTGTCAGGAAAATAACCTCACACTCAACGTCAACAAAACTAAGGAGATTATTGTGGACTTCAGGAAACAGCAGAGGGAACACCCCCCTATCCACATCGATGGAACAGTAGTGGAGAGGGTAGCACGTTTTAAGTTCCTCGGCATACACATCACAGACAAACTGAATTGGTCCACTCACACAGACAGCATCGTGAAGAAGGCACAGCAGCGCCTCTTCAACCTCAGGAGGCTGAAGAAATTCGGCTTGTCACCAAAAGCACTCACAAACTTCTACAGATGCACAATCGAGAGCATCCTGGCGGGCTGTATCACCGCCTGGTATGGCAACTGCACCGCCCTCAACCGTAAGGCTCTCCAGAGGGTAGTGAGGTCTGCACAACGCATCACCGGGGGCAAACTACCTGCCCTCCAGGACACCTACACCACCCGATGCTACAGGAAGGCCATAAAGATCATCAAGGACATCATCAACCACCCGAGCCACTGCCTGTTCACCCCGCTGTCATCCAGAAGGCGAGGTCAGTACAGGTGCATCAAAGCTGGGACCGAGAGACTGAAAAACAGCTTCTATCTCAAGGCCATCAGACTGTTAAACAGCCACCACTAACATTGAGTGGCTGCTGCCAACACACTGTCAATGACACTGACTCAACTCCAGCCACTTTAATAATGGGAATTGATGGGAAATGATGTAAATATATCACTAGCCACTTTAAACAATGCTACCTTATATAATGTTACTTACCCTACATTATTCATCTCATATTATTCATCTCATCTCGTAAGTTGGTGGTTGAAGATATCCCTCTAGTGGTGTGGGGGCTGTGCTTTGGCAAAGTGGGTGGGGTTATATCCTTCCTGTTTGGCCCTGTCCGGGGGTGTCCTCGGATGGGGCCACAGTGTCTCCTGACCCCTCCTGTCTCAGCCTCCAGTATTTATGCTGCAGTAGTTTATGTGTCGGGGGGCTGGGGTCAGTTTGTTATATCTGGAGTACTTCTCCTGTCCTATTCGGTGTCCTGTGTGAATCTAAGTGTGCGTTCTCTAATTCTCTCCTTCTCTCTTTCTTTCTCTCTCTCGGAGGACCTGAGCCCTAGGACCATGCCCCAGGACTACCTGACATGATGACTCCTTGCTGTCCCCAGTCCACCTGGCCATGCTGCTGTTCCAGTTTCAACTGACCTGAGCCCTAGGACCATGCCCCAGGACTACCTGACATGATGACTCCTTGCTGTCCCCAGTCTACCTGGCCATGCTGCTGCTCCAGTTTCAACTTCCACCTGACTGTGCTGCTGCTCTAGTTTCAACTGTTCTGCCTTATTATTATTCGACCATGCTGGTCATTTATGAACATTGAACATCTTGACCATGTTCTGTTATAATCTCCACCCGGCACAGCCAGAAGAGGACTGGCCACCCCACATAGCCTGGTTCCTCTCTAGGTTTCTTCCTAGGTATTGGCCTTTCTAGGGAGTTTTTCCTAGCCACCGTGCTTCTCCACCTGCATTGCTTGCTGTTTGGGGTTTTAGGCTGGGTTTCTGTACAGCACTTTGAGATATCAGCTGATGTACGAAGGGCTATATAAATAAATTTGATTTGATTTGATTTGATATGCATACGTATATACTGTACTCTATATCATCGACTGCATCCTTATGTAATACATGTATCACTAGCCACTTTAACTATGCCACTTTGTTTACATACTCATCTCATATGTTATACTGTACTCGATATCATCTACTGTATCTTGCCTATGCTGCTCTGTACCATCACTCATTCATATATCCTTATGTACATATTCTTTATCCCCTTACACTGTGTATAAGACAGTAGTTTTTTGGAATTGTTAGTTAGATTACTTGTTCGTTATTACTGCATTGTCGGAACTAGAAGCACAAGCATTTCGCTACACTCGCATTAACATCTGCTAACCATGTGTATGTGACAAATAAAATTTGATTTGATTTGATTACAGTACAGTGCCTTGTGAAAGTATTCGGCCCCCTTGAACTTTGCGACCTTTTGCCACATTTCAGGCTTCAAACATAAAGATGTAAAACTGTATTTTTTTTGTGAAGAATCAACAACAAGTGGGACACAATCATGAAGTGGAACGACATTTATTGGATATTTCAAACTTTTTTAACAAATCAAAAACTTAAAAATTGGGCGTGCAAAATTATTCAGCCCCTTTACTTTCAGTGCAGCAAACTCTCTCCAGAAGTTCAGTGAGGATCTCTGAATGATCCAATGTTGACCTAAATGACTAATGATGATAAATACAATCCACCTGTGTGTAATCAAGTCTCCGTATAAATGCACCTGCACTGTGATAGTCTCAGAGGTCCGTTAAAAGCGCAGAGAGCATCATGAAGAACAAGGAACACACCAGGCAGGTCCGAGATACTGTTGTGAAGAAGTTTAATGCCGGATTTGGATACAAAAAGATTTCCCAAGCTTTAAACATCCCAAGGAGCACTGTGCAAGCGATAATATTGAAATGGAAGGAGTATCAGACCACTGCAAATCTACCAAGACCTGGCCGTACCTCTAAACTTTCAGCTCATACAAGGAGAAGACTGATCAGAGATGCAGCCAAGAGGCCCATGATCACTCTGGATGAACTGCAGAGATCTACAGCTGAGGTGGGAGACTCTGTCCATAGGACAACAATCAGTCTTATATTGCACAAATCTGGACTTTATGGAAGAGTGGCAAGAAGAAAACCATTTCTTAAAGATATCCATAAAAAGTGTTGTTTAAAGTTTGCCACAAGCCACCTGGGAGACACACCAAACATGTGGAAGAAGGTGCTCTGGTCAGATGAAACCAAAATTGAACTTTTTGGCAACAATGCAAAATGTTATGTTTGGCGTAAAAGCAACACAGCTCATCACCCTGAACACACCATCCCCACTGTCAAACATGGTGGTGGCAGCATCATGGTTTGGGCCTGCTTTTCTTCAGCAGGGACAGGGAAGATGGTTAAAATTGATGGGAAGATGGATGGAGCCAAATACAGGACCATTCTGGAAGAAAACCTGATGGAGTCTGCAAAAGACCTGAGACTGGGACGGAGATTTGTCTTCCAACAAGACAATGATCCAAAACATAAAGCAAAATCTACAATGGAATGGTTCAAAAAGAAACATATCCAGGTGTTAGAAAGGGCAAGTCAAAGTCCAGACCTGAATCCAATCGAGAATCTGTGGAAAGAACTGAAAACTGCTGTTCACAAATGCTCTCCATCCAACCTCACTGAGCTCGTGCTGTTTTGCAAGGAGGAATGGGAAAAAATTTCAGTCTCTCGATGTGCAAAACTGATAGAGACATACCCCAAGCGACTTACAGCTGTAATCGCAGCAAAAGGTGGCGCTACAAAGTATTAACTTAAGGGGGCTGAATCATTTTGCACGCCCAATTTTTCAGTTTTTGATTTGTTAAAAAAGTTTGAAATATCCAATAAATGTCGTTCCACTTCATGATTGTGTCCCACTTGTTGTTGATTCTTCACAAAAAAAAACAGTTTTATATCTTTATGTTTGAAGCCTGAAATGTGGCAAAAGGTCGCAAAGTTCAAGGGGGCCGAATACTTTCGCAAGGCACTGTAGATTTGTTTCGGGACTGTATCTTGTGGAAGGATGAAATAATATGAATAAATGAATCAAAAATACGTTTTTAATGAAAATATGTCAATCGTTATTTGAATATGTTGGTAACCCGTTGTGTAAAAGTAATAATGCCCCTCGAAGGGCCTTCGTCTCGGGCCAAACAACACAGGTGCCAATCTATCCTCCAAACACCGGCTTCTCTGGCATCTATCACTTAAATACGCAATGCCCACCGAGTGGGTCAACGGCGTATACCCTCCACCACACCACTGGGTATATCTACCTTCTCTACCATAGGTCATCAGATCATGATAAAGAGAGAATGTCTGTGCCTGTCCCCATGCCTGTGTGACTGACTGTGAGAGAGAGCGAGAGAGCAAGAGCGAGAGAGCGCGAGAGAGAGAGAGATGTATGTGAGTGCTTGTGTACATACATGTATTGTGGGACTGACTGACTGATTGTGTGTGTATTCTTAAGAGTGTGTCATACCTTCTCTCCCTGAGGGCAGTATCCCCTGATGAAGTCCTGGCACAAAGCAGCCTTGCGGGACACATAGACATGGCTGTAGGGACAGCTACTGTTGTTACATATACCCTTCAGGAAGTACGAACACACAGGCATCTAGAGAGAGAGAGAGAAGTTGTTGTTACCGATCTCTGCTTGGCAATATCTCCATACAAATGTCACACCAATAAAGCATTTTCAATGCAATTGAACATTTAATTGAGAGAGGGAACGAGAGAGGCAAGACAGAAAGAGAAAGAAAGTTCATTCACAGCATACTAGAGAAAACACAGTCAGATGTAGCGTTAAAGTCAACAAGCCAATCCACCATTCAAATAGGTCCCGCCTTTACAATCTGTCACTGCCTCTGCTGTTAAATGGCCTTAATTGCAGTTGACAGAGAAAGAGAGAGAGTGTGTGTGTGTGCGTGTGACAGCCTGCATGCAGGTGTGAAATGTCCTCTTGTGTGTGAGTAAGGTACGCTGTGTGAGAGTGGTGCAGGCCAGTCTAAATATACACCATGTAGAGAGAGGTGTGAGACAGAGCAAGGGAAAAGGAGCTAGGAGAGGGAGAGCTATACGGAGAGGGCCAGGGTGGGGTGGTGGTGGTGGGGGGGCAATGAGAGAATCAGGGCGGCTCGTTGGGATGGGATCAGTTTTACCTAATTAACTGCTACAGAAATATTTATCCAGGCCGCAGCTTGTCCAGCTAGCTATCATGATGCGTTTATGTGCTGGCTGTGTGTACGAGTTACGGTTGCCAGGGCCTGAGGGGGTAGGAAGGGGGGGACGGGCAGAGGTGGGGGGTACAGTACAGAGGGTCTAGTTTCAGGAGTTATTTCTGGGGGGGGGGTTACAGGATTGGGGCTCCTCGTCTATCCCCAGTCCCTACTAGTATGCGTGCGTATTGGGTTGCGAGGCTGGACAGGACACCTGTCTGTGGGTTGTTTGTCTAAAGAAAAACATCTTTCCCTGTCCAGTATAACCACTTTCCTTTACTCTATACGGACTGGCCTCGTTAAACACCTAGTTAAACACCACTACATGACCCTATTCTGTGCTATGGGGCCAGATAAACAAATGAGACATTTTAACTACACTTATTACTATGCAACTATGTAATTAGTAGCTATGAAGCAGAATTAATAATCGAAGATGAACCATTGTGTTGACTGTTGGTAGTACTAAACATGTGATTATTATCTTTTAGTTTGTACTCTTTCTCTGTTAGAGAGGGAGTCGTTTAACAGAAGTTAAAGATGCAGCCAATGATCTATACTGAGCAAATATATAAATGCAACATGTACAGTGTTGGTCCCATGTTTCATGAGCTGAAATAAAATATTTTCCATATGCGCAAAAAGCTTAATTCTCCAGTATGTTGTGCACACATTTGTTTACATCCCTGTTAGTGAGCATTTCTCCATTGCCAAGATAATCCATCCACCTGACAAGTGTGGTATATCAAGAAGCTGATTAAACAGCATGATCATTACACAGGTGCACCTTGTGCTGGGGGGGTAATAAAAGGCCAATCTAAAATATGCAGTTTGTCACACAACACAATGCCACAGATGTCTCAAGTTTTGAGGGAGCATGCAATTGGCATGGTACCAATTGGCACCAAATTTAAACAGTTTAGAAACAAGAGTCATACTTCTGACCTATTTGTGATTTATCCAGTTCAGGTGTGTGTGTATGTGTCTCAGACCTTTAACATATTGGGTATGTGTAACAAGCTGTGTGTAGGTGTGTCTTCTAGTTATTTAAGGGGTTGTGGACTCATGCCATACTCTCTGTACCCATGCCTGTTCAGGTGTAAACCATGTTGGGACATCTGAGACATGGGATAGGGACCACCATCGCCCGTACCACCGACTCCTTTCAACACGCACCCCCCTAACCATAGAATCAGGTCACGTCTCTGAGTGTGTACACTACCAGTGGGAGTGTGTGTGTATATCTTAATACTGCCAGTGAGAGCACAGAGACAGGAGCTGTGCCAATCGAGTGAGTGAGAACTCTAGCTGCATCTCTATACACCAACCATAACTCTAAAAACCACATATTGTATGTGACATGTCTCCATATCTATCTCTGGGTGGTAAACTAACAGTCGGTCCTAATGCAATCCCTTTCCCTACCCCCTAGCATTAATACTTCAATGTTTGCAGATCTGTAAGTGTGTGAGACACCATATTCTCACCTCCTCCCTGGCTATATACCTGACGGGGGCAAACGCTAACTGACTAACTACACAGTACACTCAACCCAGCTGGTGTGAGAGAGACATTGACGTTTCACATACTCTCACCTCAAGGATGGTGTGTGTGTGTGTGTGTGTGTGTGTTACATAGTTTCACCTTCTCCTTGGCCACCTTATGGGAGAATGGACAGGTCCCACCTGTCTGCTTACACGTACCCCTCAGGAACCTGCAGGAACCAATGGGAGGAGTCATCAGATCACAGAGCAGCCAATCAGAGAGCCCACACAGTCTGTACAGGTGGTTTTGAGGAGATCTGTGCATGTTAGGTGTGGGTGTGTGTGTTACCTGGTACAGACGGCCACCTTATCAGGATCGTGGATGTAGGGGCAGGTGTTGCCACGGTTACACTTGCCAAAGCGGTTGTAGTACATACAGTACTGCTTCTGGGACTTCTTCTGACGAGCATGCCTGATGATGGCTAGACTCCTCTGAACCGCACGACTGGAAGACAGAACACGCACAATCAAGAAAACATAGAGTTGTGCAATTATGTACAGGTAGCAGAGGGTGTGTGTGTACTAAAGTGCTTACCTAGCCACAAAACGAGTGCTGGAGGGCCGGATGAGAGTGCTAGAGGTGGTGTGGGAGACTTCCTGTGGACTGGACAACCGCACTGTTTGGGGAAAATAGAGAATGAGGAAAAAAAAGAAACCGCCTCTATAAAGACTAAACATTTTAAAAATGGGGTATTATGGCGTTATTAATACACCACTGCGACTGACAGTGTTTGTGTGCGGACACGCGTGCATGTCCATGTCTGTGTTTACACTGCAGTAGTAGTAGTAGTTGTATTACATTGCATGTAGGCCGTACTTGCCAGCTAAGAGCGGAATTACTTACACAGCACATGCAAGTAATTAAACAGGTCAATTAAAGCCGCTCAAAATCAGGATGTCTACTGAAGCAATTTGTTCTCATAGCGTCAACGGCCTGAGCGGTGGAAGGAAATAGCACAGTCACAGGGGATGAAGCATAACGGTCACAGCCAGGGGGGAGTCGTCGAGTGAGGATCAGACAACGCACCTCGCCGTGCCCGACACAGACAGCCATTTGTAGCATAGCCGCTTGACTTTGTAGCCACTCCTCCACTACCAACAAGTAGCACCCACCTGGGTGATGCCCCGGCAGCCTCTGGCACCAGAAAGCTCAGCACTCATCAGTAGCCTAGAGTAGGCTATTACAGTCTTTAAGCCTCTGCCATCACTGCAAGCCATTTCCACTCTGTGCCCAGGCAGATATGATGCAATGACAGCTATAATTTAATGTTTTCAACTGACATAGTTGTATGTCTTTGCCATGCTTTCTGTATTTCAAATTACACTAAACCAAAATATAAATGCATCATGTAAAGTTTTGGTCCCATGTTCCATGAGCTGAAAGAAAATATCCCAGAAATGTCCTAACACAAAAATAAAAATATCTCAAATGTTGTGCACAATTCTTTTGGCATCCCTGTCAGTGAACATTTCTCTTTTGCCAAGATTCGCCACACCTGTCAGGTGGATGGATTATCAAGAAGCTGATTAAACAGCATAATCATTACACAGTTGCATATGGTGCTGGGGACAATAAAAGGCCACTCTAAAATGTGCAGTTTTGTCACAACAACACAATGCCACAGATATCTCAAGTTGAGGGAGCGTGCAATTGGCCTGCTGACTGCTTGAATGTCCAGAGCTGTTGCCAGAGAATTGAATGGACATTTACAGTGCCTTGCAAAAGTATTCACCCCCTTGGTGTTCTGTTTTATAACCTGTTGTTGCATTACAACCTGTAATTTAAATGGATTCTTATGATGATTTCATGTAATGGACATACACAAAATAGTCAAAATTGGTGAAATGAAATGAAAAAAATGACCTGTTTCAAAATATAAAATAAAAAAAAAAACAAAAAAAGGAAAAGTGGTCCGTCCATATGTATTCACCCCTTTGCTATGAAGCCCCTAAATAAGATCTGGTGCAACCAATTACCTTCAGAAGTCACATAATTAGTTAAATAAATTCCACCTGTGTGCAATCTAAGTGTCACATGATCTCCGTATATATACACCTGTTCTGAAAGGACCCAGAGTCTGCAGCACCACTAAGCAAGGGGCACAACCAAGGAGCTCTCCAAACAGGTCAGGGACAAAGTTGTGGAGAAGTACAGATCAGGGTTGGATTATTTAAAAAAATATCTGAAACTTTGAACATCCCACGGAGCACAATTAAATCCATTATTAAAAAATGGAAAGAATATGGCCAAGAGAGGGCCGCCCACCGAAACTCACGGACCAGGCAAGGAGGGTATTAATCAGAGAGGCAACAAAGAGACCAAAGATAACCTTGAAGGAGCTGCAAAGCTCCACAGCAAAGATTGGAGTATCTGTCCATAGGACCACTTTAAGCCGTACACTCCACAGAGCTTGGCTTTACGGAAAGAGTGTCCTGAAAAAAAGCCATTGCTTAAAGAAAAGAATAAGCAAACATGTTTGGTGTTCGCCAAAAGGCATGTGGGAGACTCCCCAAACATATGGAAGAAAGTACTCTGGTCAGATGACACAAAAATAAGCTTTTTGGCCATCAAGGAAAATGCTATGTCTGGCGCAAACCCAACACCTCTCATCACCCGAGAACCCCATCCCCACAGTGAAGCATGGTGGTGGCAGCATCATGCTGTGGGGATGTTTTTCATTGGCAGGTACTGGGAAACTTGTCAGAATTGAAGGATGGTGCTAAATACAGGGAAATTCTTGAGGGAAACCTGTATCAGTCTTCCAGAGATTTGAGACTGGGACGGATTCCAGCAGGACAATGACCCTAAGCATAGTGCTAAAACAACACTTGAGTGGTTTAAGGGGAAACATTTAGATGTCTTGGAAAGGGCCATACCTCAATCCAGTTGAGAATAGGTGGTATGACTTAAAGATTGCTGTACACAAGCAGAATCCATCAAACTTGAGGGAGCTGGAGCAGTTTTGCCTTGAAGAATGGGCAAAAATCCCAGTGGCTAGATGTGCCATGCTTATAGAGACACCCCAAGAGACTTGCAGCTGTAATTGCTGCAAAATGTGGCTCTACAAAGTATCGACTTTGGGGGGGGGGGGGGGGGGGGGTTGAATAGTTAAGCACGCTCAAGTTCTGTTTTTTGTCTTAATTCTTGTTTGTTTCACAATTAAAAATATTTTGCATCTTCAAAGTGGGAGGCATATTGTGTAAATCAAATGATGCAACCCCCCCAAAAATCCATTTTAATTCCAGGTTGTAAGGCAACAAAATAGGAGAAATGCCAAGGGGGTGAATACTTTCGCAAGCCACTGTATCTTCCATAACCTGACTTCAATGTCCTTTTAGAGAATTTGGCAGAAGTCCAACTGGTCTCACAACCACGCCAGCCCAGGACCTCCAGATCCGGATTCTTCTTCTGCCGGGTTTATGTGAGACCAACCACCCGGACAGCTGATGAACAGATGCATATCTGTATTCCCAGTCATGTGAAATCCATAGATTAGGGCCTAATGAATTTATTTCAATTGACTGATTTCCTTAAATGAACTGTAACTTTGAAATTGTTGCATTTATATTTTTGTTCAGTGTCGTATTTTCTGTGATTTTATTAAGCAGTGAGTAGGAGAATAGAAGGGAGCCTGAGTGAACCGGCAGTGTATTGTATGTATATATATATATATGGTTATCTGTATAATAAATATATATATATTTTTTTAGCTTTATTTTACAGATAACCATATTTTTTGCATACGCTTCTGTTCTTCATCCCCAAACCTACCACTGGTGTGCGTGGCCAAAGAGTTCTATTTTCATGTCATCTTACCATAGCTAGAACCCTCTGCAAAGGGTTCTAAGTAGAAACCTCTGCAAAGGGCTCTAGGTAGAAAACCGCAAAGGGTTCTAGGTCAAATAAAATAAAACTCTGCAAAGGGATCTACCTAGCACCAAAAACGGTTCCCCTATGGGGACAAGCCGACGAACACTATATGGTTCCACATAGCACCTTTTTTTTTTCTAAGAGTGTACCGGAGACCTGATAGCTCTCCAAGCCTATAGTTTTTGGAGGGAGGGAGGGAAGGAAGCAGAACGAGATATGGGTATGGTGGAAAAGAGGGGGGAGGTAAGGTAAGGAGGCTTGATACCTAGCCAAGTCTCTAATTTCAGAATATTGCAGATGTAAAATATATCCTCTTCATCAGTGTGTGTTCCTGTGATCTTGGCACTATGATGGGAGGCCACTGGCAGATGACCAGGAAAATAAGACGTGTAATCTCAGCTAACTGGACTGGTGAGATCTGAAATTATAACCGCTGTTGTGGTGGACACTGAAGGCATTTTCAGAGCATGCTGGAATGTGGTGTTGTGGAGAGTGGGTGTGTGAAAATGGCACTTCTCTGTGTGTGTGTGTGTGTGTGTGTGTGTGTGTGTGTGTGTGTGTGTGTGTGTGTGTGTGTGTGTGTGTGTGTGTGTGTGTGTGTTTGTGTATCAGGAGGCGAGTCACAAGCTGCAGGAACAGAAGGGAACTCTTCAAATCCAGCCACATATTTTGGCAGAGAGAGTAAGAGAGAGAGAGACTGTAAATCAAAGAAAGAGAGGGGGAGAGAAAGAAAGACCAAGTCTGTATTGTGACAGAGGGAGGAGAGAGACCCCTTACGAAAACCCACATGATTTTCACGTGATCGCGTGTGATTTTACGTGACGTTAATGCGATAACGTGTGACAACATGGTGAGCACGTCTGAAATAAATGTAACACGGGGATGAAACATTACAACATGTGATGACATGAAACAACGCGTGACAACATTTGAGCACAAGGGAAAACCCTAGGGCTGTGACAGTAATTGAATGAATAACCGTGTAATTGACAGTTATGAAATAGGCCTATATCCATTTTAGGATAATTTTTTATTAACTTTATTTTCACGTAGATCATCCATACCTAATAATGTAAGTGTTTACTAATGATTATAAGGTGCTTCTACACCTGCATTGCTTGCTGTTTGGGGTTTTAGGCTGGGTTTCTGTACAGCACTTTGAGATATCAGCTGATGTACGAAGGGCTATATAAATACATTTGATTTGATTTGATTTGATTGTTTTGCTAACTTAGTCTGTCAATTAAACGTTCTATATCTCCTCTTCTTTCCAATTGACCTTTGATGCGCAAGCAGCTAATCTGCAAAATGGGCTGGGATGTAGAGCACGTTTTAATTGCTTGCTAGTAAATAATTACATCCATCTTCTTTAAAAAAAAAGGTTGGATGTGTCTGACCATTCATTAATTATTCAACAGCAGTTGACAAGGTTGTTCTGGCTCTGAGGCCTATACAGTGGGGCAAGAAAGTATTTAGTCAGCCACCAATTGTGCAAGTTCTCCCACTTAAAAAGATGAGAGAGGCCTGTAATTTTCATCATAGGTACACTTCAACTATGAAAGGCAAAATGAGAGAAAAAAATCCAGAAAATCACATTGTAGGATTTTTAAATGAATTTATTTGCAAATTATGGTGGAAAATAAGTATTTGGTCAATAACAAAAGTTTAGCTCATTATTTTGTTATATACCCTTTTTTGGCAATGACAGAGGTCAAACGTTTTCTGTAAGTCTTCACAAGGTTTCCACACACTGTCGCTGGTATTTTGGCCCATTCCTCCATGCAGATCTCCTCTAGAGCAGTGATGTTTTGGAGCTGTTGATGGGCAACAAGGTCTTTCAACTCCCTCCAAAGATTTTCTATGGGGTTGAGATCTGGAGACTGGCTAGGCCACTCCAGGACCTTGAAATGCTTCTTACGAAGCCACTCCTTCGTTGGCCGGGCGGTGTGTTTGGGATCATTGTCATGCTGAAAGACCCAGCCACGTTTCATCTTCAATGCCCTTGCTGATGGAAGGTTTTCACTCAAAATCTCACGATACATGGCCCCATTCAAAAACAGCCCCAAAGCATGATGTTTCCACCCCCATGCTTCACAGTAGGTATGGTGTTCTTTGGATGCAACTCAGCATTCGTTGTCCTCTAAACACGACGAGTTGAGTTTTTACCAAAAAGTTATATTTTGGTTTCATCTGACCATATGACATTCTCCCAATCTTCTTCTGGATCATCCAAATGCTCTCTAGCAAACTTCAGATGGGCCTGGACATGTACTGGCTTAAGCAGGGGGACACGTCTGGCACTGCAGGATGAGTCCCTGGCGGCGTAGTGTGTTACTGATGGTAGGCTTTGTTACTTTGGTCCCAGCTCTCTGCAGGTCATTCACTTGCTTGTTTGTAGGTGACCAAATACTTATTTTCCACCATAATTTGCAAATAAATTCATAAAAAATCCTACAATATGATTTTCTGGATTTTTTTTCTCATTTTGTCTGTCATAGTTGAAGTGTACCTATGATGAACATTACAGGCCTCTCTCATCTTTTTAAGTGGGAGAACTTGCACAATTGGTGGCTGACTAAATACTTCTTTGCCCCACTGTATGTCAAAGAGTGTAAAAAAAAAATGTACGTTGAAAACACTATGTTAAAAGCACAACGTTTTCACGTGTTGTGTCCCAAAACCATGTTTTCACATGTGAAATGTCACATGGAAAGTGTTCCAAAAAACATGTTTTCACATGTGAAATGTCACATGGAAAGTGTTCCAAAAAACACGCTTTCACAGGATTTTCAACGTGTGATATCATGTGGTTTTTCTGTAAGGGGAGAGAGAGAGAGCCAGAGAGCACGAGAGCGAGAAAGCGATTGAGCTAGCGAGAGATTGAGAGAGCAGCTCAGGGCTGGGTTTAATCTGCGTCGTCCAGTTCTCCCCGCAGCAGCCCCTCCTCCTGTCCCACTGACTGATGACAACTTGATTATTTAAGATGTCTAACACACCTCATACCTCCTATTTCCTCCTCCTCTACCATAGTGCTACTTCTGTGACTGCACACTATCACACCGCAAGATACACACTCACTCTGTGGTCTATAACAAGTGAATAA
Organism: Oncorhynchus kisutch; assembly: GCF_002021735.2. Lineage (NCBI taxonomy): Eukaryota > Metazoa > Chordata > Actinopteri > Salmoniformes > Salmonidae > Oncorhynchus > Oncorhynchus kisutch. The sequence continues at coordinate 37,528,687 of NC_034183.2, forward strand.
CCTTTGCCTACAATTACTGGCACAGTGTACAGTTTAAGTCAGAAATTTACATTCACCTTAGCCAAATACATTTAAACTCAGTTTTTCACAATTCCTGACATTTAATCATAGTAAAAAGTCCCTGGCTTAGGTCAGTTAGGATCACCACTTTATTTTAAGAATGTGACATTTCAGAATAATAGTTGAGAGAATGATTTATTTCAACTTTTATTTCTTTCATCACATTCCCAGTGGGTCAGAAGTTTACATACACTCAATTAGTATTTGTTAGCATTGCCATTAAATTGTTTAACTTGGGTCAAACGTTTTGGGTAGCCTTCCACAAGCTTCCCACAATAAGTTGGGTGAATTTTGGCCCATTCCTCCTGACAGAGCTGGCGTAACTGAGTCAAGTTTGTAGGCCTCCTTGCTCGCACATGCTTTTTCAGTTCTGCCCACAAATTTTGTAAGCTATTGAGGTCAGGGCTTTGTGATGGCCACTCCAATACCTTGACTTTGTTGTCCTTAAGCCATTTTGCCACAACTTTGGAAGTATGCTTGAGGTAATTGTCCATTTGAAAGACCCATTTGCGACCAAGCATTGACTTCCTGACTGATGTCATGACATGTTACTTAAATGTATCCAAATTATTTTATTGCGTCATGATGCCATCTATTTTGTGAAGTACACCAGACCCTCCTGCAGAAAAGCACCCCCACATGATGCTGCCACCCCCATGCTTCACGGTTGGGATGGTGTCCTTTGGCTTGCAAGCCTCCCTCTTTTTTCTACAAACATAACGATGGTCATTATGGCCTTGCAGTTCTATTTTTGTTTCATCAGACCAGAGGACACCAGAGGACAATCTTTGTCCCCATGTGCAGTTGCAAACCGTAGACAGGCTTTTTTATGGTGGTTTTGGAGTATTGGCTTCTTCCTTACCGAGGTGCCTTTCAGGTTATGTCGATATAGGACTCGTTTTACTGTGGATACAGATAATTTTGTACCTGTTTCCGCCAGCATCTTCACAAGGTCCATTGCTGTTGTTCTGGGATTGATTTGCACTTTTTGTAACAAAGTACATTCATCTCTAGGAGACAGAATGCGTCTCCTTCCTGAGCGGTATGACGGCTGCATGGTCCCATGGTGTTTAAACTTGCGTACTATTGTTTGTACAGGTGAATGTGGTACCTTCAGGCATTTGGAAATTGCTCCCAGGGATGAAACTTGGCAGATTTCTTTTCATTTTCCCATGATGTCAAGCAAAGAGGCATTGAGATTGAAGGTAGTCCTTGAAATACATCCACAGGTACACCTTCAATTTACTCAAATTATGTCAATTCGCCTATCAGAAGCTTCTAAAGCCATGACATCATTTTCTGGAATTTTCCAAGGGGTTTAAAGACACAGTTAAATTAGTGTATGTAAACTTCTGACCCACTGGAATTGTGATACAGTGAATTATAAGTGAAATAATATGTCTGTAAACAATTGTTGGAAAAATTACTTGTGTCATGAACAAAGTAGATTTCCTAACCAACTTATCAAAACTATAGTTTTTTAACAAGAAATTTGTGGTGGTTGAAAAATGAGTTTTAATGACTCCAACCTAAGTGTATGTAAACTTCTGACTTCAAACTGTATTTGTAAGGTGTGTGTGTGTGTGGTACCTGTCCTGTTGATTGGCGCACTGGTTGTCACAGTGCGGGACAGCTTATTGGCTGAGACGCTGTAAAGGTTTCCACCAATCCAGCGCATGCCCAGCCCTCTGCCTCTCCAGTGTTGGGCCGGGGGGTGCCTGTCCTGTCCGGGGGGGCGCAGACGACTCTGGAGCACACTCCTGGAGGACACACACAGAGAGACAGAGACAGAGAGAGAGACAGAGAGAGAGAGAGAGAGAGACAGAGACAGAGACAGAGAGACAGAGAGAGAGACAGAGAGAGAGAGAGACAGAGACAGAGACAGAGAGACAGAGAGAGAGACAGAGACAGAGAGACAGAGAGACAGAGAGAGAGAGAGAGAGAGAGAGAGAGAGAGAGAGAGAGAGAGACAGAGACAGAGAGACAGAGAGAGAGACAGAGAGACAGAGACAGAGAGAGAGAGGAGAGAAAAAGCAGAATAGAGTGAGGAGGGAGAAATTGGCAAAGCATTAGGAAAAGCATACATGGATACACAGAACATCTTGCTTGAACAGTTTGACAAGTCCAGGTTTTGGGATGGTATTTTCTATGGGAGGAAACATCATGGTATGATAACTCCTGGAGAACGCAGTACTTGGGCAAAAATATCAATTCGGTATAACCACAAAGTAGTAATGAGCTGAATGACACTGCTTTTGTAATTTGCTCACTTCCCCACCCCTTCTCTTTCTGCCTGTCTTTTGCACTCCTCTTCCACTTTATCTCCCGTTCTCATCTCCCTCTTTACGCTTCCCAGTCCTACCCTCCCTCCTCACCTCCCTCTTTCTCTCCCGTGTCACAGCACTCTGTTAAATTGCCGCCCTAATGGAAAGGGCGGCAGTGTGGAAATGGAGAGAATTGAAAAGAGGAGGAAATCAATGAGATAATAGACAGGGCAGGAGGCCAGAGCAGGGAGGGCTGCCCTCGGGTCCTGAAGCAACGCGTGGTGCCGAACAGACACACAACACACACGCAGTCGCAGTCGCACACACACACACAGGATAACCACAACCACAAGCCTACAGAATACACACAAATAAATATTCACAAAATGACATGCAGAAGCGAAGGAAGTCACCCTCTGTGCTATGTGTGTAACTGTGTGTGTGTAACTGTTTGTGTGTGTGTGTGTGTGGGGGGGGGGGGGGGGGGGGGGGGTTATGGCAATAAATTTCACTGGCCTGTCACTTTTATTTGGGTGGGATTGGGACTGGTGTGCAGTGCGCTGTAGGTAATATGCTGCTGTAGTTCAGATGGGCTGGCAATGTGTTTGGAGTCAGAGTTCATGCCTCCCATTACAGAGAACAGAGCGGGGACCCCAAACACACACATAAACAACACAGAAACAGACACAGAGAACCACACACAGAGAATCACACAAAAGGACAAACAGCCAGCGAGATCGCTAGTTAGCTACCTCTCGCCCTCTCCTGCACCAGGCCATAACTCACCAGCAGAGACACTCAGTTTCACAAATATAAGATCAGTGTGTGCCCTACACAGGGCAACTGGAGCCCAGGGAGCCATAATGGAGGCTAATGTAGGAGCAGTGACTGTCTCCCAGGGAGGCTTTAGCAGGGCCCAACAGCCAGAGGAGCCATCATGGAGGTTAATGTGGATATGACATGAACACTTAACATAGACAGCAGTTAACCCTGACACATGGTGCAGGACTTGGGAGGGGAGAAGGAGGGGGGGGGGACTATTGGGGACTGGTGAGGGAGTATTGGGGAAAAATGGCAATGTGTGTGGTTGAGTGTGTGTGAGCATACATACAGTATGAAAGAAAGTGTGTTCCTATATAAGAGTGCATCGTGTGTGTGTGTGTGTGTGTGTGTGTGTGTGTGTGTGTGTGTGTGTGTGTGTGTGTGTGTGTGTGTGTGTGTGTGTGTGTGTGTGTGTGTGTGTGTGTGTGAGTGTGAATGAGGGTAGTAATGTGAGGTAGGCAGCTGTCTGAATGAGTTTCCCCCTCCAGCACAACATCATTACTGAACATTATACATATTACTTCCTGTACACCACCACTATTTCCACTACTATAGCTATGTAATCTCCCTATTAATGAGAGAGAGGGGGAGAGAGAGAGGAGGAGGGAGGATGGAAAGAGGGGAAAGGGAGGGAGGGAGAGATAGAGAGAATTTTAAAAAGCCCCAAGTGACACAACCGGAGGAGAAGAGAGAGCCATCTCTCTTCTCTTTCCTTATCCCCTCTTCTCTCTCCTTGACCTATTCCTGTGCCGCCCTTGACCCCAAAGCAAGAGATCTGTTATCAAAGGTACTCCAGGCCTGTCCGCCACACAAATCCTCCCCTGCCAGACAGCACGTTCGTTTCAGGGGGAGCCTTTTCACCAACACGCCAATATACCACTCTGCTCCCCAGCAGCCCTGGGGGACACATCCTGGCTGCACACACATCATCCCAATCACCATGGTGATTCATTAATGGGACAAACTATGGGGGAGAAGAGAGATTTTGAGCTGTGTGTGTGTATGTGTGCGTCCGCGTAGGTGTGGGTGTAGGTGTGTGTGTGTGTAGGTGTGTAGTTGTGAAGGTGAACATTCGCCCCAGTCTGAAATTCTGAGCATTCTGGAGCAGGTTTTCATCAAGGACCTCAGATCATCTTTCCCTCTATCCTGACTAGTCTCCCAGTCCCTGCCGCTGAAAAACAAACCCACAGCATGATGCTGTCACCACCACGCTTTAACATAGGGATGGTGCCAGATTTCCTCCAGCCGTGACACTTGGCATTCAGGCCAAAGAGTTCAATCTTGGTTTCATCAGACCAGAGAATCTTGTTTCTCATGGTCTGAGAGTCCTTTAGGTCCTTCTGGAAGGTTATCCCATCTACACAGAGGAACTCTGGAGCTCTGTCAGAGTGACCATCGGGTTCTTGGTCACCACCCCGACAAAGGCCCTTCTTCGGAATAGTCTTGGTGGTTCAAACCTCTTCCATTTAAGAATGATGAGGCCACTGCATTCTTGGGGACCTTCAATGCTGCAGAAATGTTTTGGTACCCTTCCCCAGATCTGTGCCTCGACACAATCCTGTCTCGGAGCTCTACGGACAATTCCTTCGACCTCATGGCTTGCTTTTTGCTCTGACATGCACTGTCAACAGTGGGACCTTAAATAAACAGGTGCCTCTGTGCCTTTCCAAATCATGTCCAATCAATAGAATTTACCACAGGTGGACTCCAATAAAGTTGTAGAAACATTTAAAGGATGATCAATGGAAACAGGATGCACCTGATATACATTTAGAGTCTCATAGCAAAGGGTCTGAATACTTATGTAAATAATTTATTTCTGTGTTTATTTTTAATACATTTGCAAAAATGTCTAAAACCCTCGCTTTTTCATTATGGGGTATTGTGTGCAAATTGATGAGGAAAATCTTTTATTGAATCCATTTTAGTAACAAAATGTGGAAAAAGTCAAGGGGTCCGAATGCACTGTAAATTTACAGCAGGGGTAAGTTGACCCCATGGACCATGATCCCACAGAGCTGTAGGTGGTGAGTGTAGAGGAGGAGAGGAGAGGAGGTGGAAGAGGTGGAGAAAATAGCAGAGAGGAACTCTCTTGTGAGTATATTCTGAGTGTTTGCATGCCTGTGAAATTGTGCGTGTGCGTGTTTGTGTGTACAGCTCTCACCATGCGCGACACACAGATGAAGGAGAGAGCGATTCAGCACTACTACTGCCGTTGATGAACGATCAGACTTTTGTTTTGGTGACAGGGAAGAATTTGGGGGTCGCGCGAGTGCTCTGAATAATGCTGCTCTAGCCTGTTTGCTTGCAGCGAAAGCATTAGTAAGCTCATACTGGGGAAACAGTTACCCTTGGAACAGACTGAGCAGCGCAAACAGTCTAGCTCCTTCCTAGAGAGAGGAGAGGAGGACTGCACTCTGCTTACAGCAATGCAGTAACAGTGGTCCTAAACACACTCGTTACGCATTAAGACAATTCAATCGACACTAATCGTATGAGAATAAGGGACACCTCTGGGGCAAGACGACATCAAATTAAGACAAGGCAATCAGGAATCTGTAGATGAGAGTGTACGGGTGTGAGAAAGAGGGGGGACTTGAAAAGAGCAAAAGAGAAGTAAAAACATGACCGTTAGAATGGACCGCGAGTAAGAAGGGATACGTGAGAAAGCGATAGGGGGATAGATATGATGAGATGAGTAGAGGAGTAAAACTGCCATATGAACTGGCGTGAAGGAGGGCTGAGTGGAGGAGTGAATGAGTGTGTAAGTGATGGGAGAAAGGAAAGGAGAGCGGAGCAGCCTTTATTGCCGCCTCCCACATCCTGATCAATCGAGGAGCACTAGACGAGATGAGAGACTGTGTGTGTGTGTGTGTGTGTGTGTGTCACAACAGTAGCTCAAAAACAAAACAATCGAGCACCATGAACTCCCAAAGAGAACTGACAAGATGATAGCGCGTGCAAGAGAGTGAGGCAGATGGAAAAGAGCTGAGAAGCAGAGATAAGGTGATCCTGAAAAGGTATGAAAATGAGGTGAGGATGAGAAGAGACACAATAAGAGGTGAATGGACAGACAATGAAAAGAAAAAGGCGAGCAGCAACACAATGATATGGATAGGGAGAAAGAGGGAAAACATAGAACATGAGGGAGGCAAATAAGCAACAGAGTAGGTGGGAAAAGAAGGGATGGAGAAGACGGGCGGAGCGAGGGAGGGCTGGAGCGAGGGAGGGCTGGAGCGAGGGAGGGCTGGAGCGAGGGAGGGCTGGAGTGAGGGACGGCTGGAGCGAGGGACGGCTGGAGCGAGGGACGGCTGGAGCGAGGGAGGGGACAGTCATTTATCCTGCGGTGCGCTGCATGTTTTACGGCTTTCTTAATTCAACTCTGGCTACTATTAATGGACTTAATGTTGAGATTATATCTATTTCCTGGTGGCGGGGGCTGGAATACCCCACCTCCCCCAGCACTCAATCACCCACAATGCCCATTACTGCTGACACCACACTGAGAACCGCACGGCATGCTGGGTACGGGACAGGTCAGCTCACTTCCCTTGGGTCTGGGTGGGAGACTAACAGAGTAGAGAGAGGGGAGTTAAGGGTGACAGGAGTGCTCAGATAGGTAGAGGTGCCCACTGATCATGTGTGGCTGGCGCTAGACACTGCCAAGGGCATCAGCCCCACTATGGAAATCAGAATGAACCATATTTACAGTGAGGCTACAGTGAGACAACATCTTGGGCCTCTCTAAAGCTTTGGGGACACCGAGTGGGGATGATATGAGAAGGCTGCAGAGGTAGGACAGAACTCGGTGCAGGGGGTAAGATGAGACGAGACTGCTATAGATGAGCTAGGACTGCTTAGATGGCTTAGGATAGAACTAATAAAAGGTTCAGGGGTGCTAGAGAGAGTCAGACAGATTGAGGTAGTGAGGGGAGTAAGTGGGGGGGGGGTCTTAGGAGAACGTCCTCTCTCCCAGGGGACCTGTCCAGCCCCCCTCCGCCCCCCCCCAATCTCCAGACTTGGTGATATTTCACAGGATGTCGCACGGCTCAAATTGAAAATCCCTTGATTAATCAATATTTACTGCAGCGGCTAAATGAATAGTAATAAGTCACCAGAGGCCCGAGCTTCATTCTCAGCCTCATGCAGCCAGTCCCACTGTTTCACCAAGCTCAACCTGAACTACACAAAATGAGACACCACACACAGACATACAACAACAAAAAACTCACATAGAGGCAATTAAGATAACTGTATAACACATGAAGAACACACAAATCCAAACTGGCATACAGTAACATAATCTTCCTGACTGGGAGAGAGAGAAACTACTGCATCTCCCCAAGCTGAACTGTAACCATGTGTGTCCCCTTGTCATGGGAGCCAGTGTGTCTGCATCTCCTCTGAGTCTGTGGACGTCTCACACGGCTACAGACACTTGCAAACACTCGCACACAGCAGGCGGCCACAGCCACACAGACAAAACGCACACCTGCAGAGCACACCGCACCTCCAACAGAACCCTTCACGCTGTGAACACAACGGTGTGTGTGTGTCTGTGCGCGTGCCTGCGCGATATGCAACAGCTTGTGATCTCCTCCCGCCACAGCCCATTACGAGGCTTAGGAAAACAGAGTATCATTAAGACACTAAGCCATTTCACAGGCCTATCATATTAGTGGAATAATACATTAACCAACTGCATAAACATATTACCTTTTAACTAGCGGCGCAATAAAACCATAAGTCTATGTTAATAACAATCACAATAAAACATTAACTAACTGTCTAACTGTCCGTCCCACGGTGATGAGGTCATGAATAACACATTAACTTATTGCACGTCGGGCCAATAATGAGATCATCATAGGGATTCATTACCTCTCCCTCCATCCCCCAGTTATGACCTCATAACCACTTCATATCATCCACTTCGTACCTTCCCCTCATCTCATTTATATGGTTTACTTTCTAGAATCTCTGTTTTAGCACCGAGCATCTTCCTCACGTCCAGGGAGAAAGGAGGACAGGATGGATAGAATGGATGTGAGGATGAGCGCGGTAAAGACACGAGGAGGGATAAAGAGCGAGGGGTTAAGTTGGAGCCCTGTAAATCACATGTTCATTGAGTGCTTATTAAGTAAATGCGTTTAGCTTCATTTCAGTGAATTCCCTCATTCTCAAAATGAAAGGGTGAAAGGCAGAAAGAGAGCAATAAAGACAGAGAGGAAAAGAGAGACGGGAGGTTGTAATGACGTTCGGAGAAGAGCCCCCTCCCTTCTGATGGGTTGTTCTCTGAGATCCCATTGTAAGAGGTGTAAACGTTTCATTCCCTGGGTCATCTACTGTGCAAAAAATAAGCTCCATACATTCTCGGGGTCCCTCTCCGCTCCACGGACAGGTTAGCACACAACGGCACACCTGTCTGCTACTTTAAAGACAGGCCCTCCTTCCTGGTTTATGGTGCTGCTGAGTGATATTAAGAAGGGAGACACACTAAACATAAGAACCATAGTGTGTGTGTGGGCCTGTGTGTGTTACGTACCATGTGTTACAGAGTGCAGCCTATGTATAAACTGCGTCTTTCAAATAGTGGAACACTGTATGCAGTATTTGTGTGTGTGTGTGTGTGTGTGTGTACGCATTACCTGGCTGTATGGATCCTCTTGGCTCTCCAGGAGAGGGCGTGGCTATAGTGGGGTGTGTGCGAGGTGGCTCCGCCCAGGTGCGTCACTATCTTATAGCGCGTCCTGAAAACCCGCTGAGACAATTGGCTATGCATCGACAGAGAGGCGGGACCTAGGGAAGACAGAGGAAGTGATTGAAATCAGATTGACAGGTCAAGAAACCAACACAGGGCATGGCATTTGTGCATATGCCCATGCTAACTCATAGGTACAAACTACAACGTGTCAATGCACCACTGGGGGATTGGCTGACAAGCCTGGGTTTAGGGTTAAGCCTGGGTTCAGGGTCAAGCCTGGGGTCAAGCCTGGATTTAGGGTCAAGCCTGGGTTTAGGGTCAAGCCTGGGGTCAAGCCTGGATTTAGGGTTAAGCCTGGGTTTAGGGTCAAGCCTGGGGTCAAGCCTGGATTTAGGGTCAAGCCTGGGTTTAGGGTCAAGCCTGGGGTCAAGCCTGGATTTAGGGTCAAGCCTGGGTTTAGGGTCAAGCCTGGGGTCAAGCCTGGGTTTAGGGTCAAGCCTGGGTTTAGGGTCAAGCCTGGGGTCAAGCCTGGATTTAGGGTCAAGCCTGGGTTTAGGGTCAAGCCTGGGGTCAAGCCTGGATTTAGGGTTAAGCCTGGGTTTAGGGTCAAGCCTGGGGTCAAGCCTGGATTTAGGGTCAAGCCTGGGTTTAGGGTCAAGCCTGGGGTCAAACCTGGATTTAGGGTTAAGCCTGGGTTTAGGGTCAAGCCTGGGGTCAAGCCTGGATTTAGGGTCAAGCCTGGGTTTAGGGTCAAGCCTGGGTTTAGGGTCAAGCCTGGGGTCAAGCCTGGGTTTAGGGTCAAGCCTGGGTTTAGGGTCAAGCCTGGGGTCAAGCCTGGATTTAGGGTCAAGCCTGGGTTTAGGGTCAAGCCTGGGGTCAAGCCTGGATTTAGGGTCAAGCCTGGGTTTAGGGTCAAGCCTGGGGACAAGCCTGGGTTTAGGGTCAAGCCTGGGTTCAGGGTCAAATTAGCAGATACAACACAAATAGGACACACACACATGCGCAGGGCACCCACACGCACCTAGAACTCTGTGGCAGGCAGGGTGTGCTCTCTTAACAAGCTTCACATGTAAAGATGAGAGAATAACAAAGGAAATATATATAAATATATATGAGCCTAATAATTCCTGTCCTCTGTCTCTTTCCCTCCCTCCCAATTTCTCTCTTTAAGTCTCATTCGTTATATGATTTTGCAGAACCATAAAAGAGGGGAGGAGAAAAAAATAATAGGAGTCTTTGTTATTTATTTATTTGGGTGTGTATCCATCATATGGCTTTATGATGGCTGGGATTGGCTGACATACACGCTGTGCCGGGTAAAGGATGGCATTTGCATCCGCTAGGATCTGAAACTGCTGCTTTACACCAATTTAACAAACCCAAGGATTTATCAAAGCCAGGAGTTATGATTTAGCTTTCAGGATCAGGCAGTGTACTGTGACGGTTCAGGTTGTGTCTGATGACTGTGGAAGAATGAATAAGACTGATGATTCTGAAGATCGGAGAGGACTGGGATGAATACAGTGGGTTCTAATTTAAATAAAATTTGGGGTCAATTCTAGAGTTGAAATATACAAGTGAATCTCCAACTGAACCAGAGCTGTGTTGTGGAAGGTCTAAAACAGAAGTCTCCCAGCTCAAATCTCACATAAATCATCTTCTGTTCATTCAGACAAACGCTGAGACCCAGCAGGAGAAAATGAGAGATGTCAGTGACAAAGAAAATCTCTCTCTTTCTTACTCCCTGCCCCCCCCCCCCCCTCTCTCTCCTGTACCACCCATCTCTCACGGTGACAACACTTTGTCTTCTTAATGAGTGAGGAAGGAAATTGAGAGCAAGAGAGAGAGAGAGAGCAAAGGCGAGAGAGAGAGAGAGAGAGAGACAGAGACCCAACAATGTGCCCTTTCTACTTCATTTCAATTATTTGTATCTGATATCTTTAAGTGCTTGCTGTCATGTTAATAAGCATTTAATATCAAAGCATGACCAGGAAGCAAATAGCAGCTTGGAGCAATGACACAACACAATTATTTATCTTCCTCCACCCTCTCTCTCTTATCTTACATTCCGGGGAAGGGGAGTGTGTTTCACTTGTCAGGCAGCGCACACACAGCTCTGGATCAGCTGGATCATTCATTTCAGACAAACATTTACCCATGAATCACCACACATCATGCTGGAACCTACCCCAAACACACACACACACGCACGCTCGCACGGGACCTGCCCACGCACACGCCCCTCTGTATGAATGAGGTAAGGCTGCATATGTATAGGTGTGTGTGTGTGCATATGCGAGTGTGTATGTGTGAGGCAAGGTTATGGTATTTTTGTGATTTCCTATTATTTTTCATTTCTATTAGTCTTTCGATAATTATTTAGTTTGAGTTTTATAAAACCATTTTTATTTCGTTTATATCTTCTTTAAGTTTCAGCTTGACCTTTTGTTGCCGCTATTGTTAAAAAACGAACACTTATGATAGTTTTTATTTTATTTCATTTTGCAGCCAAAGACGGTTTCAGTATATTTTTTCAAATGTTTTTCTTAATTGTTTTATTTCAGTTTACTAAATTGTTTTTCCAATTTTTGTTTTTGTTTCAGTTTTCATTTACTATAATAACCATGGTGTGAGGTGGGGGGGTGGGGGGGGAATGGTTGTGCAGGATTAGTTGCCTGGACTGTAGTCCCTTCTCTTCCCAGCAGTCATCTGTATTGCATTCAGAGCTATTCGGGCCTCCTGGCAGATGACAAATAGGGCTTGTCAAAGACCGCTGCCGTGCCCCGCACCCCGCACCTCTTACCACCCCCCCGTCAACACCCCACCCCCCACATCTACCCCTCCCTCAGTCCTATTCCAAACACCCCTCACACAGTCCACCTAGTCCCAACAACGACTCACAATGATGTTCCGCTTTAGCTGTTGTTTAATGACAGCCCCAGTTTGTAGTGTAGCTACACGCTTGAGAGTCTGTGTGCGTGTATGGCAGAAGGGTAGTACTCTCTCTCGCTCCCCCATCTTGCTGTCAAAGGCCTATTAGAGGAAGATTAAGACCCCCGTTTGGGTGTGTGTGTGTGTGTGTGTGTGTGTGTTGGTGGTGGTCTAGTAGAAGAAGATTGAGTCCCTATTGCTTCCAGACCCACTCAACCAACACAACCTGCTGGGGTTTACAATCAGAGCACACCCTCCATTCATCCCACGCTGACACACACACGCACACACACAGATCAAACCCATCCATCCCAAGATGACACACAACTCCATGCTGTGAAACCACAGATGATCTAGTCTATACACTCTGCACTGCACCTTTCCCAGCAAGCCCACCTCGCACCTTCTGCTCTGGGCTACTGCTACTGAACCCTCCACAAACTTTCTAAACACCGAATAACTACAGAGTTCTACTTGGATTGGATCTTGATCCCTTTGGCTGCGATCCAGCAGCAGCCACGGATAGACAATTTCCATGCTCTCCTATTATGTAGCAACAGCCCCCCCCCGAAACAGATCAACTGCTGTTTCTTCTATAACGTAGCTGCTACATCTGATCGACCGGAACTGGGATGTGAAGACTGTTAAGTCTTCTATGAGACGGACGTGTAGAGTAGATCTTAGTGTGCTTGCCACTCCGGACCTCCACCTCCTGCTCTCTTCACCCAGTCTCACGCTCTAGTCTGCAGAGTGACAGAGCGGCATGACGCTCACCACAACACCACACCACCCCATCCTCTTAGGGGTGATCAAATAATGCCATCATAACACCGCACCGTGGCGTCTCTAGAGACAGGCTGCTATCTATCCCTCTCCTCCCCCTACCTGCTCTGTGATCCCCTGCCTCTCCCCATCTAGTCCCTTCCTACAGCCACTGTGACTCTGGCAAGCGGCACTTCTCCTTACCTGACGGCTAATTCCAGCTAACCCCCCCCCCCCCCCACCTCCACCGCCTCCGGAGACTCGGTAGACCATTAATCTTGTTATTGACAGTCAGTCTGATACTGGGGCTTCTATACCCCCCTTCTGCTGTACAACACCCCCCCTTCAAATCCCCCGGGGATCATCCTCTGCATCCCAGTGGGAATCTGATAGACATGCCCAATGATAGGCTAACTTAACATGGCCAATGCTAAGCTAATGCTGCACTTTAATTGACTTATATATCAGATATCAGATTGAAATGCATTCCAAATGTCATGCGGGTATCCACCAACTTGGTGCTCAAGTTACCAGCATATAGTTTAACACCCAACACTAAGCTCAGGCAGGCAGTTTCACTTATAGATACACATGTATAGTAAGTTAGAGTGAGATCAGATTCTGGCACGTACTATCAGTTAGCAATATTAGTACCACTCCACTGCCCCACCCAGCAAAAATATGGCCTGTTCTGTGCAATATCTCACACTGACTGGCATGTCTGTGTGCTCATGGGTGTGTGCACGTGTGTGTATGAGAGAGAGCTTAGTGGTGTCGTGTGTGTCTGCGTGTGAGATAGTGTTGGTGTCGTATGATCACAAATACTCTAACGTGTGCGTATGTTTCGGGGAAGTGTGAGTACATACTAGTTTCTCAGATTAAGGGGGGGAAGAGAAAGAGAGAAGGGTGGTGTGTGAGAGAGAGAGAGAGATAGCGAGAGAGAGAGAGAGAGAGGGGGGGAGACAGACGGAGAGAGAGAGAGAGAGAGAGAGAGAGAGAGAGAGGCGAGAAAGAAAGAAAGGACAGAAAGAAAGAAAGAAAAGAGGGGAGAGAAATGAGCTCTGCCCTCTGTGTTGACTGACAGGTCCAGCGGACAAATGCTACAGGAAGGAGACCCAGCCTCTGGTCCCAGACCTGCTGTCAGGGGTTAGATGGTGTGTGTGTGACCTTGAAGCGTTCCTTAGGATAAAAACAGAGCTGCCTTGAGAGCCTGTGGGATTCAGAAGTGATGATGGCCAGAGTGTTTCCTACTAAAGGCCTCCTGTCTGGGCATGCTATTACATGTGTTTGCCTTCAGTTCATGAACAAGCACACAATAAAAGTCATGTAAAATGCCAGGAATCTTATGATCTGAATTTGTGCTGTTCTGTTAAGCCAGCTGTGCCATGTTTTCTCATGTTTCCTACATGGAAAGTATTGGTGTGGATCACAATAATGGGCTTTAAAGATATTCACATACGTTTAGAGGGAAAGAAAGTGTTTTTCTCTGTTGTTGAGTTGGGGTGGGGGGTTAGAATAAGCGGCATAAGAGGGTATATGAGATGGCGGGATGAGAGAGGTGTACTGACAGATTGAAGGAGAGACGGTGCCATGCACACCCTAGGGCCCGATAAGTGATGATGTCACTAGGGCGGAGGGGTCATTGTGGTTGTTGGGTTGGAGTAGGGGGTTTGGGGGGGATTCGGGTGTCGCCCGAGGGGCTACACCTTGTCTGTCATCGCGGTGAAGCCATCATCTGTGCGCTTGTGTGTGGAGCAATCGTCTGTAAACCACACCCCCTGTCCCCACCACCCCCCAACACTCGCTGATTCTTCCACTGCCCTCCAAGATGGGTAGTGTAACACCCAATCCCCTTCAAGTTAGTTAGTGTAACACATTTTCCCCCTCTGAAGTCTCCTATATTCCACCACCACTCACGCTATCTGACATACCAGGAAAAGTTAAGTCACAGTACTATTTATGACAAAGTAAATACACTCCCCTCCATATTTGGACAGTGAAGCTAACCTTTTAAATTTGGCTCTAAACTCCAGCATTTTGGATTTGAGATCAAATGTCTTATGAGGCGACAGAATAGAGTGTCGGCGTTTATTTGAGGGTATTTTCTTTACAGTTAAGACATTAAAGCACATTCAGTTCCTATTGGGCAAAACATAATCCAAAACAACCAAAAGAGTCACTCTCAAGATATGTATGAAAAAAACGTTCAATAAAAGCTGACATTCTGTCGCCTCATATGAAACATTACCTCTCAAATATTAAATGCTGGAGTATAGCGCCAAAATGTTAGTTTCACTGTGCAAATACATATGAAGGGGAGTGTATATCCGTGGGACAGATCAGAGGAAGGATATGTGTTGGGCGGGACGAGAGCGAGACAGACATGCACCTCTCGGCCCATCCACGGGGACAGGGATGGATGTTTACCATGCTTTCAATAAATATCCAGTCCTTCACACACACACGCTTCCATCACTTCAATTCACTTAAAGGGACAGACACACACACGCTTCCATCACTTCAATTCACTTAAAGGGACCGACACACGGGCACGCACAGACACACATGCGCGCACACATACCGTACGCGAACGCAAACACCTTCTAGACTTCTATACGTTAAAAAAACATCATACAGATGAGAAACACACCTCCGGAGACCGTAGACTCGACCCTGACCCCAGTCAGACTCGACCCTGACCCCAGTCAGATGATTGGAGAAGACAGGGGCTCGCTTTGTGACGAACCACTAGTGACGCTCGAGTGCTTCTTTTTTTTTTGGTTCCAAGGACCGAATCGTCCGACAAGCTCGGTTCACTCATGTGTCACCCATGTGACATGTTAACGTGTTGTGGAGTCGAAGGGGAGTGACTGGCTGTCAATCAAATAGACCCCGTCAGGGGGGTTTAAGAGGGGCCCGAAAAGGAAGCGCCTCAGGCATTGTCCATTTAAGGATCAGCCATTAGAGTGAGTGGGTCTGTGTGTTTTAGGGCTGTCCCCGACTAAAACAAATCTTGGGTCAACCGAGAGTCGCCCTGTTCTTTCAACCAATCGATTGGTCGAAATGCTTAACCTTATTTTTCCATATATAGACAGACACCATGTGTGTCAATAACAACATATGCACTGAGCTTGTCTAATGCTTTAAGCACAGTGTTCAGTCAAATAATTAAGACACAAATGACTCAAGAGCCCGATGGTCACGCGGTGTTAAAGAATGACAGCGAGTGCCTGTGTGACTTGCGCACGTTGTCTCGCTCTCTTCCCTACTGCAGTGAAAAGGCACCACACCACAGCAAGTGTTTGTTGTGCTGTCCGTGCTGAAACTGTAACATCATTTCATCCATTTATACTGACCAAAAATATAAATGCAACATGTAAAGTGTTAGTCCCATGTTTCATGAGCTGAAATAAAAGATCCCAATAATGTTTCATATGCACAAAATGCTTATTTCTCTCAAATGTTATGCACAAATGTGTTTATATTCCTGTTAGTGAGCATAATCCATCCACCTGACAGGTGTGTCATATCAAGAAGCTGATTAAACAGCATGATCATGAAACAGGTGCACCTTGTGCTGGGGAAAATAAAAGGACACTCTAAAATGTGCAGTTTTGTCACACAACACAATGCCACAGATGTCTCAAGTTTTGAGGGAGTGTGCAATTGGCATGTTGACTGCAGGAATGTCCACCAGAGCTGTTGCCAGAGAATTTAATGGGATTTTCTCTACCATAAGCCAACTCCAAGGTCGTTTTAGAGAATTTGGCAGTACGTCCAACCGGCCTCACAACCACAGACCATGGATAACCACACCAGCGCAGGACTTCCACATCCGGCTTCTTCACCTGTGGGATCATCTGAGACCAGCCACCCGGACAGCTGATGAAACTGACAAGTATTTCTGTCTGTAATAAAGCCCTCTTGTGGGGAAAATGAATTCTGATTGGCCGGGCCTGGCTCCCAAGTGAGTGGACCTGTGCCCTCCCAGGCCCACCCATGACTGTACACCTGTCCAGTCATGTGAAATCCATAGATTAGGGCCTAATGAATTTATTTAAATTGATTGATTTCCTTATATGATCTGTAACTCAGTAAAATCGTTGAAATTGTTCAATGTTGCATTTAGAATTTTGTTCAGTAGTTTCTCACGTTTCCTAAAAAATATTTTGGGAACAGTGTAAACACTAAATAAATAAGTATACCAGAGAGTCTGTTCTAACAACAACAAAAATATATACAGCCTTTATTACAGCAGACCAAAAACAGTTGCATGCATTCTTGAATTTAAGTGTATTTATTGTTTAGGCGAATTATTCAAAGTTCCCTTTTATTATTTAATTTGAAAACTAAAAGGCTTGATTGCATTTCAAAGCATGAATGTCTCTCGTATGTTGTGTGATGGCATGAACTAATTAATGATTGATTGATACAGTGGCATATATATTATTATATATATTTTTTTTATCTTTATTTAACCAGGCAAGTCAGTTAAGAACAAATTATTTTTTACAATGAGGGCCTAGGAACAGTGGGTTAACTGCCTTGTTCAGGGGCAGAACGACAGATTTTTACCTTGTCAGCTCGGGGATTCGATCTAGCAAACCTTTGGTTACTGGCCCAACGCTCGAACCACTAGGCTACCTGCCGACCCAGGTAGAGTAGTGGTTAGAGAAATATAGGCCTATGTAAGGCCTAAGTAAGTGACGATATTAAGACGCGCTGTTAGGCCTAGAGCTCAATTGTGGTTATACAAGGCTTATATACAAAGCTACTAATGATAACGACGTTACTTATTATTGTAATGATGATAATAAAAATTGCAAAAATAACAATAAGATCAAGAAAAAGTACGGTATAGGAGCGAGAGGTACTTGCATATTATGTGTGACAAACAGGTGCTGTTAAACTACAATATTTTTCTACCTGTTTGGAACAGTGTAAACACTAAATATATAAAACAGAGAAAATTGTAAAGCCTTTATTACAGCATAGAAAAATAGCCGAATGTGTAAAATTGCTTTATCCGACATTTTGCCGTTGCATGAGACTTGGTGCTCAGGCTATTAAACAAACACTCAAACAGGCAACTGAAGCAAGCTCTATCTTATTTCTGTAGATATATACGGATAATTTATAAAGCCAGGCACATTGAAAAGTTAGGCTATTGATTATCGACCTAATTAAGTTGGGGTTTCCTCTCCGTAATTTTCTTAGACAATTAGGCTAAAGCAAAGGCTGTTTCCTCATCGCTGCTGCTGCCTGCGCCACATTGTTCCCAATCCCAATATGCTGGTTAACTTTGCTATTATGCACATAGCAACATAGTGAAAGGCGGCAATTCTACGCCGCACTGAAGATTGTTTCAGAACCGCGGATAGCGACCGTATCCAAAGTGGGAGAAAGCACATTTGTTCTAAAATAATATTCAATTTATTAGTGTTGCACCATTATTTTTTACATTAAATACGTGTCTTGTGTACCATGATTTTTTTTTTTTTACTGATACTGCTCGAAAAGAAATCTCGGTTGACCACAGCTTATCGACCAAACAATCAACCAGTCGACTAAACGGGGTCAGCCCTAGTGTTTGCTTGCGTCAGTCACACACGTCAGTTGTAGTAGTTGATGGGATGTGTGTGTGTGACCCTCCCCTAAGTAAGAGGGCACACCAAGGTTAGGTATCTCTCTCTCTCTCCAGAGGACAACAACAGAGTCCACATGGGATATGAACCCCTGCCTGACTCTCCTGATACATGTCAAGAGCTCTGAACTACTTACTAAGCAGTCCCATGGGGACATGGCAAAGGAAAGCATGTCTGTGTGTGTGTGAGAGAAGGGAGGAGCAGGTGTACATATGTTTTTGTGGTGCGTAACAGACCAGAGAAGAATATGAGATAGTACACTCGTATGCACAAACCTACACAACCACCCCTAGCTCACCCCCACACACACTAATCTGGGGCTCTCTGGTATGAGTATCTAAACCCAGGGTAAGGTTCTGGTTGCACCACATGCCTGTCTGGCCAACATCCATCATTTGGGCAATGCCGCGGGGACGGTGAGTGAGTGATGGGGGCTGGCTGGTCAGACACTAACCCTGGTGTTAGCTCCTCTTCCTTTCAGACACCCCCGAAGAGAGACACGCAGAGACTTTCAACCGCCATTCAGTGTCAAAGTGATAACAGAAAGGGGGTTAAGGGGGAGGGAGGGGTGAAAGAGGGAGGCGAGGGCAGAGGGGAGAGAGAGAGGGCCAGGGACGAAGAGGTTTGAGAGGGCAGAGGGAGGTTAGAGAGGGGGTCAAGGGATAAGTAAAGCGAAAGAGGGGGCAGAGGGGACAGAGAGAGAAGGATGGGGGTTAGAGAGAGAAGGGGTTACAGTAGCTAGAGGGGGGGGGGTTAGAAAGACAGCTCGTGTGTAAAAGAGAGAGAGGGAGAACAGGGAACAGAAAAGAGTCAGAGGACTGGAGGCTGTTCTTAGGGTGTATTTAGTCCTTCTTTACACCCTCTTTATAAAAAGGGATCCACCTTTCATGGGGTCTCCATTACACAGTAACACACTGGCAAGGTCGAGACACAACAACACAGCCCATGTGCGTCACACACTGAGCTACCAGGTGTTGAACTTTTAAGTTTGACACCTGGTAGTTGAGGTTTGTGTGTGTGTGTGTGTTCTCTTATTAGATTATCTATAATATAGCCTCATGCTGTTACAACAAGGTCAGTATGATGAAATGACTCATTGAGACGGATTCTTTCCCATTACCTTATCAGACAATTGCTTATAAAAGAGTAGGAGATGAGGAAAGAGAGCTATCCAACATGACTGGCTCCTAGGCTCTGACTTAGAATACGTGGACACCTACAAATACCTAGGTGTCTGGTTAGACTGTAAACTCTCCTTCCAGACTCACATTAAGCATCTCCAATCCAAAATTAAATCTAGAATTGGCTTCCTATTTCACAACAAAGCATCCCTCACACATGCTGCCAAACATACCCTTGTAAAACTGACCATCCTACCGATCCTCGACTTCAGTGATGTCATCTATAAAATAGCCTCCAACACTCTACTCAACAAACTGGATGCAGTCTATCACAGTGCCATCCGTTTTGTCACCAAAGCCCCATACACTACCGACTACTGCGACCTGTACTCTCTCGTTGGTTGGCCCTCGCTTCATACTCGTCGCCAAACAACTGGCTACAGGTTATCTACAAGTCTCTGCTAGGTAAAGCCCCGCCTTATCTCAGCTCACTGGTCCCCATAGCAGCAACCACTCAGCACACGCTCCAGCAGGTATATCTCACTGGTCACCCCCAAAGCCAATTCCTCCTTTGGTCATCTTTCCTTCCAGTTCTCTGCTGCCAATGACTGGAACGAACTGCAAAAATCTCTGAAGCTGGAGACTCACATCTCCCTCACTAGCTTTAAGCACCAGCTGTCAGAGCAGCTCACAGATCACTGCACATAGCCCATCTGTAAACAGCCCATCTATCCAACTACCTCATCCCCATACAGTATTTATTTATTTATCTTGCTCCTTTGCACCCCAGTATCTCTACCTGCACATTCATCTTCTGCACATCTACCATTCGAGTGTTTAATTGCTATATTGTAATTACTTCGCCACCACAACCTATTTATTGCCTTAAATCCCTTATCTTACCTCATTTGCACTCACTGTAAATATACTTTTTATTTTATTTTGTTCTACTTTATTATTGACTACGTTTTGTTTATTCCATGTGTAACTCTGTTGTTGTATGTGTCGAATTGCTATGCTTTATCTTGGCCAGGTCGCAGTTGCAAATGAGAACTTGTTCTCAACTACCCTACCTGGTTAAATAATGGTGAAATAAAAAAAATAGAAAAGGCAGGCAAGGCGGGAAACACAGAAAACACACCGTAGCCTATAGGCTACGAGTTATGAACAAAACCCTCAGCGCTTCTCAAAAACTGTGGTCTTATTTACGTTACTGGAAACCCTTGGCTCTCGGAGAATGATCACCGGCGCTGGCCCTGACCCTAACCTTTGACCTTATTATTCATGTCTAATGCTAAGCTAACGAGCTACTGTCTGGCCACCCACTGTAGCTGTTAGCGTAAAGGTTAGCGGCATGGCCCACAGCTACCGTGAGGGCTACATTTACAGTGGTCAGGGGTGAGGGGTCAGGTGGTTGATGAAGGGGATAGGGGGCCTCGTGACAGGGGGATAGTGAGGCCTCTCTAACCCAGTCAGTCAGGGTGCTAATTTGGTGGGGCAGAGGGGAGAGGGAACTTCCGCTCCCTCCTATCCAGCCCTTTTGAAGTCAAGCAGGTGCTCCGAAGACACAAACCTCCAAATAAACATTCACCCCCCCCTTCGCTCTTTCCCTACGCCTCCTTTCCACCTTTCTCATCTCCAGCTTTCAAGTCATTCATCTCTTTCTTCACTCCCTCCATCCAACAGTCTCTTTGTCCGATCATCCCACCCACCTCCTCTATTTCGAACACTCCCTCTCTCTTCTCACTCTGCCCCATACAGATTTGTATCTCGCCTTTCTCTAAGTGAATATCTAACCTATCTCCTGTCGTCTTCTTCTCTCAGTTCTCTTCTCCCTTTCTCCCTCTCCCCCTTTCTCTTGCTCTCCTTATTGGTGGCACTACAGGCAGTGAGTGTGTGAGTGCACCAGGGCTTCCGTTAGCTTTTGAACAATAAAAATAAATGAAACCCAATAAATAAAATAGTTGCCAGGCAAATTGACTGGGAGTAAAAAACGATCCAATTGCAAAATAATTATTTTTAAATCATTGATGGAAATACATTTGACCGCCATGCCTATCGGTCTATAGGTTAATTTGCATAATTTAGTGGAATTCAATTGGAATTCAATTGGTGTGTGTGTATTTCTGTTAGTCGTGATGTATCCTATTTATCCAACACAACTATCACATGCGCACAGCATAGGCTTACAGAGCCTATTTTGAGCAGGATTCCTGCCCGCAGCTCCTCAGCTGGTTGTTGCTGGAGTAAAACATGTGTTTTTATAAGCCCAGTCTTTGCGCAACAATTCTAAATGCAATCGCATGTTACAAACAGTTTTGATGGCCACGTTTAAAAAGAGATAGACTACTATTTTTATTTGGTAATTGAAGTGCTCACATTCAAGTGCAGTCAACGGGAAGGCAGGCTATCAGCGCGTCACCCACCACTTTACAATGTGAGCTGTGCATTTTGAAAACATACCTCATTGTTCGAAACATGATTGTCATACCTCATATTCGGAGGCGTGCCTTTCCTTCCTTCAATGTAGCTGAGACAAAATTCGAAAACGTGGAGACAATTATTATATTAAGACTTCCTACAGAAGACAATTTATCCTACCACTTCTACAGCTCTGCATGCCAGCTATGATTTTCATATGGGCATTTTCGTCTAACAGTTTCATTTAAATAATAGCGTATTCATTTCGCAAAGTGATTGTCACGTGGTTAATCAGCCTCTCCCATGTGGACACAACCACGATACATTGGTGGCTAAAGAAATGGAACTCAGAGATAGCCTAGGCCAATGCAGCTTTAAGCTTATAAAGTCCGGCTGTTAACCAAGTAAAAATACATAAAGCCCACAAATAAAACCAGCAAAGAAAATACCCTGGTGAAAATGTGGGTTCTTTCAATTGTATTCATATCTCTACTCTAGCCTGTCTGTCTCCCTTTTCATCTGTCTTGACTTGAGCTATTGCTAATGAAGTGCAGCATTGTATCAAATCAATCAACTGGGTCTGGCCAGAAGCTGTTGCTAGCGAACCTGCAGCATTATATCAACAAGCCTATTCTGGGTGATCAGAGTTTCCTGGCCAGTGAGCCTGGAGACAGAAAGCCATATTTGAACAAGAGAAAAGTATTCAGGTATTATATGATTTTTCCACTGGATATATGGGATCATCAGATAATTATATTTTGGTCTTTCACACCGAGGCTTGGTGATTATCAAGGGCAGACTTTCAAATACTATTATCACTCGCAATGGAACGATTACTGAGAAGCTCCGCTTATTAGTGATGAATGTGGTGAGTTAAGACAATCAGAAATCAGATGTTTGCACGCATCAGGCCAGGCACTTCTGTGCGTGTGGGCCTCAACGTTAACAGGACAGAGAAACCAGACATCCTTGCTCACATGGAGCGCTCCAAACAAAAGACAATGACAAAAATTGGAAATGTCGGGTTATTAAGTAAACCAAAACGTGTTTCTCACGGGTGAAGCAGCTTGTGAACTCTGCAAACAATGTTTCCACTCCAAAAAATTAGAAGGGCAAGTTAGTATAATTAATACATTAATTAACAGAAATGTATGTCACCAAATGATGGGGATTAACGGTACATTTACTACTGGTGACATATGTAATGGGGAATTGATCAAAAGAAACTATCAAAGGACAAACGACTCACAAAATGAAACAATGAATTTGGCAAGAATTGGCGGGAGACGCCTAAGTGCATTCCGGAGAGACACACCCCTCTATTGTCGCCACACTCGCGTCAGGTGCGCTGTGAGAATGGTGTTTTCCGCAAAATGCATTTCGGCAAATGTTTGAAAATGATGTTTTATTGGTTGCTTCATTACAGGAGTTGCGAGTTCCGTTAAGATGCATTACTATAATCTAAATGTGATTTCTACAATTCTGATTACCGTGGGTAGACGCTCTAATGTGTTATACACCCAGTGCATATAGAGCAGTACATTTCTCAAATGGCCAACAAATGAAAATCTTCCCGGTCACATTGTCCGGCATCATATTTTCCCTGACGGATACCCTGGTGTGTACGTGCTTGTATGTGTGTGTGCCGGGGTGTAGCTGCTGTGCTGTAATTGGTCCCTCTGGGCAGGGCTAGACTGGCACCGGACCCACTCTAAAACGCTCAGCATCGCCAGGAGGAACGGGCATCTACGCGAGCGGGCATCTGCACGCACACAGTAGAAAAAGGTCCCAGAAATGAACGTACAATGACAAAATACTGTACACCAAGCTAAGCATCGGCGGCTCAGATGTGTCGAGTGAGGCCCTGCACACAGAGACACACACACACACACACACAGCGACTCTCAGAGTGACTGGTACGACGGACAGGTCTCATAACTTTCTAACCATTACTCCTCTTCATCCAACAGACAGAGTAGAATGTCTAAGTGAAGATAGACAAAGTAAAAGAGAGATAGAAGGGGGGGATAAAAAGGGAATAGAGTGTTAGAGATAAAGCGAGAGGAGCAGCACTAGGGGAGAGGGGTGTGGCGTTAGTGAACGGGTCCCTGTCATCGTGGTAACTGGAGAGGCGACACTGCAAGTTGGTCATTAATATGTACAAACTTGTTAGGCTAAGAATGCCCTGAAAGGCTAACCGGACGAGGGAGGGAGGGAGGGTAAGGGTAGTAGAGGGGGTGTAATCGTCTCTAAAATAGATCAGGGGCACAAACTCCTTTTGAGACAGGGAAGCATGGAGTACAGCAAGATTGCATTGGTCTAGAGATAAGCACACAATCACACATTAGCAAACACACCCTCACACAAAGTGCACACATGCACTGAAGCAGGCACACACTCACAAATGACATGGACTAAATCATTTGGTCAAAAAAGGAAAGCCACAAACACACCCACAGAGGCTCACACTTCCATGTAGGTAGGCCGGTATCAAATGCACAAGCACACAAACCAACACAACCAACATACTGTACACACAAACCAACATCCACATCAACAAAAACACTCAAAGATATTGGTTTTACTATCTATTAGAAACTGGACATGCGTGTCCAGTTCTGGATAATTCAGGAGGAGTGTGGGGTGCTAAGAGGTATTGTAAAAATGAACATGTCCATAACAGAGCAGTACGTTACTTTTTAGTTGTCCACAAGTTTGCACCTATACTTGCAATAACTGGGGGTATGGGCTGGGAACCCTGTGAGGTGAGATGGGGATATGGGCTGGGAACCCTGTGAGTTGAGATGGGGATATGGGCTGGGAACCCTGTGAGTTGAGATGGGGATATGGGCTGGGAACCCTGTGAGGTGAGATGGGGGATATGGGCTGGGAACCCTGTGAGGTGAGATGGGGGATATGGGCTGGGAACCCTGTGAGGTGAGATGGGGGATATGGGCTGGGAACCCTGTGAGGTGAGATGGGGGATATGGGCTGGGAACCCTGTGAGGTGAGATGGGGGATATGGGCTGGGAACCCTGTGAGGTGAGATGGGGATATGGGCTGGGAACCCTGTGAGGTGAGATGGGGATATGGGCTGGGAACCCTGTGAGTTGAGATGGGGATATGGGCTGGGAACCCTGTGAGGTGAGATGGGGGATATGGGCTGGGAACCCTGTGAGGTGAGATGGGGGATATGGGCTGGGAACCCTGTGAGGTGAGATGGGGGATATGGGCTGGGAACCCTGTGAGTTGAGATGGGGATATGGGCTGGGAACCCTGTGAGGTGAGATGGAAGACATGTATGTTGAGACTTTGGAATAGACTGTTGGATAAACCAACTGCCAGAATAGCTAGTAAAGTTTTTGAATGAGATCTATCCATAGGGGGATCCTGGGCAACTGAAATGTCTGACCTTTCTCAAGAGTCGGACTGTGAACATCTGTACGAAAACCAAATTAAGGGAGACATAGATATGATTAAAAAACAACTTTTGATGCAATATGAAAAAAAAAATGGGTGGAGATTAGTCATGAACCCAAATTGAGAACCTTTTGTTTGATTATGGGAGAATTTGTGTGTGTGAGAGATACAGTCGGAAGTTTACATACACTCCACAAATTGCTTGTTAACAAACTAGAGTTTTGGCAAGTCAGTTAGGACATCTACTTCGTGCATGACACAAGTCATTTTCCCAACAATTGTTTACAGACAGATTATTTCACTGTATCACAATTCCAGAAGTTTACACACACTAAGTTGACTGTGCCTTTAAACAGCCTGGAAAATTCCAGAAAATGATGTCATGGCATTAGAAGCTTCTGATAGGCTAATTGACATAAATTGAGTCAATTGGAGGTGTACCTGTGGATGTATTTCAAGGCCGACCTTCAAACTCAGTGCCTCTTTGCTTGACATCATGGGAAAATCAAAAGAAATCAGCCAAGACCTCAGAAAAAAAGTTGTAGACCTCCACAAGTCTGGTTCATCCATGGGAGAAATTTCCAAATGCCTGAAGGTACCATGTTCATCTGTATAAACAATAGTACGCAAGTATAAACACCATGGGACCACGTAGCCGTCATACCGCTCAGGAAGGAGACGCGTTCTGTCTCCTAGAGATGAACGTACTTTGGTACGAAAAGTGCAAATCAATCTCAGAATAACAGCAAAGGACCTTGTGAAGATGCTGGAGGAAACAGGTACAAAAGTATCTATATCCACAGTAAAACGAGTCCTATATCGACATAACCTAAGAGGCCGCTCAGTAAGGAAGAAGCCACTTCTCCAAAACCACCATAAAAAAGCCAGACTACGGTTTGCAACTGCACATGGGGACAAAGATCCTACTTTTTGGAGAAATGTCCTCTGGTCTGATGAAACACAAATATAACTGCTTGGCCATAATGACCATCATTATGTTTGGAGGAAAAAGGAGGAGGGTTGCAAACCGAAGAACACCATCCCAACCGTGAAGCACGGGGGTGGCAGTATAATGTTGTGGGGGTGCTTTTCTGCAGGAGGGACTGGTGCACTTCACAAAATAGATGGCATTATGAAGGGGGAAAATATGTGCATATTTTGAAGCAAAATCTCAAGACATCAGTAAGGAACTTGGTCGCAAATGGGTCTTCCAAATGGACAATTACCACAAGCATACCTGTTGAGTGTAGGGGGCAGTATTTTGATGTTTGGATGAAAAACATACCCAAATGTAACTGCCTATTTCTCAGGCCCAGAATCTAGAATATGCATATTGTCAGATTAGAATAGAAAACACTCTAAAGTTTCCAAAACTGTCAAAATATTGTCTGTGAGTATAACAGAACTGATATAACTGAACCTGAGGAAAATCTAACCCCGGAAGTGCTGTTTTTTTATTTTATTAAAGCTCACTGTTCCATAGCCTGCCTTCACTCCATTTAAAGGGATATCAACCAGATTTCTTTTCCTATGGCTTCCCCATGGTGAGAACAGTCTTTAGACATAGTTTCAGGCTTTTATTTTGAAATATGAACGAGAAAAATCACATCGTGTCATTGTATGGCTGGGTGCCAGCAGCGTTTTGCATGCGCAACAGCTTGGAGCAGATATTTTCTCTCTCTCTCCTATTGAAGAAGCTACAGTCCCGGTTGAAATATTATCGATTATATATTGTAAAAACAACCTGAGGATTGATTTTAAAAACATTTGACATGTTTCTATGAACTTTATGGATACTATTTGGAATTTTCATCTGCCCGGTTTTGACCGCTCGAGCCTATGGATTTCTGAACGTAATGCGCCAAACAAATGGAGGTATTTTGGATATAAAAATAATCTTTATGGAACAAAAGGAACATTTATTGTGTAACTGGGAGTCTCGTGAGTGCAAACATCCGAAGATCATCAAAGGTAAGCAATTAATTTATTGTTTTTCTGACTTTCGTGACAAATCTACTTGGCTGCTAGCTGTTTGTAATGTTTTGTCTACTGAGAGAGATGTCCTTACATAAACGCTTGGTATGATTTAGCCGAAAAGCTTTTATGAAATCTGACATGCCAGGTGGATTAACAACAAGCTAAGCTGTGTTTTGCTATATTGCACTTGTGAGTTCATGAAAATTACATATTTTTTGTAATTTAATTTGAATTTGGCGTTCTGCAATTCAGCGGATGTTGACGAAAGTGATCCCGGTAACGGGATGGGTGCATCAAGAAGTTAAAACCTGATGGGGATAGGGCTGATTGCTGCCCCCTTTGGGGTGATTGCGTGCCCATAGTAAACAGAAAAAAAATCTGTCAAAAATTGCTAATATATGCAATTAAAATTTATTATTGAATAGAAAACACTCTAAAGCTTCTAAAACCGTTTAAATTATGTCTGTAAGTAAAGCAGAACTCTCAGGGCACTCATTCTCCCAAACTCTCTCTTGTCATCATAAAAGTTGGCCCAACTTTGACGTCATCGCCCCCACCCTTCCCAAGCACCTACAGTCCTGGGAACAGTTTATGTGCCTTCAGCGCGGTGTCCGCTTTCAATGGGGCTTCTCATTGTGTGAATCGCGCGCTCACGAGACTTTCGGCGGGCCGAAACCTTTCGGTCACGCGAGAAAACAGGTTAATTCTCATGCGCTTTCTGCTCCGGTGATTGTCTTTCTTCCAAGATTGATTAAACGATGCGTGTGTTTCTCTTCGTCCTGAGAATTGCTGTGAAGCTATATAACATGTTAACGCTGTGTTCTGAACATAGTTTGACAAGTTTAGTCGACATATAATATGTAATTTCGACGTTTTGGTGCGACACCCACTTTACTTTTTGGCTGCATTTCAACCAAAATATGTCGTGTTTGATAACCGAAAGACACAGACTTCAAAACTAAAGCTGTTTTTGTTAAGTATAAACCCTTCCAGGTCTTCTGATGGAAGAACAGCAAAGGTAAGGGAATATTTATGTGTTAAATTTGGGTTTCTGTGGACTCCGAGATAGAGGAGCCAAAATGCTAAATCCTGAGCGCCGACTCATATTATAGCTTAGTGAACTAAATCTGTAACGTTAAAAATAAATCTAACACAGCGATTGCATTTAGAAGAAGTGTATCTTTCTATATATATGTAGAACATGCATATTTAGTCAAAGTTTATGCTGTGTATTCCATGTTAGCTGACGGCATCTGCTGACGCAATCGTCATTTCTCCGGACATTTGAGTAGCATTTTTTTAACATGGCGTCATTGTAAACAGAGATTTATGGATATTTATAGCATATTATTGAAAAAAACATAAATGTACTGTGTAACATGTTATATTACTGTCATCTGATGAAGATTTCAAAAGGTTAGTGAAATTATTTTTCTTTTAATCCTGCGTTTGGTGATTGCATATTTTGTTCAATTTGGCTATGGAAATTAGCTGTGTCTTCGGTGTGTCTTCGGTGGTGGTTTGACATAAATATGTGCTATGTTTTCGCCGTAAAACATTTTAGAAATCTGACTTGCTGGCTAGATAAACAAGTTGTTTATCTTTCATTTGAGCTATTGGACTTGTTAATGTGTGGAGGTTAAATATTTCTAAGAATATTTTTGCATTCCGTGCGCCACCGTTCCAGCTGACGGTGGGGGGGGCTGATCCCCAATTGGGGACCAACATCTTTGTCAGGTTAAAGACAACAAAGTCAAGGTATTGGAGTGGCCATCACAAAGCCATGACCTCAATCGTATAGAAAATTTGTGGGCAGAACTGAAAAAGTGTGTGCGAGCAAGGAGGTCGACAAAACTGACTCAGTTACACCAGCTCTGTCAGGAGGAGTGGGCCAAAATTCACCCAACTTATTGTGGGAAGCTTGTGGAAGGCTACCCGAAACATTTGACCCAAGTTAAACTATTTAAAGGCAATGCTACCAAATACTAATTGAGTGTATGTAAACTTCTGACCCACTGGGAATGTGACGAAAAAAATAAATAGCTGAAATAAATCATTCTCTCTACTATTATTCTGACATTTCACATTCTTAATATAAAGTGCTGATCCTAACTGACCTTCCCTAGAATTAAATGTCAGGAATTGTGAAAAACTGATTTTAAATGTATTTGGCTAAGTTATTTGTAAACTTCTGACTTCAACTGTATGTATGTATATATATATATATATATATTGAGGTACATAAAACCGTATGATAATCTCATGTATTGCCTGTAAACTCGATAAATCATAATTTATCGAGTTTACCGGCAATACATGAGATTATCATACGGTTTTAAGTACGTCAATGGACCATGAAGGAAATCACACAACAAAATATCCCCCTCAAGCACTTAAATAAATGACTAATTATGGATATATTGGAACTAGTGGATATATGAGGGGTTGGGTTAAATGCGGAAAAAATATTTCAGTTGAACGCATTCAGTTGTACAGTCGTGGCCAAAAGTTTTGAGAATGACACAAATATTAATTTTCACAAAGTCTGCCGCCTCAGTATCTTTTGATATTTTTGTCAGATGTTACTATGGAAAACTGAAGTATAATTACAAGCATTTCATAAGTGTCAAAGGCTTTTATTGACAATTACATGAAGTTGATGCAAAGAGTCAATATTTGCAGTGTTGACCCTTATTTTTCAAGACCTCTGCAATTTGCCCTGGCATGCTGTCAATTAACTTCTGGGCCACATCCTGACTGATGGCAGCCCATTCTTGCATAATCAATGCTTGGAGATTGTCGGAATTTGTGGGGTTTTGTTTGTCTACCCGCCTTATGAGGATTGACCACAAGTTCTCAATAGGATTAAGGTCTGGGGAGTTTACTGGCCATGGACCCAAAATATCGATGTTTTGTTCCCCCGAGCCACTTACAGTGGGGCAAAAAAGTATTTAGTCAGCCACCAATTGTGCAAGTACTCCCACTTAAAAAGATGAGAGAGGCCTGTAATTTTCATCATAGGTACACTTCAACTATGACAGACAAAATGAGAAACAAAATCCAGAAAATCACATTGTACTCCTTCTTGACACCAGACCATCCTCCAAAAGACTTCGCCTCACTGTGCGTGCAGATGCACTCACACCTGCCTCCCTGCTGCCATTCCTGAGCAAGCTCGGTACTAGTGGTGCCCCGATCCCGCAGCTGAATCAAATTTAGGAGATGGTCCTGGCGCTTGCTGTACTTTCTTGGGTGCCCTGAAGCCTTCTTCACAACAATTGAACCACTCTCCTTGAAGTTCTTGATGATCCGATAAATGGTTGATTTAGGTGCATTCTTACTGGCAGCAATATCCT